>NW_006531960.1:78368-628197 GCF_000263375.1 Wallemia mellicola CBS 633.66
TAGCTACTAAGAATATCTACAATAATTTCGTTTGTTCACACTATCACTTCAGTATGTATAACGCGTTCTCAGTTTAACTTCAATGTCTCTCTATTATTTTAATATGGGTGTAGTTTCAAGAATGCTTAAAGCGTTCATCTAAGGCGTCTGCTCTATTCACAATACCAATGGTATGATACTATGATAGTAGCTTTGTAGCTAGAACATGCAAATGCAACGTTCCCTCTAGAAAGCAAAGGACAGACTCATTGCACCTTTTCAGAGATCGTTTGCGCAGAAAATCTTCATCAGAATCCTTCAAGAAGTATTCATTTAGTGAATTACTTGGTTAATGTAGAGGTAATACATGATAGAATGTACGTAGGACGTCAAGAAGATTCTAGTCATCACTCAAAGGATCCAGTTCGTTAAAGTCAAATAGCTATAAGAACGTCTACTTCAGCGATGTAGATGAAGGCTGACCTTGTTTACTCTTCAGTTTACTTTATGTGAATGTCTTCTTGTATAGAGAAGATTATGATTGTTATGATTATATGAATACGTAGAACGTGCAACATAGCTCAGATATGAGTAAAATACATGCAATTTTTTGTTAAAGAGACATAATTTGCAGAGATTAACATCTAAATAGTACCTAAATTGGCTCTTTTGGCTCATATTGTCATGTCAGTAAGGTTAATCACGACCAGTGTTAGAAATTTAATCAACTGGAGCAAACCATCACTTGTGAAGCTCAATGAAGAAGACTTATTAGAGAAATTCGTCAAAGGTGAGTTTTATTTCTGCTGTAAAAAGCTATCTAAACTTACACCATCAGGTCAGGGTAAAGGTGGACAAGCTGTGAATAAAACATCCAATAAGGTATTCTTATTACACAAACCAACAGGATTGAGTGTAGAATGTCATGCCACTCGCAGTCTCATCAGTAATCGAAGCCAAGCGAGAAAGCTATTACAGGATAAATATGACAATATATACAATCCCAGTCAATCAAAAATACTTAAAAGGATTGAAAAGCTACAAAAATCAAAGAAAAATGCAATGAAAAAGTCAAGGAAGAAGTACGCCGCTCTCTCTGAAACGAACGTCGAGGAATTAGAATAGAATGGAGACACTTGGATTATGTGCGCTAGGGCTTACTGGTGGAATGTTTATTGCTAGCAGATTGAGAGCTAAAACTGTCGCATCAAAGTGGGCTATCGGTGGATTCCAAGCAAAGATGGACAAGAAGGAAGCTCTTCAGATATTAGGATTAAGAGAGCAGCTCGCCAATACCCAGAGGATAAAGCACGCTCACAGAACTATTATGCTTGCAAATCACCCGGATAAAGGTGGATCTGTGAGTTTTTACGGTAATCTATAATGGAAACATCTTAACGAGTGTTTACAGCCATTTTTAGCAAGTAAAATTAATGAAGCCGTGGGTATATTCCTACTATTAGAGCTACACTCACAATGCCACAGAAAGATCTCCTAGAGAAGCAAGCTAGCAAATAAATAGACACTAAGTTATTCATTTTATCTCATTTTGTACATTTCCCATATCACACCTCTTGATTAGATACATCCAACTCATGAAAACAGATAGAAGTAGCCAAGATAGGCGAAGTTTTGACTATGTATGGCGTTCTATGGTAGCTGGAGGTACAGCAGGTTGCGTCGTACGTTTAAACTAGGCCACTTCAAACAAACTGATTCGTATAGGCCAAAACTGCAATCGCACCATTTGATAGAGTAAAGATACTCTTTCAAGCGAGCAACCCTGAATTTAAAAAGTATGCAGGTTTGTGTACTGTTCTATAGTTAGAAATGCTCTCACACAACCTTAACAGGCACATGGACTGGCGTATTTAGAGCTTTGCGACCGATATATAACGCAAATGGTGTGAGAGGCTTATTACAAGGGCATTCAGCTACAATAGCGAGGATATTTCCATACGCAGCGATTAAATGGGCAGCATACGAACAAGCGAGACATGTGAGTACATAAACAGTAATCTGGTTTGTCTAACAAACTCTAGTTCTTCATACCAAATGAGGGCGAGTCAACACCGTTTAGGGAGTTCTTATCGGGTGCAACCGCAGGTATGTCGTACCTCCTGATATCAGTACCAGCTCATACAATATATAGGACTTTGTTCTGTGATATGTACTTATCCGTTAGAACTCATACGTGTACGGACAGCATTCAAAACACGCTCAAAAGGCAGAGTGCGATTAAGTGATGTCATGCGTGATATTTATTATGAAGGTCAACCACCACCGTCAAAGACAGCTACAACAGCTAAATTCAGTAGAAAGCTTCTCAATAAAGTCTCTTTATTGAAATTTTACCGTGGATTTTCAATGACGATGATAGGAATTATACCATACGCTGGAATGTCTTTCTTAGTTTATGAGCAAGCCTCAAAATCAAAAATACGGTCGTTTTTTAAATCTAAAAGTGCGGGTGATTTATTATGTGGTGGCATAGCAGGTGCTGTTGGACAAACATCCGCATATCCATTTGAAGTTATTAGACGTAGAATGCAAGTAGGTGGTCTTTTACATCCAGATAGATTCGTGAACTTCAATGAAACATGTTCATTAATATATAGACAATCAGGAATTAGAGGTTTTTGGGTTGGTTTATCCATTGGTTATCTAAAAGTCATTCCAATGAATGCAATCTCATTCGCGACATACAATCTAGCAAAGAAGATGTTGTTTAGAGAGTATTAATGTATAAATATCAATATATAGAATATCTTAATTGTTTAATCTACTTGATGATCTAGTTTGACGTCTAGTAGTTGATGGTGCAGCAGGTGCAGGTGGGTTACTACCGGCATTGCTTGTGCGTCTTGTCGCACGCTTTACAGCACTTTTTGGTGGTCCGCCAGCAGAACTCTTACGTCCACGAGCAGGTTGAGGTGTTGGTATGTAACTACCAGGCAAGGCAATCTCATCATCGTCACTTTCATCCATCTGGACGTCATCAGAATTACGCTTTAGGCTGGTACGTCTGTTTGAAGATCTCAAAGTGGTTGAACGGAGATTACGTTGCGACTGCTGTTGTTTCGTTGGCTGTGGTGTATATGGATATGATCCAGGGACTTCGATATCATCGTCATCATCCCTCTTGTCCTCCTTCTTGACGGATGGCATAACACTTCTTGTCCTTCTCACACTCTGAAGCGCTTGCAGATCAGGTAAATCGGTAATCTTATCTTTACTTTCATTTCCAGCTTCAGGGGTCTGAACAACAGGTGTATGAACATTCTTCTGTGTTCTCTTAGCAGGGGTTGACAAACTCCTGGAAGCTATATCAGTTACGCTAGGTATTTCGAACGCACTCTTATTGATGCTCTTGTTTAATTGTTCATTCTTTTCTTTCTCTCTTGCGATAGATTTACCAAGCAACTGAGCGAATGGTGATTCGGCAACCTTGTGCTTAGTTTGAACATTCCTGACGGGCGTCGATGTAGGCGCAGTAGGAGTTGAGAATTTTGGAGGTCCAGATAATGGACTTTGAGGAAGTACCGGTGGGGCTGCTTTTCTCAAAGGTGCGAATGGTGTCGCAGGTACCTTATTTTCTTGTTCCAATCTGACATCAATCCAGGATCCAACTTGAGTGGTTTCAGGTTGTGGTGGATCTTGCACCATTTCCTCATCGCTCTCTTCTTGCTTTTCATCTTTACCAACTTCTCTCTCTACGAGTGTCTTTTGTACTCCTGGCAAAACGCTCCATGCTTCGCTTATAAGTTGACCGCGTTTGACACTGCCAATCCCATGCGACAAAACGACACTGAGAGCACCCTTATTGAGCTTTATAGCGTCTGGTATTTGACCTGCTTGTATATACCTCACGAGTAGCAGATCGTGAGCTGCTGCAATGGAAGAAGGTGAAACGCTTGTTGAAGTGAGTGAAGAAGTACCATTCGCGAACGCTCTGATGACTTCCACATCACCATCCGTTAAACTGAGTTTTGAAAGTTCCTCTAAGAGCTTAGCAACTGGGTTTGGAAGAAGAGACACTTTGAGAATTTCTTCAATGAGGATTGAACGATTGAGACCGCTTTGTCTGCCATTTATGTAATTCATAGCTGCAGGTATACTCTTGCTAGCTAATGCGCTAACGTATATCCTCTCACAGCGCTCGTTTGAGAGTATATCACTCGTGTTCCTTGAGGATCTAACGAAGGAAATAACGCGGGATGAGCGTTTTAATTGTGTTTCATTAGTAGGATTGTTGTATAATAAATCCATGATCTTGTAGTTATCGAGTGTTACTAAAGTGTGCAAGAATGCTGGTGAGTTTAGCAAACCAATTGCTAACTAAAGGGTCGTAAGATAAGTGCCATAGTAGAGAAAATATACTCACATTATAATCGCCTTCATCTAAAGCTCTCAATGCACTCGCTGTTATCCTCACGTTGCTAGAAACCTCAGACTGGATTGAAGGTATTGCGTATGCGAGCAGTACATCACGGAGACCATCAAGCACACCTTTATCTTGTACTTCTTTATTAAAAGAGTGTAGATGCACGTGATTCTTAAAAGGAAGACTCCCGCTGAGGTTGTAAAGTCTCATTATGTCGTACACGAAGGCATTTTCATCTACGTCTAGAATATCTACGGGCGGTTTAAATTCTGACTTTTTGGCTATCAATTTATGCTCTAGTTCGCTGAATAGAAACCCACGATAAGCTCGTCAATCGCAATCAACATGACCGTAATGTTCAAAGACAAGATATCAAAATTAAGTGTACAAATGTATCTGCAAATTACTATATAACTGTGTTCGACGTATAACTTGTATAACAATAAAAGTGACTATCATTCGCAATCCCATCAACACCGACTAATTGAGTTTTAGTATCATTGTTATCTGCGATAATCATTGAGCCTGCTTCTTTAACAGCATCAACCAGTTTAGGTACCCGCATTAATAGATCGTGGTCTACAAACAACCCAAGTAAGTTGTTTGATTTGATAAAGTCCACTGATTCTTTTACTGATCCCTGACTTGTCAATTTCACAAAAACTGGGAAATGTGGTTGTTTCCACTGTAGACAAACAGCGACGTCAGTGTCTGATGTAACGAATGCCATGTTTCTAGTTGATGATGATGCAGTTGCGTATGTGAATTTCAATATATCATCGATGTAACTATTTATATCCCCAACATCGCCTCTCTTTACATCAAGCAGGACATGAGAGAACTTAGGTAGTTGCTGGAATGTTGAGTGAGTAATTTGTAGAGATAACGACACGCCTAACTTACCTCGAAGATAGACTCCATGGATGCCAGTTTGGCATTCTTTCCTAGTGACTCTGCATCCACTTGATTTTGCTTAGAAAGTTTACATAAATCCTCAAACATGAAATCATTAACTTGTAAACCTCGTATTCCTTCCAATCCGTTAAATGGCAAGCCATTTTTACTATCCCTACTACTACTAACCACCGCTTTCGAATCTTTGCTAGATTGCACATAAAGTCTCGTAAATTCTGAAGGAAGTGAAGATGAGGTTATGATAGTTGCACTGTTACCGCTATCTTCACCATGCCCAGTAGGCGTAAGCGTAGGTGAATCCCTCTTATTCAACGTCGGATGAGATTGATTATTCGCTGACACGCTCGTCGTTGACTTCCAATAAGCGTTAACATTTGCACTGTGCTCTTGTAACCCCACATATGGTTTAATAAGCGAGGTTTCAAAAGTGATCCTGCCAATTGTCTTTAAATGATTGTCGATAATTGGTAATGTATGTTTGTTTTCTCTTGAAATCATCAATGCTTGTGGTAATGCTACAGCTTTACCCATAATAACACTACCAAACCCAGGATAAAGTGAGAAATCTAAGCTGACATTATGCTCAGTCTCGATTTGAAATGAGAACTCTGATAATGATCTTTCTATTTCTTGCTTCTGTGATGGTATAATGAGATGATATGGTGCATTAAGCATGTCTGGCTTTTGCATGACGATTAACTTTAGTGATGACCACTTGAATTCTTCGTCATTTTCACTTAATCGTATTGGTGTAGGTGTTAAAATTACATTAAGTAATGAACGTTTGAGTAAGTAGTTATGACCATATATACGTAAAGGCATCATTGGTGGTGGTAAAGCGAGTGATGGAATTTCATCCAAATCACCACCATTTTTGTCTGATTTAGGTGATTTCATTATCTTTTCTATTGGTACCTCTGATCTCTTTACTTTCATCAAAGCATCGACGCAATCCATATGACCATTCCAAGCTGCATAGAATACAGCACTATTGTCATTTTCATCTAAGGCCGTTGGATCGCAGCCAAACTCTAATAAAACGTCGACAGATTCAATATGCCCACTATCAGCTGCATGAATGAGTGGTGTCCACGCTGAATACTTGTCCTTAATGTGTAAACCACCCTGTTTCTCGCCACCTTTAGTTGCCAACAATTTACAAATATTTGCATGACCACCTCTAGCTGCCAAATGTTGAGGATAGAGACCTTCAGCATTAGGACCGATGTCATCTTTCGATAAGCTCAAGAGGGTTTTCACGATGGATTCATGACCATACTGGGCTGCCAAGCAAAGGGGATGTAAGTTTGATGCTGCAGGTGATGACAACTGCGATACTAGTAATTTCAAGCAATCATCGTGTCCATTTACGATTGTGTATAATGATGGAGTGTATCCATCCAAATCAGGGGTAGCCCCATCGATAACATCCAATTTGAGGAGATGCTCGAGTATCTTATCATGGCCATTTAGTGCAGCATAATGTACACTATTACGTCCATAAATGTCGGTCCTCGTTGGTTCCACTTTATTCTCGAGGGCTAATAAAAGCAAAGGAAGATTACCAACAATAGCAGCTTTATGCAAACATGTACGGTTGTTGATATCGTCAATGTAACTCCACTCAATTGAGGCGAGGCTTATGAGTGAATCAATCTGTTCTTGTGAGGTAGCATAAGCGAGACTCTCCCAGGTGAGCCTCAAACCCTTGTGATTCTGAAGCAAACCAATCAAACCCTCTGTGTTGTCCTTCTTGAGTAGTTTTATGATAATATTCTCGATGTCGCTGTTGGTTTCCAAATCGCCGTCAATTGACATAGGGTCACCAAGTTGATCCTGCTGATTTTGATTCTTTAGATTCTCCAAATCAATCAAGTTGGTTGCTACAACATTCGACAATTCGGCTAGAGCTTCGCGGTTGAATACGGGTTGCACCTCAACTTGTCTGGCGAGGTATAACTCTTTAGTGTTAGATTTAGACCTTTTATCCCATTTCTTAAGAATTTTTCTAAATCCAGTAGCGTTAATATCAACATAGGCTTGTAGGGCGACGAGTTGACGCTCGAAGTATTGGAAACCCTCATCTAAGGCTACTTCATTTGATTGCTTATTGTTCGTAGTTGCGAGTACTCTCTTCTTATCAATTAATATCTGTATCCGTATTTTTAGCTCGGATTCTTTCGCGAGGTAAAATGCGTTAATCTGTGTGTGTGACGTCTAAGCTATAAAGCGAATAGGAGAAGTATAACGCACCTTCTCAAGCTCCCTCTCTAATTTAAAAAAGAAGGCTGATCTGTATTCCTCTATCGATACTTCTTCGACGCCGTTATCATTCCCGCTCGTCTTCCTGGGCCTTATGCCGATAGATAGACTTCCAGCGTCTTTCGGACGCCCTTTTATCATGGAGTTTATAATCTAATGCAATTGTGAGATTATATTGTGCTATATATGGACTACTATTACCTTCTTCAAGGCTTTGTAATCGAGATACTGCTGAGACCATCCTGGAATCTGATTTGATTGTATCTACCAACATTATAAGCACGTTTGGTGGTGTCAATTCTATAATAAACCCACCTCTTTACCAAATTTCATTTACGGAGACGGTCGTCGTACTGAATCAAGGTGTAATCGGTTATTATTTATATAAATACACTTTTATGTAGTGAATCGTTATTATATACTTCATATGCAGGACTATCATCACGTTACAGCTGCATTGCTTGGACAATGATACGGGTAATATACCAAATACGTCATATTAGAGAAGGAACAAGACACCGATAAGCAATACAGAAGATTCACTCTTAGTCTACCTACTCTATTTCGGATTCACCCAAATCAACGCACAAACAAACAAAATTTTCACCAACGTGGGTGAAAAAAACTGAACATAGACACGCCCTCAATAAAAAAACTCCCGGACACAGACATCAAAGCCATAAATAAAACCGCGTAATGTATAATAAAATATGCGTGACAGGTAGTTTGGTAGGTTAGATATAAGAATGCTACTTTTTATTTCTATTTGATTGTGATTGTTGATTTGATTGTCTGGATTTCTTTTGTTGGTTTTGCTTATTATTCTTTGGTTTCTCCCTTCTAGATTCTAACATGACAGTTTGGTTACCGATTTTAATACCACCTTCACCACCTTGATCTTTACTATGAGAAGCGATGATAGCTTTCTTTGCTGATTCTATTTTATCGAACTGTACGAAAGCACATGCTTTTGTTCTAACAACATCGACGTCTCTAATTAATCCAAACTTTGCTTGTAGGATTGATCTCAATTCATTCCCTTGTACTTGATCAGTAACGTTCTTGACGAAACATAAAGCGTGTGAGACTGATTGCACATTTTGTTGTGCCTGGCTCAATGGTTTGCTTGCATCGGCCTTATTGGTACGTGGAGAAGTAGCAGTCGCAGCTGATTGAATTGAAGGTGAAACCTTATCTTGTGCAACTTGTCCCCATTTCTTTGAGTTTGATGCGGCAAGGTTTGCCCAAGTCTTTGGTTGGTTAGACTTCTCTGGAGAAGCTACAGCAGGCTTTGGCGACTGAACAGCTGATGTTGTAGCTGTGGCTGGCACAGGTGATGAGACCTTCTCAGCTTCACCAGTTTGAACATCTGCTGGAGGTGTTGGTGATGCAATTGCCGCTGGTACAGGTGAAGCGACCTTTGGAGCAGCTATACCGTTGGTAGCTTCATCCTCTGTAGTCTCCTTAAGGTCACTCTCTACATCTGCGACTGGAGTGTGCTGTTTCTCCTCATCAACTTCATCATCATCGCGTAAATACCTGAATATATCATTCAAAACAAAGTACCCAGATTGTTGTTGCGCGAGGAAGAAAGTCTGAGCGAATTTTCTCCAAGGACCATTCCTATTTGACATTTCTCCAACGACTTGGACTAATATTCCGCCATCAGCGGAGGATTGTGAGTCGAGAGAGTGAACGAATACTTTGCAGTTTTCGAATCCAATCTCAGAGACGCGTGAATTGATTTCCTGTGAGCTGTCAGAGAGCTGACAGGAATATAAGGTCAACCTACAGACTGTCCAAAGCAAGTGCGCTCGTCGCCATCTTCGAAACCGTGTATAAAAGTAGAGTCTTTATTGTAAAAGTAATGCAAATTCTCTGGTTTAGCGTTTACGTAGTTGTAGTATCTTTAATAGTGTGCTTGTGAGTGGTGAGGTAGGCATATATATGGATACACTCACTGTGTAACGAATTGCCATCCGACTTCTGCTACTACAGTTGTTTGTTCAGTGCTATTACCATTGTTGATATTTACGTTGCTGTTCATTCTGTCTGGAAATGAGAAGACGACTTATTTGATGATATACACACTCGTTGGTATATTTATATACACGGGAAAGTAACCAGACTAAATAATTAACTTAATTCATCCGCAATTTCTCTTTTCACAAAACTCACCTATAAATCAAGTGTCAACTCGTTCACCTTCTTCTCGTCAGCCAATAAGGAAAAATAAAAATTTGATATTTATTTAATACAAAATACTATCAGAAATCGAGTGATCTGTTATTCATTTCTCTCTTAAATCGCCTCGTTTCTGCCATTATTTGCTCTGATTGCTTGTCGAGCATTCGAATGTAAGGCGCAAGTGAGGTTTGTTCCCAATCTGTGGATATTAGCTATATTGCTTTAGAGCTTTATGGTGAACTCACCTTGTGATACATCCCTTCCTGCCGTTGCCGGCAACTGCTCAAGTTCACGTAAAAGTTGTCCTATCGTAGGCACCTTACTTGGATTGAATTCTTCGGCTTTGCTTACATCCACTGGCACACATACCTTACCTGTACCAGGGTGAATACAGAAGGGCGCCTTAAGCAAGTGGTTTTGATGTTTAGATACTTCCGTATCTATACGTGGGTATACATACTGCAAAACAATTTCACGCAATGCAGTATCCCATTGAGGAGACTTTGGCATGCGCTTACGTATTTGTTTGAATTTCTCTCGAGAGTTAAGTCCAGGTTTGTTGACCCACTCATTTGACAGACTCTTCGCGACATCTTGATCAGGGAGCAAACTAAGCAAAGTGCGCCATGCTGGATCATCCCTGAAGGCATCTTGATCTTCCAATACTGTCTTTTCGAAGCATTCGTACAGCTGTTCATAACCCCTCATGAGAGAAGGATGCCATGGTGCACCTCTTGGGAGGTTTTGAGATATATGAACCTTCTTAGCTTGCTGGGCACTACCTCGAACTACTTCAATATAACCAACTAATGCTTTTCTTTGTTCATCTGTCAATGCTCGCGCAGCTGGATCTGAGACCCAACAGTGAATACCTCTTCTACCAGAGAAGACCCAGAGTAAGTGCTTATAACCGAAATCCTGTCGCAGTACAGTATCAAGAATGCGCATAGCCGCTACAACGAAACCCCAACACTGTTCACAAATATCTTTCCCAGCTGCACATGTACGAATCTCATCATAATCTGTCATATCAATATCAAAAACCAATTCACGCTCTTTGGTTTTAAATGCAGATGGACCTAGTGATTTCTTATCGCGTGGCTAGTAGCTCTTTGTTAAAATAACTCTGAAACCCTCATATAAACCCACCCTTGCAGTGTAAACAGCTCCAATTTCGAAACGTGTAGGGTTCAATCTTAATGTTTCTTTCTTCCATTCATCCCAAGTAGAGAATGACAGATAACGAAGGTAGATATCATCTTTCACTGTGAAGGCGAATTCTCGATTCGTGAACAAACGCGTGGGTACTGCTATGTGTTAGTGAAAAGTGAGAATGATAAAACCGACACCATACTGTGGTCACCATTGTAGAATTGGTACATTTGCTTGAATGGAAAGAGACGCTCGTAGTATGCACGTGTAACATGTGGATTAGACGCGTCGTCAAGGTGAGTTAAGTCTCTTTGAAGGAGTTTAGATGTTGTCAAATAGTTCTGTAATTTCTTACGGGTTGACCATCGTTGTTCGAGATTAAGAATATTCTTGATTAGATACGCTGAAGATGGAACGAGGACGATCAACATCACCAAGACCGCTGAGTGGGTAATAATGTAGATATAGATATATGTGACTAATATAGACTCAGGTAATCGTCCAGTTTCTCGTTCACGCTCTCGCAATTCAGGCTGGGGATCACGATCACCTTCTCGTTCTCGGTCAGTTAGCAAGTCAGATGAGAGGATGCGCTCAATATCGAGGTCACTGAGCAGAAGTCGTAGTAGGAGCAGATCGGTTGATAGCTCTCGCGGTCTGAAATGCGTCGTTGTTCGTGGATTAACGAAGAATGTAGCAGTTGAGCATCTGGAGGAAATATTTGATGCTTACGGCAAAATAGTTCATGTTGAGTTAGTCAAAGCTAGAAAAATTAATACAACGATGGGATACGCTTTTATTTTCTACGAACATGTTGAAGACGCAGAGGACGCCTGCGATTTCATGCATAAGGGTATAATAGATGAAGTTAAAGTTACGGTCGATATGTCAAAAATGACAATGCAAAAGCTCAAAGATAGACAGCGCTCACCACCGAGGAGAGGCGGATATAGACAGCCACCACCAAGGAGAGGACGTGAATCACCACCGAAGAGAGGTGGATATGATGATTACTACGACGATCGTAGAAGATCCTACTCACCGCCATACAGACGCCGTTCTCCGAGCTACCAAGGAAGATACGAAAATTCCTATGATAAGTCACGCTACTAAAAGTGCTAGAAGTGTTACAAATACTAAAATGCTATCTAATGTAAATTAAATGTCATACCAAACTGAGCGATTCGTTTATCTCGGTTATGTCGTAATAAAGGATGCTGGGACTACATATATAGAACATACATAGCTATATAATGTGTATAGATAGTATGCAGTATCCCTTATTTACTCAGTTTGTTCATCTCGCCAACGATGCAAAGCTTCCCAGAGAAGATAGGCGAGGGTAGATAAATATAAATATAATAATACAGAAGCTATTCCTACAAACTACTTTGTTATTTAATTTCCGCTTATCTCTTCAAATAAATTCATTTTAAAATCTGAACGAGATTTGATGAATTTTGACTGAGGCAGCTTCCTTTAGGACCCAAAGGTGTGTAAATAAAATATAGCGTAAAGAAGCCAAGTGTAGCTGCATATGAGTGTAGAGTAAGCTTATATCTAGGACTAGAACGTTCATATCCCTTTTAGCCGCAAACTGGCTAGTCCGTAAAGAGAAGTCGACGGGATGGAGAGATTTTGCAGCAAACCTGGTTGGAATCCATTACAATATTCTAGTTCTACTCACCTGCTAAGCCATTCAATCGCGTTCTACTTTATAAAAACTTTTCGCTCTCACCTTGCGGCTACACTCTGGTATACGCTCTATTATAAAATATACTAACAAAGTTTAGAATGTCAAACGGCCAAGTTCAAACCTTCGGTAAGAAGAAGACAGCCACTGCTGTCGCAACTTGCGTCTCTGGAAAAGGTTTGATCAGAGTTAATGGTTCACCAATCCAACTCGTTCAACCTGAAATCTTAAGATACAAGGTCTACGAGCCAGTTTTGGTTGTTGGTGAATCAAAGTTCGCTCCAGTCGACATCAGAGTCAGAGTCTCTGGTGGTGGTGTTACCTCACAAATCTACGCTATCCGTCAAGCTATCTCAAAGGCCTTGGTTGCATTCTACGCTAAGAACTTTGACGCTGCATCAGCTTTGGACTTGAAGAAGACCCTTGTCTCTTACGACAGAACCCTCCTCATCGCTGATCCACGTCGTTGTGAACCAAAGAAGTTCGGTGGTGTAGGTCTTTTATTATCTTATTATAATCTTTTCTCACAAAATTTTTACAGCCAGGTGCCCGTGCTCGTGTCCAAAAATCATACCGTTAAACTCACAACGGCTCTCAAGTATTGGATACTTTCTTATTGTACACGTTCAGATTCACAACCAATGACATTAAGTGGGTATTTTGCATAACTTCTGCTTTTGCTTGTTTTGTGTTGTTTCTATAGAAAAATAACTAAACTATACAATGAGAGAACAATCTACGTGGCGTTTGCACCAGTAGCAGCAGCATTTCCACCAGCTGTACTAACTCTACTAACGCCAAGTGTATCACCTTTTCCAGTACCTCTACCTTCAAATTTTCTCTTATTCTTCAACTTGAGTTTCTGTTCAGCCGCTTCAGCCTTCTTAGCAAGACGGTCCTCCTCTGCAATACGAGCGTATTCCAATTGTGCCGTTATACCTCTCTTGTCACTCCTTATATACTTCCTTTGAGAGCCATCTGGACGATTGAATGGTCTTGATGAAGGTTTACTGTAAAAATACGCCGCTGATGCTGCGTATTTACATTCATCTGGTCTTGCTGCGAAGAATGCCGGTGGGGTACGCAACTTTTTTGCTTTTTTATGAATAGTATTATGCTGTTTTGGTGCCTCTAAGCTTATCCGTGGAACGTATGGTTTTGAGACTAGACCTTGTTTATCTTTCTCCTCTTCATCGTCTTTAACGTCTGTCTTTGCAAGCGCTAGGACTTCAGCTGATAGTGGTCCTGTTGCTGTTTTCTTTGTCGGACTGCTGAGGGGTTTCTGAGTGGTTGTTAGAATAATACATTTAATTTCCAAGAAGACTCACCCAATGGACAGTTGATTGCTCTTTTATCCAGTTAAAATCAACAGCTACACTCTCAAATTGTGATTTCCGGCTGTTGATAAGATCATTAGACGGCGAAGATTCCCTCAACTGCCGCTGTTTTTCATTATGCTCTCTAACGGATTTGTCGTACTCTGCGCTAGACGCTTCAGCTGCATCCTCTACGTTTATCTTCGTAACAGGTGCATTCGACAGCAATTTGAAGGCTATATGTAAGTTGAATAATAGTAGATAGCTATTTGAGTCAAACTTACAAAGTGCCGGGGTTTCTTCTGGCTTATCCTCGTCCATTTTGTCGTCTTCCTTTTCCTCAACCTGGGTTTCCACAGCGTTAGACCAGCCAGAAGAAAGCATTTTCTCTAGCATCGCACGCGCTCCATCGTCCACTTCCTCTACTTCCTCATCCTCATGCTCGTCATATATATCTTTCCGTGATACGTTCATAGTGCTGACCGTTACGAAGGAAGCAGTGTATTTAGCTATAAGAAATAGCATTTATTTGTTTGTTTACATGTAACCCTTAACTTTGTTTATAAGACTCGCAGATATCTATCTATGTCTCTGAATGAAATACATATGAAATTACAATATAATTCTAAGCTTGATTATCTCCATTTTTAAGCTTCTGCTGCTGCTCTGAGAAAAAGTTGTTAATGTCAGCAGCTTCGACTGTCTTGCCGGTATCTGCGAACGGTTTGAGGAAGTCTTTGACAGAACTAGACATTTTCTCGTATGCTTTCAATCCATCCAGGGCCTTCTCTCTTGGCAGAGTATTGAGTGCCTCTGCTCCGAGCTGTAGCAATGTTTTCTCTTCTTGCTCCTCTTCTTGTGGTTCATATGTCGCTTCTTCTGCAAACAACCAAGGATGTTTTGATAACTTAGTCATACAGTTTTCACATTTACACCATTTGTCTCTCCAACCATGTAACATGAACATATCAGCGCGTGGCGCCTCCGAAGGTGGCTTAGGTGGAGGATTTTGACTGAGGTTGCTAAGAAATTGTTGAGATTCCTCGTTTATTGCTGGAACCTTACATGCCTGGATTGTTTCCTCTTGTGGTACACTTTGTGATTCATTTTCACCGGTTTTTGCGCGTTTTACATCATTTTCTTCGTAATCATCGTCCTCTGAATGTTCCCTTTTGTTTGAGAATTTGAGTGGAATTGCGCTTTCATCGTCGTCTCCTTCCTGTGGTAGAGATTTCATACTTTCTAGCAAAACAAATGAAGGTGTACCAGCATATCTCCTCAGATGCTCTAAATCAGGTGATAGAACACATTCTGAACAAACAAACGCGTCAAACTTGGACCTAGGGAGGCGTAAAACAGGACCTGCGTCTTCGCTGTTCTCGTCATTCACACGTCCTTCTTGATTTTTGTCCCTTAAGTTCAAACAACCCTCGTGGAACCAATCCTCGCAACTTAAACACTGATACATCTCTTGGTCACATTCTGCTGGTTCATATATTTGATCGCAGGCGCAGAATCTCCTCTGGAAATTGTGATTGTAATGATTTGGGTGTGAGTCGTATGTCGCCTTGAGTTTCTTGAGGCTACACTCCTTACTAAAGCGGCTGGTTGGACAGTCACATACAAATCCGCGCTTTGGGAAAAGCTCAAGGAGATCGTGATCTGAAGGAGTTAGATAATGTTCTACGCGAGACTATGAACTCACCGCCGTGGCATATAATAGAACAGCCTACGCATACACCCTTATCTAATCCACAGGTCTTACAGAGGTAGATAGCCTGTCTTAATGGCTTCCCAATCTCGTTCTTGTCGTAATCTTGGGTACATAGGTCTGCCTTGAATGGTAGAAGCTCTCTAGCTTCAGCTTCTAGTATCTCTTGCTCTCTAATATAATCCTCTGCTGTTGTTATTGAAGTCATATCCGAGATGAACGTATGATGGATGATGTCGAAAGTGTAAATAAACTTCGAAACGAGAGATGAGAAGTGGTAATTAAGACTATTGTATAAAGTAAAGCCTGAGGATTATGGATCTCTCGCTATTATCCAAATTCGGTCTGATCGATAGATGACCAAAATTTCACTTAATTTGGTAATTATATTATGAATTATGGGAATAAATATATTAATATACAATAAATATATCGTCGTTATAAGGTCGCTAGTGACCCCACGAGAATTAGATTTTCGAATTTTCTTGCTGCTTTACGTCGACCTTGCAGCATCATAGCAAGGCCATTTTTTATTCTGAGATTTTAAATAAATATCAGAGATTATATCATAATAAATGAATAACTCAGACGCATACTTTGGTTATGATAACAGTTTAGATAACCATCTCAACACTGAAGAGGCAAACGCAAACCTTGAGCTAGCACTCAAGTTTGTACAATCCCAGAGTGGACAAGTTGATAATGGGAACGAACATAGCTTCCCTACAGAACAGACTCAGTTCGATCAGGAGCAGGTTTCTAATCTACTCAATCAAGCCCAGCAGCACCAACAGCAGAGGACAGGCTCACAATCAAACGATGACGAACACTCAGATTACTATCAAGAAGACGAGGATCTACCACGCAAGAGAGGTCCAGGTAGGCCACGAAAATCTAGAGGCCTAGACGACGACGGTAGACCGCCACGCAAAGCTCGTGCGCCCAGAGTACGCGACGAAGTTTCAAAGTCAACAAAAGGAAAATACGCGTTATTACGTGATAAAGCTGAAGTTGACGAGGATAAAAGATACCTAGATGAGCACCATGGGATCGTCATGACAACTGGACAGGCTGTCTTACAATCTCATATATCTAGAATTTTACTTGCAAAAATTTCAGAAGCTGGAATTGGACAAGCATCCGGTGAAGCTTACGGTAGATTGCCTAACGGTTTCACAGCCAATCCATCCACTTGGCTAGAACCCCATGGTTGCGATATATCCGGTTGGCCTGATGGATTACCACCAACAGCTATTGGAGGTTGGACTAATCACCAACTCTACGCAGTACTTAGGTTGTTGCTTGAAGATCCTAACAACATTACAATCTATAGAACTGACGGAAAACCCGCGATACCACCTCGACCATTCCAGGGGAAACGTAGATCAGCGACTGTTTCTTCAAATAGTCCTGCTAGAAAGCGTACAAAGAAAAAGGCATCATCTGTGAAGATGGAAGACACAAATTGTGAGTACGAAGAATTTTCACTACAATAATATCTAATGGTTTCCTAGCACTTGGCGTTGGTACGTCATCTGCCGAAGCTGATGCACAAGCTGCTGCTGCCGCCGCTGCTGCTTTGCAACAACAACAACAACACTTCCATACCGGAGAACCATCGACTCTAGACTTGGACCATCGGTCATCACACTTATTTGATATACAATTCAGTCATAATGGCCATAGTAATCCTGATGTTACAACTGAGAACCACCTAGCAAACTTGGTCGAATTCGCTCAATCACATTCAGCTAATAATAATGGCCAGGCTTTGCAATTCATCAACAAAAGAAATAACGACAGTGTAGTAGATGAGCATGGAGGACATCATCAGCATCATCATCCTGATCCAGAAGCACTCGCTGAAATATCCAGAGCATTCTCGATTGAACCATCGCAAGGGAATACAAGCCCTTCACAATCGTCTTTTCAAATGTCAACGCCAGATCTAAATTAAGTTAACTATTTAAATATTGTTCATGTATTTTCTTTTTTGATTCACGACGATGACGTTACCCAGATTGGTCGGTATTTTAATAGCTTTATCTTTGGTAGGGAGTGTAGAGTGTATAAAAGGAGTCGATCCATCTATAGAACATCTCTATAAACCAATTGATGGTAGATTTAAGTGTATAAATTCAGATGTCAGTATACCATATAGTGCACTAAACGACGATTATTGCGATTGTCCAGACGGCACAGACGAACCTGGAACTAGCGCCTGTTCGAGCTATCACCACACACCTCAGTTTTATTGTCACAATGAGGGTTTCTTCCCTGATAAAATACACTTATCGAAAGTTAATGACGGGATCTGCGAAGAGGAATGTTGCGACGGGACAGATGAACCAGCAGGAATCTGTCCAGATACTTGCAAACAACGTGGAAAACAATACAAAGTTGAATTGGAACATTCTGAGCGTATAAGGGATAAAGCACTCATCACTAAAAGTAAATACATTGATAGCGCGAAAAAAGAATTAAACAGACTCTCATCTGTACAACAAGATAAAACTAGGGCGATTATCAAGGCTGGTGAGAGGGAACTTGCTGCAAAGGCGGAAGTAGACCGTTTAGAGGCACTATCAAAGGATGCCTTATCAGCTAAGCTCGCATCACCACTCTATAAACATCTCTTAGATGCCAGAAGTGCTTTAGATGATCTCAAAAAGGAGAATGAGGCAGTCGAAGCTGATTTATCTCATTTGTTGGATATTCTTGAATCGTTGAAGAATAGTTATAATCCTAATTACCAAGATATGGGTGTCTTGGCTGCTGTAAAGGATTATAATGCTTATATAGACACTCGCAAAAAGCGGAGCGCTTCAAATGAGTTGCTTTCCAAACTTCAAAATGAAGATCTAGTCAACTTGATCGTTTCTTTGGATCAAAGCAGTGGTGATAAAAAGGATGACATCGACAGCATGTTGTTCAATATTGAGGCATATCTTCCACCAACCATGGTTGATAATTACAGAGCATTTAAGGAGACATTTGTCGGATGGTTAGTTAAGTTTAGCATTATACCAGAACCATCAACGCAGGGAAATGCATCTTGTGGGTTTGAAAATAATTAATTTGTTTCTGCTTACTAAAGCACATCACAGATATCCAAAACGCCAGAAAGGAGCACAAAAAAGCAAACGACGCTTTGCAAAAAGCACGCAATGGACTTGCAAAAACCGATGCTGAGGTGGCTGAACTTAAAAGTGGTATTAGATGGGGTCCGCAGGGAGAGTGGAATGCAGTGAGTAATACTTATTGACAAAGAGCAAACACTCAACCTTTCTAGCTAAACAAGGAGTGTGTTTCTCAAAACATCGCCGAGTAAAACTTCTCTTATCTATATATTACGCAACTAACACGATACAGATATACCTATGAATTGTGCTTTTTTGACAAAGTCACCCAAAGACAACAAGGGCGCAAGTCTGGTGGAACGAGTTTAGGGTGAGTATTCAAATAAAGTGAAGGGTATACTCAAATCTATTACCAGAAAATTCCACAGCTGGAATGAAGATGCAGGACCAGGAAGCGAGGACTTCTACAATTTACAGGTATACACGAAGGGTCAGAGATGTTGGAATGGTCCTGAGAGGTCTGCAGATGTGAGTTCAATTTTCACCTACATTCCGTGCTAATAAGAATAAGGTTGAGATAGTGTGTGGTGAATACAACGCACTTATAGAGGTGGAGGAGCTCGAAAAGTGCGCCTATAAATTACTAGCAAGTAGTCCTGCTGCGTGTCACGAGAACACTCGACGCGTGCATATTCGCCATGACGAATTGTAAAAGTATAAATTACGTCTATGCATTCTATTAAAAGGTACATCTGCCAGCCCACCTTGGGAAGAGGACGACATCTCTAAGGTTTGACACACCACTTAGTGCGCTTATCAGACGTTCATAACCAATACCAAAGCCACCATGAGGAACTGATCCAAATCGTCTGAGATCAACGTACCATTCATAAGTCTCTCTGTCAAGTCCAGCAGTTGACATCTTGTCTTCGAGAACCTGTAAACGCTCTTCACGCAAACTTCCGCCTGCTAATTCACCGATTCCGGGTGCTAGAAGGTCGAAACATGAAACAGTCTTGCCATCATCGTTAACGCGCATATAAAAAGGCTTGATATTCTCTGGATAGTCCGTCACAAATAGTGGTCGCCCATAATAGGTATCAGCGAGGTATCGTTCATGTTCACTCTGAAGAGAAGCACCCCATTCAGGAATATACTGGAATGGTGCATCTTCATGACGTTTCTTGAGGATTTCGATAGCTTCTGTATAAGTTAATCTAGGCCAATCACTATCCACAGACATAGAAGGAATACCTTCTGAATGTTCCGTTAAATTCTTCACGGAACTCTTAATGCTATTCTCGACAACCTGCATGACGGTTTCGAGGTCCTCCACGAAACTCAATTCAGCTTCAAGCATCCAAAATTCAGCTAAATGACGATTCGTCTGTGATCCTTCAGCTCTAAACGTTGGTGAGAGCGTATAAACTCTACTAAAACCACTTGAGATTGCTTCGAGATGTAATTGTGTGCTAACTGATAGGTAGGCATCTCTACCAAAGAACTTTTCACTCTTTGTTGGATGTCTCACTTCAAAAACCTCTCCTGCGCCTTCACAATCACTGCTTGTAATAATTGGTGGTTGGACATTCATGAAACCGAAATCTTTAAACCATGATGCGAAATTATAGCTAAGTTGATCACGTAATCTGATAACAGAGGCTATTTGTCTACTCCGTACGCGTAAATGAGCGTTATCTCTAAGGTGTTCACTCCCGTGGTCTTTCTTCTGCATTGGGTAGTTCTCTCCTGGACACTCGCCCCATAGTTTTAGGGATTCAGCCTTGATTTCTAGACTTTGGTTGCGAGGATGTTGGCAAACGGTACCGTCTACGCTGATACTAGCACCTGTTGTTAAGCTGAGCTATATAAGCCTTAAAGTTGTTATATAAGTGACTGACGTACCCTCTATGGGAATCTGGTGGGAGAAGAACTTGTATATCTGCCGTACCATCCGATACATTCGCGAAAGAGAGCTTCTTTTGATGTCTGACTGAACGTATCCATCCATTTAAAGTTACCGTAGATTTCGCTGATAGTTTCTCTATTTCTTTTATCGTTAATGGCAGTTTCATCTTGGTGGGACTTCTTCAAAAGATACGGCGATGACTGAATATGACGATATTGACGCATTGGCTGTACTAGGTGTGACAGAGGAGGCTAGTGAAGCTGAGATACGTAAAGCTTACGTAGGTCTATCACCTTAAGTGTTATATTCTCTTTAACAAATTATAGAGGAAACGTAGTTTGAAAGTACACCCGGATAGAGTGAGTTAATGATATACAATGAAACATCCCTCTGATATGCTACTAGAATCCAGACAATCCAGTGGCAGGTTCGTTCATTCGCTTATTGTTATCACAATCTGACGATAAGAAACCACAGCTGAGGAATTTCACAAATTGACAATAGCAGCTGAAATACTTCTCGATCCATCGAAAAGAATTCAATTAGCGGATGTAGCAAAGGCTAAGAAAGCTAAAGCAGAACGTTTTGCTAAATTTGATACCCGAAGGCAAGATTTACAAGCTGATTTAGATAGACGCGAGAAAGAAGCTCTAGAAGAGCGAAAACTGGCACAAAAGCAGAAAAGAGATGCACAATCTGAGTTAGAAAGGGTACGCGAAGAGGGTAAACGTAGGCGGATGGACAAAACACAACAACTCAATCAGGATCTCGAAAGAGAGAGTAAATTGAACCTTGATAAAGACCCCGAGGAATCATCACCTCAAGACAAAGTCATTAGATTGAAATGGACACGTAAAGAACGTCCAAATTGGTCAGGCGATGTTATTGAATCTAATAGGGATGCAATTTTTGCAATACTGAGTACATTCGGTAAGGTAAATCAAGTTGTTTTACCACCAAAGAAGGAATTTACAGCTTCTGGCAAGAAACCTAAATCATCGTCTGCGATCGTTGAATTTGATGATCTTGTTGGTGCTTTTGGAGCTGTTCAGAGTAGTAAAAGGGGCGTACTTGATGGCGTATCAGTTGATTGGATCGGCGGTGTTGAACCTTCATCTATTCAGGAACTTAGAGATAGTGGACGGCTACATGGGAAGTCTGAAAACACCTCTGGTGATACCCCTTCATTTGACTTTACCATTCCCGTTCCAAATAGCAAGATATCCTACGAAAGCGAAACTCTAATGCGCATGAAAGAGAGGGAGAGATTGAGGCAACAGATACTTGAAGAAGAAGGAGAATAGCTGTAAAACTTCCCTATTGTTTACGTGATTTATTGGCCTTTGCATTAGTGAATGAAATATTCGTTCTTTTGCTAGACGTGTTTACTTTCTCTGTTGAACGTTCGCGTTGTTTGGCTGCTATAGCAGCTGCAGATGAGTCCCTATGGGAGTATTCAGAGTAGATGTCTACATTGGATGCATACTCGTCGACGCCGACCCAGCTAATAAGCTTTGCGTTAATGTGAGGGTTGTGGAATTGTTGTGATTGCTGCAATTTATCGTTGAAATGCATGCCATTTTCTTTAAGTTTCTTGTATTGGTCCATTTTACGCTGCAATCGTCAGCTTCTCGAGAGCGTACAAAAGATTTACCCACGTTAGTAGTCTCATTGGATGGCCCACCTTTGTTCTCTTTTATGCGCCATTCAACTGTACTCCCCACAGCGCACGGATTGAGCTCTTCGATTCCGACCATCGACGTCAGCAAGAAAGAAGACGGGGCGGATGTCGTCCTCTACCTGCGTAGCGTGAGCTAAATAGAGGGAAAAGAGAGAGTTACTTACAAAACCTCTAGGATGGTGAGCGACTTCTACTTCCCGAGTGTTGGCGGTGTTGAATCGCATATAATGCATCTATCGAGAACACTCACTTCTCGTGGTAAACGTGTGATAGTTATAACCCACGAATATCCCAACTATCGCGGTAAACGTGTAGAAGACGGTGTCACGATTTACTATCTCCCCATACCAATTCTACCAACAACAGCTAACGCAAGTCTCCCAAATTTCTTCTCAGCTCATGCTTTACTTAGGAGAATATACATTACAGAGAATGTCACCATCGTTCACGCTCACGGTGCGCTATCAAGTCTGGCACATGAGGCACTCATGCACGCTCGTTGGATACCCGGTATAAAATGCGTATTTACAGACCACTCTTTGTTCGGGTTTAGGGACGGTGTTGGTATACTCACCAACAAACTCCTGCGTTTCGCTTTATGTGATGTCGACGCTGTCATTTGCGTATCGCAATCTGGGAAGGAAAACACGACACTGAGGGCCCATTTGAATGATAGAAAGGTATATGTCATTCCAAATGCCATTATTAGTGATGATTTTAAGCCATTGTTGGCTCCACCAGAGAAAAAGATTACTATCGTTACAGTCTCAAGATTGTATTATCGTAAAGGGATAGACCTGCTCATCGCAGCTGCACCAGTCATATGCGCGAAACACCCAGATGTACACTTTGTCGTAGGTGGAGACGGTCCGCGGATGACAGAGCTCGAACGGATGATTGAGAGGTATGGTCTACAAGATCGCGTGGAGTTGCTTGGGAATATACCACTAGGGAGTGTGCGTAACGTTATGGCTCGTGGGCAGATATACCTCAATACCAGTCTGACTGAATCCTTCGGTATAGTCCTCCTCGAAGCTGCCTCAACCGGTTTGTTTGTCGTCAGCACCAAGGTGGGCGGTATACCGGAAGTACTACCGGAAGATATGATTGAGTTTGCTGGGGATGTCAGCCAAGATAGCGTTGTCGACGCTATCGGACGCGCGATAAACGTTATCAAGGGAGAGTCCAGAGAGGAGACAGTAAAGCGCCAGCAGAGAAACCACATAAGAGTTGCAGAGATGTATAGCTGGGATAAAGTTGCAAAACTCACGGAGGATGTCTATTGTGATGTCTTGCAATCAAAAGAGTTGTCTATATATGAAAGAATACAGAGAGCCCACAACACTGGAATCGTAGCAGGCAAGATTTATACCATCGTGATCATGGTTGACGCCATAATTGCGCTCATCCTTGAGTTTTTCTATCCACCGTGAAGAGTTGAAATGAAGACGACGACGTCACCTTGTTCAAGTTCACCGTCGAGCTCATCGCGAAGCTCCCAGTCGCAGTCATTTATCAAGACGAGGATACCTGGACGCCTAGGGAGTTGTAGAGAAGACAAGAATATAAGGAGAAACTCACACTGTATCACCCTCAATAAATAATTCCTTACGTTCGTTGATGTGCTCATCAGCGAGATGCTTGATTAGATCCCTCACCGTTGGCTTTCCTTGCGTGCTCAGGCTAACGTTCAACTCTGGTGTGTTGTTGAAGAGAATCTCGAGACCACCACTGTAGTCGGCGTTATTATAAGATAATATGAATAAATAGAGTGCTACCCAAATTCAATTTTTAAATTCGTTGTCGTTGACATCCTTCGTCGTATCAAAAGAAGAAGTTTGACGTCGACGATGAAGGCGACTATCGTCAAATTTCTAATTATACTATTATCAGCCCTAGTTCTAGCGAATAGCGATGGGCATACCAACAATTGGGCTATTTTAGTCTCTACATCGAGGTATTGGTTCAATTATCGACATCTTGCTAATGCACTTGGAATGTGAGACTTTCATCTCACCTTTTGTCTATCTAATAGCATATCAGGTATAGAGCTATACGTAAACTGGGTATACCAGACTCGAATATAATATTAATGCTACCAGATGACATCGCATGCAACACGCGAAATAAATACCCAGGCTCTGTATACGCCCATAAAGATCATAGGTTAGACCTCTACGGCGAGCGCGTCGAGGTTGATTACAGAGGTTATGAAGTCACTGTCGAGAACTTCCTGAGGGTGCTCACAGGACGTCATACAGAGGATACCCCAGCTAGTCGACGTTTACTCAGTGACGAGAACTCGAATGTGTTATTATACCTCACCGGACATGGTGGTGACGAATTTCTCAAGTTTCAAGACACAGAAGAGCTCAATAGTCAGGACATAGCAGACGCGATTGAGCACATGCGTGTAAAGAAGCGTTACAATAAGATGCTATTTATTAGTGATACCTGTCAAGCAGCTACACTCGCAAATAGGCTCTACTCACCCGACGTTCTCGCCATAGGTAGTTCACTTAAAGGTCAAAACAGCTACAGTCATCACACAGATAGAGAAATAGGCGTTGGTGTAATAGAAGGATTTACTCACTTTACTCTCAATGCCTTGAGCGATATTGATAGTAATTCCAACAGTACACTTGCAGATTTCATCGATAGTTTCGACAAGAAGCAAATAAAGTCAACACCAGGCGTGAGAGATGATCTTTTTGGAGACCTGAGTGAAACCCTATTGACAGATTTCTTTGCTGGGAATATAAAAGTAGATGTGCTACCACCTGATGTGAAACATGAATTGGTAGTCGGTGAAAGTGTAGATAAGATAGATGATATAGAGAACGACAAAGTGCAAGAGGATAAAACAACAGTCAAAGAAACAAAGGAAATGCATATATTAGACAACTTAAACTATTCTCACATTTTTGCGTTATTATTCATTCTCTCGCTCATAATTCACCACCTTTAGGTGTCTTGGCTTTCAATTTAAAGCCGCAATCTTCAGGTATTGGGGTGGATGGATCAATAGCCGGATTCTCAACTGTACCAATTAAATTGTAATTTTTATGATTGTCAAAGAATGCCTGCCAGGATTTTATTTGTGATAGTTCCTTCTCATCGAGGCCACGGGTATCGTAAGTTGCTTGATCCTTGAAGCAGTTTGTTACGAATGCTCTAGCTGCATCTTTGCCTGTGGCTGCATGGTACATACCCCCAGGACCATATATACGCTTATTAGCAGAAACGTCAAATACGAGACCATCTACAGCGAGGTAAATTTCATCTCCGTGAGTTCCGTCGTAATTTGCTAACTCCTCGGGTGTGAACTTCCTCTGAGGTGGCCTAGGAAGATATGTCTTAAGGTTACGGTATTTGCCTTTATAGCCAAGGAATATATCGTCAAATAAGAATAACGCGAGTGTCAGATATATTGCAAACGCGTAGAATAACCATTTGAACATCTTTGACGTCAAAACGATAGATTAGAAATAATAAATTAAAAATTACTAAAAGCGTGATTACAGCTAATACAAACGTAAAATAGCGTCATTCGAGTCTCGGTCCGTTTTGATTGGTCTTGGAAGAAGACAGATTGTGAGGATAGACACTTTGGACACTCTATATTCGTGCGTGGAAGGGTAGGATCCTTTCCAAGGTCTTGCGTCACGCCTGCTTCCTCCTTTGATTGCCGCATCAAGTCATTCCTGTAGACTCTCGCTTCTACGGCGCTCTCTTCAAAGTTACAATTACGACATGCAAACAACAACGTCCTCCTTTCTCTATCCTCCTAATAAACTATTAGAAATATATTTAAAATATCGTTCACTAACTCTTGGATACAATAAATTGTTACAATTCTGACAGAATTTTAGCGACATGATGGTCGTCAGGTGGAAATGTATCCAGATTCATCCCTTGCGTTTATCTTTGCAGTATTTTCACCTCTCACGCCTTTGTTCTTTGGTTTACGTCCACCTAACGATTTGTAGGCCTCTCTTTGCTCATTCTTCGTAGGTCCAGCTTGGTTAGCTTCTGCATCCCACTGAGCTTCTCTCATTTGTGAGGGCGTCACTGATCTTTGTATTTGCTCGAGAACTGCACTTTCGAATGGTCTACGTATTGCTGATTTGTAGCGTAACTTCCAATCTTCCTTCGACTCCCGCCTCGTCCATTTGTTTTGAACAGAAGAGCTTGTCTCGTTATCGAAGAATGTTTGTCGATATATTTCAAACCAAACTAATGTATTGTTAGTAATATAAGCTTATAGATAGTCAACCCACCATAGTTTATCACTTGGGTTTTGCGCCACCTTCTGCTCACCCTGTGACATTGCTTGAGATCTTGCTGAGATAATCTAGAGAATATATTTGTCGATATATCGTGGGTGAATATCTTTACAGGATCCCTCTCTTCGCCTCTCGCTGGTGACCTCTCTCTCCGCTTGTTCGGTGTTGATATTCCACTCCCAGTGTAGACACTAACAACTTCATCGTCGTCTAACTCTGACGTCGTCGCTGGTGAGTGTATCTTAGCTTTGTGGAATAGCTTCCAGAATTCATCTGCGTGCTTCTTTTGTGAGTCCATGACAGTTAGAGTTTGAGGAGCAAACACTATGAAGTCATAGATTGTATACTTCCACATATAAGAGTTAAAATCAACATTTATTTATCAATTAGAATACAGTTTTACAGACAACATGGTGTTTATAATAGCGAAAAATTGTTCCTTATATTGCTTCTTCACTTTCTACTCTTCTTAGCATTTGAGAGTCCCTTGGTAGATTTGCTAACACCGGCATTAGCTGCTCTTCTCTTATTCTTTGGTACTTGTATGGGTTTACTACCACCTGCACCACCTGCACTTGCTTTTGTCTTCCTCGTCGTCGTTCTCGTTCTTCTCGACTTCGTCGGCAGTGAGGATGAAAACATGTAACCATCATAGTCATCTTCAAGCTTCACAGGTGGTGGTAAAGAACTAGATAACCAAAAAGGATTATTGTCTGATATCGGTAAATGATGAGGACCTTGAGAGTAGACACCAAGCTTTCTCGACCATACGGTAAAGAAGAGAACTCTCTTGAGCTTCTTATTATAGAAAAAGTAATGGGTCGACCAGAGTAATCCAGAACCTGAATCACCGATCGTCGATTGACCGGTGCTTCTATTCGACAAAGCAGGTGAAGCTTCTCTCTTATCTTGATCAAGTAAGTAAGAAGGTATCTGTGACTTTGGTTGATGATCCAGTTCTTCCATATCTAAATCGAAATGTGTATCATCGTCGTCGTCCATAAGTGAATCACCGTCATCGTCGTAATCATCGAAAGTACTATGTGGATCAGAAGTAGCGTCCGGAGAGTAACTGAACACATCACAATCTTGGACGTGTATCACGTCATCGAGGATAGCTTGGAAACCTTGCATCGTTATTGAACCACCGGATTGTATCCTGCGTACAGTAGATTGAGCGGTAAGGTGTGATTGATGGTCGTCCATCGATTGATAACTATCAGCACTGGAACCAAGTGTTGTGGTGGGGTAATAGCCATATGAGCGGGAGTTCCCATCCTTTAAGCGAAGCAGCATCATACCTAGTTTATTAACTATAGAACTCGATGAAGGCTCTCTAATAAACTCGTCCGGTCTAACGTCTGTGAAATCGTGATCGGGGAACGCTTGATTAAGTGTCGAAATAAGCAAGTAGAGCGTTTTACGCGTAGAAGGTAAATCCATGTTACCAAATGGTGTATCACTCGGTGGCTGGGTGTTATAGGTGCTTTCTAATAATTTGTATAGCTTTTTGTCACTCTTTACTTGCTTACAACTGTAGGCTTCGACTGTGGAGTTGACGCACGTTTAATGAGGAATGTAGGAAATCGAAAAAGATACTCACTTCTTGTACGAACCTTTGATTCGTTTGAAGTAAATGATAAGCTATTGCTCAGTATATCCAAGTCTGTGAGTTCGAGATATTTCATCTATTTTGAAGGGTTTGTAATTAGAAATGGTTAATTATATACAAACGATTAACTAACAATCTTTGGCTATCATTAGTATTTTTATTATCACAATTTAGGTACTCACTTGTGATTTTAAAGTAAAAGTGCAGAACTAAGCGATGCGTCTCAAGTGCCACTGGAATAGAGCAAACCCCTAATTTGGAAAAATAAGAGATGGTCAATATTTTTATGTACCGCTTATACCATCTTATTTATTTCTATTTTTACTCCTATATATCCTCACTCCCCGTTTGTAGCTGCAGCAGAGATAAGATTAAGATAAGAATCAACAGCGAGAAAGATAGTTCACATATTATTTAGATACCTTTGTTTGCTAGCATACCACCTCTCATCTCTCCTACGGAGATTCCATCTCTATAATATTTCGTCAGTCTAATAGACATCTAGACCCCCTGAGAGCTAGATATACACTGTTAGTATATTTCAAACTTGTTATATATTTTCCATTCATCGGAGATATCTATCTCTTTGAATTCTCCCTTTCATTCTGAACAATCATCATCTCCGAAGATAATGCTTAGATTAACAACTCGGAGAATACTCAGACGATCTCACTCAACATTGTATAAAGCAATTCCGAATAGTCGTCCGCTATCCACTACACCACATCTCGGTCCACGCTGGATTAATGACAAACCAAGAGCTAGGCTATCAACCCAAAGGAGAGGCGGCGCACCAGAATCTAGCGCATTAGAGAAGAAAGCTGAATTGTCAGCTGATGACGCAAAATCTAATGATGCAGCTAGCAGTTCAAACGCTGGTGCCACAAGTGGCGGTAACTCGGGCGGAAACGACAACGAGGATGACAATTCAAGCTCTAATAAATCTACTTCACTCACAAAGAACACTCCCCCAAGTTATTTCCCTAGAGTTCTCGCTTTACCGATAAATCGCAGACCTTTATTCCCAGGTGAGTTACGTAATCCTTCTGTAGGCATCGCATTAACGCTTTTATATAGGATTTTACAAAGCTGTCGTTATTAAGAACCCACAAGTTGTTTCAGCTATAAAGGAAATGATGCAGCGCGGTCAGCCCTACCTTGGTGCTTTCTTACACAAAGATCCAGATAGCGAATCAGACGTTATAAATAGTATGGATGAGTGTGAAGACGTCGGTGTATTTGCTCAAATTACTTCTGCATTCCCAACTAGAACGAGTAAATCTGATGATGATAAAGAGTCTGGTAACAATAATAATAACAATAACAATGACCAAGAGGAGAGCTTAACAGCTGTTTTATATCCCCACAGAAGAATCAGAATTGACGAACTTTATGCTCCAGGTGTTAAACCACCAAAACCAAGATTACCATCAGTTGAAGACGCACGTGACCAACTCCCACAGGAAGTTAAAGAGGCAAGCCCAGAGGAAGAAAAACAACTCGAGGAAGCCCACAAGGAGCGTCGCAAAGCTGAACAAAGTCACCCACTTCAAACTGCATTCTTGGAACCATTTAACATCTCCTTAGTTGATGTCACGCATTTAAAGATCCCACCTGCAACCAAACCACACAGCCAAACTACAAAAGCCTTGATGTCAGAGTTGATTAATGTGTTCAAGGATATCGCTCAATTGAACCCATTATTTAGAGATCAAATTGCCAACTTTAGCGTATCACAATCAGCATCAAATATATTTGAAGAACCGGACAAGCTTGCTGATTTCGCAGCTGCGGTTTCTCAAGGTGAAATCAGTGAATTACAAGCTGTACTTGAAGCTGAGAACGTTGAAGATAGACTCGGTAAAGCTCTTGTTGTTCTTAAGAGGGAGCTTATTAATGCTCAACTTCAATCAAAGATTTCCAGAGATGTTGAATCTAAGATTCAAAAGCGCCAAAGAGAATTCTACCTCATGGAGCAACTCAAGGGTATAAAGAGAGAACTTGGTTTAGAATCAGATGGTAAAGATAAAATGCTAGAGAAATTCAAATCCAAATCATCTAGTCTTGCTATCCCAGAACCTGTTCGTAAAGTTATAGATGAAGAGATTAGCAAATTGTCAACACTTGAACAAGCATCATCTGAATTCGCAGTTACAAGAAATTACCTCGATTGGTTAACTTCCATTCCATGGGGACAACACTCAACTGAGAACTTCTCATTGCCACACGCAACGAAGGTTCTAGATGAGGATCACTATGGTTTGAAAGATGTTAAAGACCGTATTTTAGAATTCCTCGCAGTTGGCAAATTAAGAGGTTCAGTTGAGGGTAAAATTATCTGTTTGGTTGGTCCACCTGGTGTTGGTAAAACAAGTATTGGAAAGAGTGTTGCAAGAGCGCTTGGAAGACAATTCTTTAGATTCAGTGTGGGTGGATTAACAGACGTTGCCGAAATCAAAGGTCATAGACGTACTTACGTTGGTGCCATGCCTGGAAAGATCGTTCAAGCTTTGAAGAAGGTTCAAACTGAGAATCCATTAGTACTGATTGATGAAATTGATAAAGTTGGTAAAGGTTACAATGGTGACCCATCCTCTGCTTTGTTAGAGATGTTAGATCCAGAACAAAACAACCAATTCCTTGACCATTATTTGGACGTTCCACTTGATTTAAGCAAGGTTCTCTTCGTCTCTACGGCTAACGTTTTGGATACTGTTCCAGCACCTTTGCTTGATAGAATGGAAGTTATTGAAGTTAGTGGATACGTAGCCGATGAAAAGGCTGCAATCGCTGAAAGATATCTCGCCCCTCAAGCTAAGGAAAGCTCTGGATTGAAGGATGCAGATGTAACACTTAGCCCTGAGGCTATTGAAACTCTCATTCGTTCATATGCTAGAGAATCTGGTGTTCGTAATCTCAAGAAGCACATTGAGAAGGTGAGTGATTTTTTTCTCTTAATTAAATCAAATTAGCTAACAACCAACAACAGATCTACCGTAAAGCTGCCCTTGGAATTGTCAAGGACTTAGGTGAAGAAAGCCTTCCTGAAGATAAAGCACAAGATCTTGAAAAGACTACTACTATACCTTCAGAAACTCCAAAACCTAACGAGGTTCAAGCTACATCATCATCATCAACAACAGCAACTGAACCTACATCTTCAACATCGTCATCCCAACAATCATTACAGAAAACTTCTAAAAACATACTATCAAATTTCTTCAGCTCTTCAGCTGAACCTGCTAAAGTTAGTGCAAAATCGAATAATGAAAGCAAGAGTCAATTAGAAGATAATAAGACGCCGGAAGTGTCAAATAATGATCAGTCGCGGAGTAAAGAAAGTACACCAGAAGAAGGTGAAACGACCAGAGTTTCTTCCCAACCTAGAAAACCATTGGAAATTCCTTCAACTGTTAGTTTGAAGATTACACCAGACAATTTATCAGATTATGTTGGTCCAGCAATTTATCAAAAGGATAGACTTTATTCACAACTTCCACCTGCTGGTGTATCAACTGGTTTAGGATACCTCGGTAATGGTTCAGGTGCAGTTATGCCAATTGAATCAAGATTATATTCAGGTAAAGGTTCACTCCAATTAACAGGTAAACTTGGTGAAGTTATTAGAGAATCAGCACAAATCGCTTTATCATTTATAAAATCAAACGCCAATCAATTAGGTTTAGATAAGGATGTCTTTAAGGACAGAGATTTACATTTACACATGCCTGAAGGTGCAATTGGTAAAGATGGTCCAAGTGCAGGAACAGCAATTACAACAGCTTTAGTTTCTTTACTTACAGGATTGAAAGTTGATCCAGATCTTGCTATGACAGGTGAAATTACATTAGTTGGACAAATCTGTGCAGTTGGTGGACTTAGAGAGAAACTTTTAGCTGCTAAACGTGCGGGTGTTAAACGTGTACTCATACCTCAAGCATGTAAAGCAGATGTAGACGCTAATGTACCACAATCAGTTAAGGAGGGTCTCGATTTAGTTTTCGTTGAAGAGTATAATGAAGTACTTAAGTATGCATTCGGTAGTAGTCACCATCTCGCTAAACACTGGGAAGATAACGGTTTGATGGTTGACAGGAACGTACGTCACATTCACACTAGCACACCACCTCCATCAACTTCAAATGAAATTAGAGCGCGTTAAAAAGTAATTTTTTTCTTCATATAGTATAAATTAACAAGAAAAGAAAGATGCATATTTTGTTTTTCAAATTATTTCTCTTATTAAAGTGTATTATTTAGTCTGCTGCTATATTTCCACCATCTAGTGCAGCCAAACAAAGATTCCGTGGTGTGAATTTTACATCATAAGCTGGACTATTTTTTGAGTAGAACGTTTCAAGTAGGTCACTAGTTGTACTATCTGGACGTTCTGTGTTAGCACTAAGAATATCCCAACATCTAATTGAGCAATCGGAGGCAGCACTAATAAGCATATTAGAGTTAGCATCAAAGTTTAAGCTATTGATTTGTGCAGTATGTCCCAACATTTTCTTTATACGTCTTCCACTACCTAAATCCCAAAGACTAATTGAGAGATCATCTGATGCACTAGCGAGATATTTTCCATCAGGACTGAGTGCGAGAGTTGAAAGTGGTGCTTGATGACCAATGAATATTCTCACACATGCACCTCTTTGTACATCCCATAATCTTGCTGTACGATCAGTTGAACCTGTTGCTAAGTATAAAGAATTTGGATGGAATTTAACAGTTTCAACATCACCAAGATGTCCTGCAAATATACGCAATGCGTTTGGTCTTTCAGCAGACCACAAACGTGCAGTTCTATCTCTAGATCCAGTAGCGAAGTATATACCATAAGGCCCCCATTCACAATCCCATACTGGATCTCTATGACCCCTGTATACAGCTAAATTTGAGTATGTTTCTAAACTCCATAATCTGACTGTTGCATCTGCAGAACTACTGATAAGATGACGTGGTTGAACTGGTGAACCAAAGCTTGGATCGAATGATAAACCAAATACTGGAGCTGAGTGACCAACGAACTTCAAGTCTTTCGCACCTGTATCTAATTTCAATCTTTTCATTGAAGAAGGTGGCTTTTCTCTATCATAATCCTCTCTCAAACCCATAAATGATTCACCTTTGAGATTCCACAATCGAACTGTTGAATCAGATAATCCACCCGCTAAGATAGATGAATCTGGTGAAAATGATGTACAATTTAATTGATCACCAACGTCTTGCAACGTGAATGCGCAAATTGAAGGTAATGTTATTTTGGCTTTCATCGTTTCCTCAACTCCATTGGTATTTTTCTCCATTTCAACACCAAGGTTTATTCTTTTTCTGCTATCGAAAACCTTCTCGACTTCTCTTCTTACGTCTGCAGTTCTAAAAACAGGTAAAGGTGGAAGATCAGCCCTGGTAGGTGCAAGTAAATTGTTACTATCTCTTATTTCGCCAGCGGCTGCCGCTTCTTGATTAGTATTAGCTTCACCACTCTGCGATTGAGCCCCTTGTTCAGATTGTTGCTGCGATTGTGCTGGTTGTACTGCTGGAGTTTGTTGGTCTATCTCCATACCTTCTTCACGGTTTAAATTGTCGGTTACGGCTACTTGGTGATCTACTTCGGCTCTCAAACCATCGTCTAATGGTGGTAACCCGAGTTTTAACTCTCCAATGATATTGTTGAAACTTTGAGCTGATTGTGCAATGGCCATTCTTTGCCCTGGGACGGTAGGATATGTAATTGTAAGATCAGAAATCAAACCGGTAGATTCTTCGATCATTTCCTGACTAATCTTCGTAGCACTTTCGACGACTAGAGGTGATTTTAGTTTAATAAACATAATAATAATGACAGACTAACCGTCTACTCTTAATCTCTCATTGACAATCTTCAACATGAGTGCACGTCCTTTGGATTCAGCAGTGCCACCAGTGGAACTACCACCAGGACCACCAACGAGAGCATCACTAAGCCATCCTAATAACAAGTTCCAGGCTGCTTTGCCTAGTCTAACGATATACTTCTGAGATCTCCATCTGATAGCGAGTGGATCAGACTTAACGTGAGCTGGCAATGTAAGACTACCTAGGTGAGCAATAATATCACCGTGGTATGGTATCAAACTGTGTGCGTGTCTGTGCAACATTGCCCTTGCTGATTTCTGGAATGACAAACTGATGAGGTCTAAATAAGTGTGTACGAAAATAGGGAAAAGGATAGGACGCAATTGAGGTCTGTAAACGTCTAAACTGCCTTCGACCCATCTATCTAAATCGCGATAACCGCGTTCACGTTCAGTTGGATCAGTGAGGAGTAACCTATCGACAGTCTGCTTTCCAAGTTGACCATTTGATGCGATATTAACGAGTTCATTCATAACGCCATCTTTTGATGGTCCAGAAGGTGTTTCCTCGCCTTCTTTCTTCTTCAAAGCTGAAGCTGAAGCTGCAGCGAGCTCTTCCAATGATTGTACGTGTGAATCAGATTTTGCTGGTAAACCCTGAGCTGTTAAATCGTGCTTGAGTGCTTCCTCAGCCCCGGTAAAGCCTTTCCGCCGGAGATAGTCGAGCTATAAGTCGTTAAAACGAGCTAAATGAGTATAAAGTACATACAATTATATCATGACTTCATTATTAATATTTAGTTTACTTTCATTTACTTTCTCTCTCTACTCACTGTTTTGCACTATCTGTCATAATGATCGTACTGGAAACAGACGCGATTGATTAGATTTCTCAAACTAGACGTAGTTCATGCATAAAGGTTTAAAATTATAAAAAGCGTAAAACGTGAAATCAAATTAAATAATGAAATTACACTGTAGCTTTCGTTAGTCATAGTCAAACTTTGGAATATCCACTCACTAATCAAACAGCGGCTCTTGCTTGAGGACTGTTCTTGTTCTTCCTGCTTCTTTGACTTCTCTGGTGTCTGCTGGTATCCACCTGGTAAGTTTGCAGCTGAGTGTATCGATGTGTTTCCTGGACTCAAAGAAGCTGTCGTCGCTGGTTCCGGTGTTTCCAAGTGGCTGTTTTGGTCTTGCTGGAATTTAGCCTTTTCTGGTGTTTTTGGTGGTAAAATTTTGTCCTCTTTTGGCTTATCAGCTGGTGCAGCTGCTGGTGCTGCTTCTTCCTTCTTCTCAGTCTGAGATTGAGCTTGCTTCAGTTGCTCTTCAGAAGCGTTTGGAGATGGTTCGAGTGATGGTGCCAATGGTGTGTCTGGGCTGCGCTGTGACAAACGGAGTGGTGTTGGTACCTCCTCAGGAGCTGGCAATGTTGTCCAGGTGGCAGCATTGTGTGCTTCCTTTGGAAGTTTGTCCTTGGATTGTATATCACTGTTTTCTTCCTTAGGAGCTGCTTCTTCTGCCTTCTCAGCTTGTTCAATGTGGTGTTGGTGTCCACCCTCCTCTAAGACAGGTATGTGAGAGTCCTTGGTGTCTGCCAACTCAACGGTCTCAAGTGGTACTGTGACGGTGACTGGATTTGGCTTTCCAGAAATATCTGGAGTGTCTGGTGTATCACCTGGGTAGATTGGGACGTGTTCACCAGCTGGGGTTGAAATACCCTCTGGCTTGCGAGGTCCATCATCCTTGAGGTTAGCAACACCTTTTGGAAGTGCAGGAGTGGCTGCTTTTGACTATGACTCATTAGATAATCATTCAACACAGCAAATAAAATGAACGTACGAATTCACTAAGTTCAGGAGCTTCTTTTGCTGGTTGTGCTGTCTCAACTGGAACTTCCTTTGGTTCCTCCTTCGCTGGAGTTGGTGCTGGTGATTCCTCGGCAAACGCAGTAATCTTCTCTTCTGACTTGTCTTCCTTTTCTGGTACGACAGTGCTCTCAGGGGCAGCTGCAGGTTCTGGCTGAGCGGTTGTAACTGGCTCGTCAGATTTTACTGGCTCGTCTTCCTTCTTATCGTCTGCGGAGTGTGCAGCAACTGCAACACCGGCGGCACCGGCGACGGTGGCTGCACCTGCAGCAGCGACACCTGCAATAGCGCCTGTATCTTTTTCATCGCTGACCTCCTTCTTAATGCTCTTTTCGACGGTTTCACGCTCAGCTTGAGAAATTGGTTCCTGTTCGTATACCTTCTTAGCATCTGGTGCTACACCCTCTGGTGCAGGTTTATCTACAACCTCTGAGTCAGCAGAGTTTGAGCTGCTGTTTTTGTTCTTATGCCATTCTCTGAAGTATGGATCTGAAATTGTTAGATAAAAAGAAAAAGGAGTAGATTATGAAGCTAACCGTGTGGTACTAAATCCGACATTCTCTATTAACGCGTTAGTAGCTTACAAAATCGCTCATTTCTACTAACAAATGATGGACGTAGGGATGATAGACTCAAAACTGCATACGCATACGAAATCAAGTGATCTCCGCTTGGCGATAAACTATCAAGAATAAAATGTCAAACAACCCTTTCATAACGCAATCAAACGATTTTGATCAATACGCACAGTCTTTAGAGCGTGATTTGAATCTCGGTGGGGGTGACCGTACAGCCAGCTCAGACGACAGACCTCAGAATAGCGAGCAAGATAGAGAGCAGAGCACAGCGAATAGCAAGCAGTGGCCACTCAAACCTGTGACTAACGCACACGGTGATAGAGTAAAGGTAGTAACACAGGTATGTAGTCACTATCATCATAACGATTTACTAACAACTTAGAACGAAAATGGTCCATGCTCCCTGCTAGCCCTCGTTAATATCCTCATAATGCGGGGCCAGCTCCAGATTAAACCTCAAACTAGAAGCTCAGTTGATTATGATTACATCTCATCGATTATCGCAGAATATCTCCTCAATAAGCCTATTCCAGCAGACACACCGTATAGTTTGTCTGACGCTTTATCTGTCTTACCGCACACACGATATGGATTAGATCTAAACCCGCACTTTCATTCTCCATACGCACTCAGTCCCAGTTCAGCTAGACACGCAGGCGCAATAGCGTTATTCGCATTATGTGATGTTCCTGTCGTACATGGATGGGTTTACGATCGTCAGTCACTCAACTCTGACGTTATCCTCCAAGACGGTCAGAACTATGATCACTGCACTCAACTCATAGCAGAGGGAGATCACCTAGCAAGCGTATTACCAAACAGCTCTAATAATCTCGTCCAAGAAGACGACCTCTCAGCACAACAACAAGAACTCGTTAGAAAGGGTATGTATCACTTCTATGACGTTATCAATGAACATTAACATAAAATAGCTCGTATTTTAGCTGACTTTATCGATAAATCACGTACTCAGATGACCCTTACTGGGCTATTCGCCCTATCTGAAAGTCTCACAAGTGGTGAATATGTCGCTTTGTTTAGAAATTCCCACTTGTCAGTCTTGTGTGAGTTAAGTGACAACCTGGGACACAATATCTGACTGTATGCCTTTAGACAAACGTGACACTGGTACTGAGAATAAATTATATACCCTTGTTACAGATGGTGCATTAGCTGAAGAAGCTGACGTTGTCTGGGAGACACTTCAAGATGTTGACGGAGGAGGATCAGCATTCCTTAACGATAACTTTAAGCCATCTGGCACGATTGGAGGTGACTATGTCGGTGCAAGTACAGTTTATGCTAATGAAACATTAACCGATGAACAACGTCTCACATTGCGTGCACAGGATGAGGGATGGGATGACGAAACCCTAGCGTATGAGATGTCACGTGTTCAGAATAATGCCCGAACTGACGCAGAGTGAGTGTTTTGCTTATTAAATGAACGAAACATACTTACTGCGAAATTTTCCAAATGCAGCCTTGCACTAGCAATGCAATTACAACAAGATGAAAATGCTAGAAGAGAGAGGCAACGTCAAAATAGAGCCAGTAACATTGTACCAGCTCAAAGTACGAATGTTAGACCTCCACAGAAAAACATCCGAAAATCCAAGAAATCATGTACGATTATGTAAAAGATTTACAATAACTCTAATTTCGTTTTACCGAATGCGGTTCATTGGTAGGAACGATCACTCGGATTTGGAAAGTTGAACGTGAAAAATTTCTAAGATTGGAATGTAATAAATTTCCTAAACGAGTTATTTGAACTAAATCGCTATTCAAATATTTAAATCGCTTCTTATATCTCTTTCTTTAGCATCAGTCGTAAAATGAAGTACATCGCAGCAACCTCAGCACTCCTCGCGTGAGTATATAAGTGACAGCTGTCAGTGGATGACAAAGCTAACAAACATAGTTCCGCATTGGCAGCAAAGATCACTTCACCACCACAAATCACTCAATGTCGTAACATTGCTGTAAGTGAGCACTTTACGCGTGTGTTTCTTTCTAACGACGCGTCAATAGATCAAGTGGACCGAAGGTGAAGGTGATATCTACATCACTGTCATTCCAGCTGGTGAAGTTGCAGCGTGAGTGTTATTAACAATACACCAAATAACGTCTAATAACCAACAGTGAACCACTCGAAGCCTTCCCTAAGCAAAGTGGCTCAACTGGTACCTACAACTGGAAGGTAAACGTACCAGGTGGTCAAAAGATTTCATTGGCCGTCAACGACGAATCTGGTGATGTCAACTACAGCTCTGAGCTCACCATCAGAGACTCAGACGACGATGACTGTCTCGGTAAGGCCGCAGAAAGTGGACCTGCAAACACCGACGACAAGGACAGCAGCGATGATAAGGATGACAGTGATGACAAGGATGACAAGACCTCATCATCATCATCATCATCATCCTCTACCTCATCATCTTCATCCTCTTCATCAGCTAAGTCATCACCAACCTCTGGCAGCAACTCTTCATCAAACAATGCTGACAGCAGCGCACAAGACGATGACTCTGGTGCCGTCTCACACGCAGTTGCTGGCTCAATGGTTGCTGCTGCTTCACTCGTCGGTGCCCTCCTTATCTAAAGCTAGATAATAGTACCTTCTTAATATTTTTTGTAATTTGTGATTCCTATCTTTGAAATCTCTTTTAATTAATATGTATCTAAGAATCTAACTATGGACATTCATTTCTATGTACTGCTCTCGTTATTGCCAACGTATGCGATCTTCTTTGCCAATCCAGTATTTTTGAAGGGCTTTTGGTAACGCCAAGCGTATGTTAGCATCCTCGTCGCTCTCCGCGCCATTCTCTATTAATGCTAATATCAAACGAGGTATGGCAGCAGCAGTACCATTCAGTGTATGTGCGAAGATATTTCCACCACTTTGTGTGTCTTTATATCTGATAAGTAGTCTTCTTGATTGATAGTCAATGCAATTTGATGCAGAGGATATTTCACCCCACTCGCCTCTGCCAGGCATCCACGCTTCTATGTCGTATTTCCGATAAGCACTCGCTCCTAATTCCTGGGTAGGCATATCAAGAATTCTGAAATTGTTAGTTTTAAAAATTAGACAAAAAAAGAGATTTCCTACCTGTAGGGTAAGTTTAAAGCTTCAACGACTTGCTTTTGTACATTTATTATCTCCTCGAGCATGCTATCACTTGATTTCTCATCTGTAAGTGAGAATAATTCCACTTTCGTGAATTGGTGTAATCTATAAAGACCTCTTGTGTCTCTACCGCGTGCACCTGCCTCCGCTCTAAAGGCATGACCACAAGCAACGTATTTGAGAGGTAAAGAACTCTGATTGAGTAGTTGGTTGTAATGCAAACCAGCTAACGGAATCTCAGCAGTACCAGCTAGGCATAGAGGGTTATCTGAGCTATTAGTTATTGAATATGTCTGATTAGATGAATTATCTCTTGGTAAAAAGCCACATCTGTTTGCTATATCAAGCTTGACAATATCTGGAATAGTGATAAGTTTATAGCCATTCTCCACCGCGATGTTCAAACTGAATTGAATTAAGGCATGCTCTAGAACTGCCAGCTCGTCTTTCAGTATCGTAAAACCATTTCCAGAAATGTCTGAAGCGTTCTCGATAGCATTTAATCTGTTAGCGATATTCAAATGATCCCTTAGTGGTGTTGACGGTGTAGCTGTTGGACCTCCACTAAGAATCTCGTTTGGTTCATTATTTATTGGTGACTTCGGATGTGACTTGTTTGGTATCTGAGATGTCAAATCGAATAACTCATCTTTCGCGAACTTAAGATTCTTTTCTAATTCTTTTATTACAAGTTTTAACTCTTTCGTTTGTTGTTTAGTTTGCTCGTTTTTGGTTTTATTCAATTCATTCTCTAATGTTGTTGATTTATTATAGATACTTAAAAAGCTATTTAGATCTAACTTAATATTCCTATTAATATTATTCTTTTTAAAGTATTCTATTTCATTCTTTACTCCTTTGAAATTTAATCTTGGCTTCATCAAACTTCTTATCTATTAAATCATTTGAAATGAGAAGAGCAGCAAAAAAAAAATTGCAGCTGAAATAAATCGAAGCAAAAAGAGGTCTTGCCCGGATTCGAACCGGGGTTAATGGAATGTTTGTGAATCAAAATCCACTGTGATAACCGCTACACTACAAAACCAGATACTGGACTTTCTTCATATAAGTATATATTTTGTTAATTAGGAAAATAAAAAATGAGTAAAATTGAAATTTTTACGGAGCCAAAGATGTATGAGGTTACCAAATGCCATTGTGGCTTTGGGAATTTTTCAGGGCGTTTTCAGAGGGTTTCATTATTACATATTATTAGTATACGAATGTCGATATTTACCTGGTTTTATGGTAATGCATAGCTGATTAAAGACCAAATGACCTTTATGAAGACAGATATTGTAAAAAAAACACCTAATTACCTTATCCAGATTACCATCTTGTATAGTTTACTCCCCTGCCCTGCATTATCGTGTACTTACTTCATCGGCGACATCATCGAAAAAAGATATGGAGAAAACAAACCCGTTGTCTGATGCGGGTTTCAAAGAAATCATAAATAGTCAATTTGTTACATACAAGATACCAACTCGTTGAACAGCACCTTACAATGAATTTACAGGAATAGGAGTCCATTTGAACACAACCTCAAACATTAAATACATCTTAGTAAATAATACAGTGCAGCATATTAAGCATACAGATATCCACTCAGTCTTATCGTTTACGTTGATGACATGGTAAAGTTGGTGACAGCAGTCCGATGAACGCATATAGAAACTATAAGAGAAGATATATGGTTGTATATAATGAACAAAAAGAATAAATAACGATCAAATAATTTGACGTAAATGTGAATTTTTGACTTTAAGCTGAGAAGCAATCCTCAATCTTGACTTCACCTAAAAATGTCACAAGAAAAGAAAGTTGAAGAGACAGGTTTAAACGACATTGTGTGAGTTTATAGTTCCACTGTAGAATCTACATTCTAAAATATACCAAATAGTATCACCAAGTAAGAAGCTCAGACGACATACCACAGTCCTCTAACAATTGAATAGGTACAAGGTCGCCGCAGACATCGTCAAGCGTGCATTCGATCAAATTACTACAAAGACAGTAGAAGGAGCTAAAGTTATCGAACTTTGCACCACAACTGACAAATTCATCGAAGAGGAAGCATCAAAGGTCTTCAACAACAAAAAGCCAATCCCACCAAAGGGTGTTTCATTCCCAACATGCGTTTCAGTAAACAACATCATCTCACACTTCTCTCCACTCGCATCAGATCCAGAGACAAGCTCCTTGGAATTGAAGAATGGCGATGTAGTTAAGATCCAATTGGGTGCACACAGTGGGTGTTATAACATGTTGATTAAATTCTCTAATATCTCGTACAGTCGACGGATACGCCTCAATCGCAGCTGAAACTATCGTCGTTGGCGCTAGCGCTGAGAACCCAGTTACTGGCCGTAAAGCTGACGCTGTCCAAGCCGCATGGTACGCAGCTGAAGCTTCAATTCGTCAAATGAAGGTCGGTGAGAAGAACTGGACAGTCAGTGAGACCGTCAACAAGGCAACTAAGCCATTCGAAACCGCAGCAGTTGAAGGTTAGTATTGTCTTTAGAAAATAACACTCTTATTTATTCATACAGGCATGCTTTCATGTCAAATGACTCAAAATGTTATTGACGGAAAGAAGAGAATCATTCTCAACGGAAACCCACAACAAAAGTCTGACTTGGGTACTCACACCTTCGAAGAAGGAGAAGTTTACGGTATTGATGTTCTCGTATCAACCAACAAGGATAACAAGGTGAGATTTTCTTTTTATATGAAAACTTTCATTCTTAACAACAAACGTACAGCCAAAGGACTCTAGCTATCAAACTACCGTTTACAAGCGTACCGATCAAACCTACATTCTCAAGTTGGCAACCGCTAGAAGAGTCTACTCAGAAATACAAAAGAAGTCAGGATCATTCCCATTCAACTTGCGTACGTTAGAAGATGAAAAGAGAGCAAGATTAGGTGTACAAGAATCTGTACAACACAGCCTTTTGACACCATTTGACGTTTCAGTTGACAAATCTGATGAAACTGTCGCTCAATTCTTCTTCACAGTTGGTATAACAAAGAACGGTCCAATTAGATTGACTCACCCACCTTCATGGTTAAAGCCAGAGTTCATCAAGTCTGATAAGCAACCAGATGAAGAAACCAAGCAACTCTCACAAGCTGCATTACGCCCAAAGAAGAACAACAAGAAGAAAGCAGCACCAGCAGCTTAAAAATGTTATTAAACTGATGATATAATTATATTTTTTTGCTCATGCGGAGTTTTTGTGATTTTAGAGTGTGTCTACAGTTTGTCTCAATGGTAAATATAGTGAATGAGTGTGAAAGCGAATTAGAATACAATGTACAATCGTTAGATTATTAGTGATTTAATATAATTTTCTTTATTAATTTTATATTTCGCCAGTCAGTTGTAGTAAGTCCCCTTAGACGAGGCTCTATCGCAGCTCTACCAAATTAATTAAAAATGGCAGCTGGTGAGTTTTAGTAATAAAGCAATTGAAATATAGTACTTACTTAATAATTTAGTTCCAAAAGAATACAAGCTCGGTGAGTTCTGATCGTACAGAAGACAGCTGTACTGACGATATCAAAGTCGTCGTAGGAGGTGGTGGTAAGTATATTTAGTTTTCTGTCTTATATAAACCTAATTATGTACTTACAGGCGTCGGTAAATCCGCGCTCACTATTCAATTCATTCAATCTCACTTTGTGGATGAATATGATCCAACCATTGAAGACAGCTACAGAAAACAATGCCAAATTGATGCAGAGCCAGCTTTATTAGATGTTCTGGATACTGCCGGTCAAGAGGAGTACTCCGCTATGAGAGAGCAATACATGCGCACAGGTGAAGGTTTCCTTTTGGTTTATTCAATCACAAGTCGAAACTCATTTGAAGGTCAGTTTGTTGTCTTATTATTAGATTTCTTTCTAAAAATTAGGTGCAGAAATTGAGACTTTCCACCAACAAATTCTCCGCGTTAAAGACAAAGACTTCTTCCCTATGGTTTTAGTCGCTAACAAAGCAGATTTAGAGTATGAACGTCAAGTCGGATCAAACGAGGGTCGTCAATTAGCTAAGAACTTCGGCTGTAGATTCATTGAAACTTCCGCTAAGCAACGCATAAACGTCGATGAAGCGTTTTATAACCTTGTTAGAGAAATTAGAGGCTACCATAGAGACCAAACTGGCATTAAATCTAACAACACGCCTAATCAAGTTGAACCAATGCAACATCAAGCCGGACAAGATAAGGAAGCCGGCTGTTGTGGTGGATGTGTTGTACTCTAATCTTAATCAGGAACAACATAATCGAAACACGGTCGTATAATTCTTTTTCTTTCCAATTCTAGCAATCCCGTTATTCTTTAGCTAATAATTGCTTCATTGACTTTATCTCTTTTCACTTTACAGGTTTTCATCTTATTTTCTTGACGCAATCATGGAAAGTACATTAAAACTACTTTTCTAATTCAATGTTTCTATTGGAATTACACTTACAATAACGTCCAATCAACCAACTACTCTACATCAATTAAAGAATTTCGGGCAATTTCTCAACTTTTTTCTTTAAACCTTTTCAACCCTTTTGACAAAAAATAACTCACAGGCGATAAAGATGTTGCTATGTATACCTCAAATTAGCTTTCTTCAACTTTTTTTTTCCATTGTAAATTCAAACTCTTTTGCGTCTAAAACATTCACATTCATTACGACAAGATACGATATCCATATTGTGATTTTATTTACAAGAACAAAAAAATACTTATCTACCAGGTACGCCATGTTGCTGCATCGGCAGCATCTGCCATTCTAGTTTCACCTATAATTTGTGTATTGATCAATTTGTGTATTTGACAAATGTGATCTATGTATGACATATTATCATTATTGTCATCCTCTATTAGCATATTTCCAACTTCAATCTCTGTAGGATCAATATCTTGGCGTGCTACCAAGACGGGTATGGATGATGGTGGATTTGGGAATGACGATCTGTATATAATTGATCTCAGCGAAATAGACAGTGGGTTATCCAAATCTGGTAAAACACCCATTCTTTGATCTATCGCATTCTTTGCGTCGACATTCCAAATATCTTTCACTATTTGCTTATCGACTTGTTTACCTAACCAAATGATAGCTAATTCGCCATTATCTGAAAATTATTGGATTAGTTTATACTTAATAACATTTTCAGCACTTACGGATCAAATATGCACCGCTAGGGTCCATTCTCTTGTAGCTTGATCTTATGAAGTCAGGTACGTGTTCAGCGCCTCTATGTAACGGGTGAAGACGTGGATAAATAGATTGTAAGAGCTTGTAAGGTGTACCAGATAGTACCTGTCTGATCGCATGTGAGCGTACATCTGACGCAACTGCACCTCCTTTCAGACACTTGGACTTCATCATGCCGAGTGTCAAAATTGGCAGGAGTTTGTATGATTCAGGTAAAATGAGCTGAAACTTGTTAATTATAGAAACAAATCTTGAATAATACCTACCTGTCCACCACTATTAGCCTGTGCGCAATGCTTGCGATATGCTAACAGAACTTGTACAGATCTATCCGTCAACTTCTCATGTATCTTTTTAAGTGGTTTGTTCAGGACATTCATAGCAGCTTGTTTGTATAATAATACAGCACCTGCGTCCATATCCGCATGTCTGAAAACAGTTGCTGCAATTGGTGATAACTTAGCCATAGAGTTTAAAACTCTAACTTTACGCTGACCATCTGAGCTAGTGTACAATATTGCCGCTTGGAAGTGGATTTCGTCATCGTTTTGTTGTGATGCACCACCTTCTTTCGCCTGATTGATAGCATTAGTAGCCATAGTACCCCATCCTTTTGTCAATGAAGCCGCATCATGTTCCAAGGAAGCGGCCAAACAAGAATCTGAGGATACTGTTCCCATTTCGATATCTGTTGAATTCCGTTGCATAAATGATCCATAGTGTTGATCAATATGGAAACCTTTTGAACATCTTATCTTGATAGTCGCATTGTAACCTACATGTCTTGTTACTATTCTTTGTAAATCTGATCTGATTTTAAGTGCATGTCTAGCAGGATCGAATTTTGGGTAGAAATAAGATTCACCACCTGTGTATTGAGCGATTGAAGATAATGTACCGACGTCTGTGTATTTGAATGGGAACATGAAGACATTGAGACCAATACCAGCATCAATGAGCGCTTCAGCTGTGTTTGACCACCAGGTCGTCGCAGGTCCATACAACGCTCTGTCACGTTCAGCTACTGATGCCGTACCACCCGGTGCAGGATCACGCTCTGTCAATGCACCTAACCCTTCATTAGGTAACTGAGATTGGAATATGTTCATTTCACCTCCAACTTCTGAAAGCACATCCAATCCAGCTGTCAAAGCAGAACCGAATATTGAACCTTTTGGTGAAACATCTTCAAACATTGTTGGTAGACTATTTAAGAAAGCTAAAATATTGTGCTTTGATTCATTGACGTCAACAATCAAACCATTTACTAATGGGTTGAATGGTTCCTCTGTATCTGGTACGATCATTAATGATGGAAGATCTCTCTCAGGTGATAAATCGTGGAAATGGAGTGTTGAATCGTAAGTAATAAATCCAACTTTTGAAGTGTTGAGTGGTGTTGGTGAGGAATACAATGCATCTTTTATAGTGAGAGAAAGTGTATGCAATAAGCCTGATTGACGTGATTGTAAGCCAACATCTATCAAAAACAACCGTGACATAGTCGTAGGATCTCTCGTTTTGTTAAGATTGAATGGTGGACCATCATTCATACCAATAGGAGTAGGTTGGAAAGCATGATATGATTTTGGAAGGTTGAAATCGACTGTTCCAAAGTTCAACTCTGGTCTATTGTCGATATCCAATCTTCTGTAAGTGTGGGGATCGAGTGTAGAAAAGTAGTCATCCTCAACTGTGTTGCTAAACTGACAGAGGTTACATAACCAATATTTACCACCGTTTGTGAACTTAACAGATGGATTTATGTATCCTCTACAACCTGCGCATCTTGGTGGTCCACCTTCTGCGGATGTGAAGCTGTCTATTGACGGAATCTGAGAAGAAGGTCTATCGTTGAATGGATCCAAGACCAAACCAAGTGGTAATTGACAAGCTTTTGCGAGGTCATGGGTACTTGGTAAGGCGTAAGAAGTCAACCTCATATAATTAGGTGCTGAATAGCCGTGATCAACTGATCTGAAGGGGATAGTTGCACTAGGCAAATCAACTTGTACATCTAGAGTACTAATTGTGTTATTTGGGTTGAAATTTGAATCCCAGTGTGCGATATCGTTAGCCAATTCATCAACTGGGGATGGTAATACGTTCGGATCAATCTTTGGCTTAACTATGTTGCTAAATAGCTTTCCAGCCGTGTGTGGTATCCGTGTCATATTTGGATTTATATCTGCGTACTGATGAGCAGATTCTTTCTGCTGCTGCTGCTGTTGTTGATTATATGGACTAAAATTATCGAAATCAACGTCATTAAATTCATTATTGAAATCTTGTTTCGTGTAGATATCCTCCGTATGGAACACTCTACGATTTTTGCTCATTGTCTTCCTTTCAAAACGTAACAACGATGAGTTCAAACCAGCAAAATCAACAAAATCAGCAGAGGAGAATTAAATTTAGCGTTGGTACAAAGTATCAAGTGTGAGTTTAACTATTATACACCTATTGCCCTACTAATCAGCTCGCAGTTTAGATGTAATCGGTGGTGAGTTATCTACCAGACTTGTCCAGTCGATCTTCTAACACAATCGCAGAGGGAGCTTACGGCGTAGTCTGCTCCGCTATACATAGACCTTCTGGACACAAAGTCGCTATAAAAAAGATTGGCAAGTGTCCGCTCTAAGGCTTACGCAAAATCTAACAAAGAAACAGAGCCTTTAATGCATCAGATGTTGTAAGTTGATGCTCATTTAGTAGTGCTACATATTTAATTCTATAATTTATAGCTTATTAAGGTGAGTTGTTGTTTTGATAAGTAATTCCTTTAACCGACAACGACTAGAACGCTTCGTGAATTGAAGCTTTTGAAATGTTAGCATCACATTCTATTATATAAGACTTAAAAATTAACCTACTACAGACTTCCAAGAGCAGAATGTTTCAGAGAATGTACGAACGTCTCAGCATAGCGAAGTTTTACTAACCTCAATTCTAGATTATTTCAGTACTTGATATGATAAAGCCTAAGGACTATCCAAATTTCAAGGAAGTCTATCTCATTCAGGAACTTATGGAAACTGATTTACATAGAGTAATAAGAACACAAGATTTATCTGATGACCACGCACAGTATTTCGTCTACCAAACCTGCAGAGCACTCAAAGCAATGCATAGCGCTGATGTTATACATAGAGATCTCAAACCATCAAACTTGCTACTTAACGCTAACTGCGACTTGAAAGTATGTGACTTCGGTTTAGCAAGATCAACGCAGACAGCCGAACCAGGTTGTGAAACTGGTTTCATGACTGAATATGTCGCAACTAGATGGTATAGAGCACCAGAGATTATGCTGACTTTCAAGCAATACACTTCAGCAATAGACATCTGGTCAGTTGGTTGCATTTTAGCAGAAATGCTCTCCGGTCGACCATTATTCCCAGGTAGAGATTATCACCATCAGTTAACCCTCATTTTAGACATTTTGGGTACACCAACTTTAGACGAATTTTACGCTATAAGTTCTAGACGCTCTAGAGATTATATAAGAGCACTACCATTTAGGAAGAAAAGATCATTCAGTCAATTATTCCCGGATGCTAGCCCAGAAGCCGTTGACTTTTTAACTAGAACATTAACATTCTCACCAAAATCAAGAATGTCGGTAGAGGAATGTTTATCTCACCCATATTTATCTGCATATCACGATCCTGATGATGAACCATCCGCACCACCACTAGATGCATCTTTCTTTGAATTCGATCACCGTAAAGATGTAATTTCAAAGGAGGAGTTGAAACGTGAGTTTGTTGTCTATCATTCAACGCAACTGATTCCTTCTTTTAGAGTTGTTGTTCGAGGAGATAATGACATTCAAGCCAATCTGCTAAAATTTTCATCAACGTCACTTTTTAGAACTTTGAATACCCTTCCAATCACAACTATTTTAGTTAAAATTCTTCATATCCTGTTCATATCTAACAATTCATTTTCCGTCCCAGTAAAGGAGTTTTTAAAAGCATACATTCATTTCATTTCATTTACAACGTTCCATAGATTAGGCTTTTATTTCTGGGCTGAGAATGTATCCTTCAATTTGTCCATAAGAGAGCTGCGTCTCTCACTGTCTGCGCCACCGCTAACGGTGTCATGGGCAGATTGTGTCATTGATTTGTCGCCTTCAGGTTGTACTTTTGAGGCAGTATTATCTGACATTTCCTTTAGTTTATCTGATGCAGCTTCTGGGTAGCCCTTCTGTGAGTCTGGCTTCATCGTGGCTCTTGCTTCATCAATAAAGTTGCGGCGTGCTGGTCTTATGAATGTTAGATTAGCCTAGGGGGGAAGAACAAACCTACTCTGACATCTTTTAAGTTCTTTGTTCTTTTCGACTGTTGAGTGTAAGTTAAAAAGAGAGTGAACCACCAATTTATATCCACTAGTCACAGGACTGCCGTTCTGAGACAGCTCGATTGAATGCCATCATAATTTTCATCATAGCGTGTGATTCTATTCCCTATTGTCGTATATAAATAAAGTTTCTGTCTTATTGATTATCGGGCCTTGAACGATTTGGCTTCTTTCTTTGTTGTTGATAGCAACGGCACATAATCTAGACTCAGACATGGACTCCATATGAGATCATTTCGAACAGTTCTATGATCGCAGATTACATACAAACACCGCAAAGGCTTTGCTCCATTGCTGTGATGATGAAAATATTCCAGACAAGAAGCGGGGAATCGTAACGAGCTAGGGTATCATAAAGGTATAAACTACTGTATATTAACGGTATATAACGGTATATAATATATACGAGAACTCCTAATCGACGTTTGCTACCAGCATCATTTTCAAGAGGTCTTTGAGGTGTGGTTTGAGCACTTCTTCATCTGAGTATCTTCAGTATGTGGCTGTGTTCGTATTAGAAAGCTACTCACTTCCATGCTCCTCTGTTGGATTCACGAGTTTTGGTTTATCTTTATTCACGCCATTGCTAAGCGTAGGCAGTATGACTTTGCTATCCATACTCTTCTCGTCAAAATCTAGCATCGTCTCCTTGTTTGTGATATAGTCATTCCCGAATATCCCACTAGCGTCCATTCTCGTGATTATAGTTGTATCAGTACAAGCTTATATTCATAGGAACAAAAAGAAAGCTGTGCTTTTAAAAATTAAATTAATTAAATTTGTTCTTTAACATTATCAGAGACGTGCCAGGCTGAGTTTGCTTTCTTGCCATCTCTCTTCGCGTTCGCGCTTAACATTGCGGCAATAGAAACTTTGGATATCTTTGGGCCATTTAATCCAGAGAATCTCTCTCTTAGTTCTTCTATCAAGAGAACGCGTGATTTTGATGAGTTCTCTACTGTTTGGACAAACGTCATTAAATGCGTTTTTGGTATACTTGTTATTTGTCCATCCTGTTTGTCTACACTTGAAGGTGTTTTGAAGGTTGTGTCTTGATTGTTGGTTACCGTTGCTGCTGTGGTAGAACTTGCTTGCGTCACCAGTGTTGGTTTCACTTCACTGACGAATTCCTTCGGGTTGATGGACACATCTGCATCTAAAGAGACACTTTAGAAGAATTATTAAGTTTCGTTAACGTAACTCACCATTAAAGAACTTAATCTGATATGAAATGAATGGTGGATATGTTATCTGTCCCTCGTCAGACTCCCATTTTAGACCAGAAACGTAAGGTTTCGAAGGTTGATTTGGCTTTCTTGACTTGTTGTTTTTCTTTTTTGCCTTCACACGCTCATCACGTCTCTCTGCTGCTATCGCGTTCTCAATTGGATCGTCAACCTTCTCACGAAGATCCGGTATATCCATATTATCAAGGTCCATATCCTCTAAACCAACATCCTCACTATCACTAACCAACCAACTATCAGCATCTGATTCATTGTCTTTATCTTTTTCATCATCTGATCCAGGTTGCGATTGGATCTCTTCACCCTTCTCATCTGGTTCTTCTTCACCCCATTCGACTTCCGAATCATAGCTGTAGTCGAACTGTAAAGCATCCTTTGCAAATGGTCTTCTTGGCCCCACTGTAGAGGATGATTTCGTACATGTGCCCCACCAACCCGGTCTGTAATCTTCGTGGTATTTTAATAATTTATGTCTCAACTTTCCTCTAAATCGCGTTTTGAATGATTCAAGTATTTCTTTAGCTTTGTTCTCGTCTCCGCCTACTTCTGCCTCTGAGAGTTGTTGCATGACTGATCGTAAATCTATAGGTGGTGCAATTTTAGAATGTAGTGGGGCGTGTTTGTCAGCTACCGCTGCATTCTTCTTTATGAGCTTCCACTTTGGTATACTAGCTAATGACGATTCAAGTGTGATAGAATCTGATGGTGTCTTGTCGATTGTCCCCCAGAAATCATCAAATTGAGCGGGTTTAAATCGATTAATCGGAGCAATATCGAAGCCTTGTTTGAGGTGGAATGATTTGAATGTCTTCTCAAAATCAGATACATCTTTTGAAGGTGAAGTTGGCTTCTTTGGGGTAACTACTTTGCTGAAGAAGCCTTTAAATGCGTTTGATTGCTTTTGAGCTTTCTGCTTTTCTGAGTTTTTCTCTTCTTCCTTTCTGTTCTTCTCTAGTTGTTTCTCATGCTCTTTCTTTAACTTCTCCTCTTCCTTTCTACGCTTTTCTTCTAGCTTTTCTTCCTCCTTTCTGCGCTTTTCTTCTTGTTTCTCTTCTTCCTTCTTGCGCTTTTCTTCTTCCTTTTTAATTCTCTCTTCATCTTTCTTTACCTTATCGGCTGAGGGTGTTTGAGCAGTTTGAGATAGAACAGACTCAAAGTCATCATGATCAAGACCAGATATTGATTCCAGTAACTTCTGTTGAGAAAATTCTCTATCGAACCTCCTTTGTTTGATGTTATCTAAAGCATCCTGGGGTAAATCGTCGAGATTTTTAACTTCCCATTTGAATAATTTATATTTTGAAGGTAACTGATCGCCTTCTATGCCATAATTCTTGAAAAACGCGACGGTTTGTATGGCGGATTCTAAGGCGTGTTGTTGGATATCAAAGTTGAAATTTGAAGGTTTAATTTGACTTTTCACGTGTTTAATTAAGTCAGGAAGTTGCTTATCGGACTCTTGCACTAAGATAGATATTAAATCGAGGTGTTCATTTGGTATTTGAGTGAGATTGTCATTTAAAGTGCTAAGGAACTGGTGGAATTCTAACAAAGATTGTAATGTTTTCGTGTGTTTACTCAAGTTTATAGATTTCTGCTTGAAAACCAACTTATTCTTGTATTCAATGATTGACCTCTTTTGTTTCTTACTTGGTGTTGTTGTAATAGTCGATGTGTCTATGAAATAAATAAATAAATAGAAGGGCTCACGAATGACACGCTACCTTTCCTCTTAGTACCCAATTTATTCTCCTTCTCGATATCCATTTTTAGTTGGTCGTCCTGTTCGTTGAAACCAAAGAAGCCAGAAATAACGCACTTGAACTGAAACTTCAATGAGCAATTTCAACTCTGGATACCCTCCACCACCCAACTATCTAACTTCGCAACCCACCGGTTGGCAGCATCCACAGCCCACGGGATGGCAACAGCCGCAGACGACTGCTTTCCAACAACCACAGCCTACGGGCTATCAGAGGCCCTTGCAGACCGGCTATCAACCGCCGCTACTCCAGCCTCAGCAGACTAGCTTCTTGCAGCCACAACAGACGAGCTTTCTTCAACCGCAGGCGACCGGTTGGCAATCCCCGCAGGCTTTCAGCCAACTAAATATGATGACACAGTCTCTATTACCAAACGCTACACAATTCAATAACAACCTCCAGCAATCTTTCCAGCAAGCGCCAGCTCCACCGAAAATACCGTGGAAACTCTCACGAGACGAGAAGCGCAACTATGACCAGATATTCAGAGCTTGGGATGTACACTCTACAGGCTTTATCTCAGGTGAACAGGCTAAGGACGTTTTTGGCCAATCTGGTTTACCCTCTGATGATCTCATGATGATCTGGAACCTGGCCGATATTGAAAATAGAGGTAAACTCAATTTAGCTGAATTCCACGTCGCTATGGCCTTGGTTTATAGACGTCAGTATTTTCTTTCCTTTTTCGTCTTCCCTTTCTGACTTTCTGCAGGCTTGAATGGAAATCCTATCCCAGATGAACTTCCAGACGAACTCGTACCCCCTTCTTCCAAAGACCTTAATATGCAGGTTGATATCCTTAAAGATATTCTCAAAAATGACAATCACCAACGTATCACCACTCCTCAAATACCTTCTTCAAGATCGGACGCCTCTATTTACAAACACGACGACGATCAAGCCGCTTCTTCTACTTACAAATCTTCTTCTAGGCATCTTGACAGAAGAAATGTCAGATACTCTGATAACTCTCCTGTATCTGATCTTGAAGATATGAAGCGCGAATTAGCTAACACATCAGCAAAATTAGACAAAGCAACCACCTTATCGGGGAATAGAACCGAAGAGGATGATCAACTTGAGAGGGATTTAGATGACTTAAAGTATTCTATAAGGAGAGTACAAGATGACTTGGACTTTGTCAGTTCTGGTCGTCCATCGAGAGAAAAAGACCAAGAAAGGCGTCAGCTCGAAAGAGAATTGCTCTACTTAATGCACGATCGTCTACCAGAAGTCGAGAAGCGTATGCAACGAGCAGAAGCTCGTAAGAAGGATACTGAAAGGGAAGCACTTCGTTATAGGGATTACCGCAACGATAGATACAGAAGATATAGAGATGACGATGATGATCCTTACTACCGTCGGTCATCTCCAGATTACCCTCCTAGTCGTCGTGACCGTGACTATGACGATCGTAGTCGTGGTGGGTATGAAAGCCCTCCAGCTAGAGGTTATATGCGTGGAACCTACGATGATAGACCTCCACCTGAGCCTATCCATCCTAGAGTGGCTGACAAAACACCACCGCCACCACCGCCAGTTGCGCAACCAAAGGAAGTCGACACGAGCGCAAAAAGTCCACCACCAGCACCTTCTCACTCTGGTAGTACCAACTTACGTGGAATGTCGACTGAAGCTCGTAAGAACTATATTCAAAATGAAGCCCAAAGGAGAGTTCAAGAGCGTCTTAAGGCTTTGGGTGTAAGTACAGGCGACGAGACTCAAGGCGGAGACGAAACTGTTGCAGAACGTCTAGAAAGAGAGAAGAAGGAAGCAGCAGAGCGTGCTCAAAAGGAGGATGAAGAGAGATCACGTAAGGAGCAAGAGAGGGTTAGACGTGTCGAAGAAGAAAAGGCAGCGCGTAATCCGCCACCAGCTCAACCAGTCCAGGCACAGGCGACAGGAAAGAAGGCACCACCACCACCACCACCTTCGAGACGTCAGGCGCCACCTACTCCTGTTAGTAGAACACCTTCACAACAACCACCAGCTGTACCACCTGCTCAACCTCCAGTTCAGCCTCCAGCACAAGCACAGCATGATCCTGAAGAGGAAATGTTGGAGCAGCGCAGAAGAGCAAAGGAAGCTCGCATGAAGGCCCTTGAGGACGAGGAAAGACAGCTAGCTGAAGCTGAAAAGAAGTTCAAGGAGCGTCAGGCTAGGTTACAAGCTGAAGATGAAGCCAGACAAGCTGCGCCTGTGCCTGCTGCGCCTCCAGTCCCAGCTCCAGCTCCGGCTACCCCAGCATCAATCCCCACACCAGCTAGTGTTCCACGCGCAGTACCATCACCAAGACCTTCTATACCAACACCTGCAGCTGCTCCACCAGCTCCTTCCCCTCCAGTGCCTGTAGCTCCACCAGCTCCTCCTGCTCCTGTCGTTCCTTCTCCACCAGCTCCTCAACCTGTATCATCTCCTGCTGCTCCACCTATTCCTACAGCGCCAGCTCCACCACCAACTGTCGCTGCCTCTGCGCCTGCACCTGCACCTCAAGAATTATCGCAAGGTCAGGCAACTGTACAAGAAAAAGAATCAACCAATCCATTCGTCAGAATGCAACAACAAAAGGAAAGGGTAAGTCATTCAGCCGTGAATGACACTCTGTTTACTGACTTATCATAGGGTGAATTGCCGCCATCATCGACACTCCAAGCACAACCAGAAGCTTCAAGCATCCCAAGTCCAATCGCACCAGTACCAACTGTGCCAAAATCATCACACTTGACTAATGACAGCGACGATGATTGGGGTGAAGACGCCCAAGAGAAGTCAGACGAAGAGGATAGCTCAGACGATGAGTTCAGCAGTCGTGCGAAGAGAGATAATCTTGCTAAGGTATTGTTTGGCGGTATGGTCGGCGGATCGTCTGGAACGTCCACGCCAAATGCGGGCAGTGAAACACCAGCAAGTCCATCATCTGCTCCTCAGGCTCCTCCTGCTCCAGCTCCTCCTGCGCCGGCCGCCCCAGCTGCTCCATCTGCTCCAGTACCAAAGGCACCTTCAGCACCATCCCAGCCAGCTGATAGAGGTTCATTATTGTCTCAAATTAGAGGCGGAAAGTCACTCAAGAAGTCTCATACTAATGACAAGTCTAAGCCTGCTTCCGGAGGTGGTGTCATTGGTGATGACGCCCCACCTGCCCATATCAGTGATGCCCCTAGGGAACACGAAATAGCAAGAGAACCTGAACCTGAACCTGAACCTGAGCCTATTGTTGAAGATCCTTCCAAAAAAGACAACAGACAAAGCGTCGATTGGATTTCTAATCTTGCAACTGATGGCGGTGTTGCTCAGCAAACTCCAAAGCTTGACCAAGTTACTGAGGAGCATGATGATGATTATGTCAAGGTACCAGCTATTAGTGTCGATCCAACAGATACATTATCAGAAGAGTTCGATCTTCATAGTGGTAAGTTAATATTTTATATCGTAGAATATTGGATTAACAGCTTATTTAGTGATAAAATGTCGCTCACTGTATGCATACGCACCACAAAGAGATGAAGATCTTGGTTTCACTGAGAACATTATCATTGAAGCAAATCCATGCCGCGATCCAGAAAGCCCTTGGTGGTATGGTAAGATGATGGCATCAGGTCAATCTGGTTACTTGCCAAAAGCTTACGTGAAGGAATTAGAAACCCCAGTGAAAGCTAAAGCTTTATACGAATACACGGCAAACTCCCAAGACGAATTTTCACTCTACGAAGGACAAATCGTTGATGTCGTTGATAAATCTGAGAATGATTGGTGGAAAATCTCAACAAATGATGGTTTAATTGGGAACATCCCTGCTACTTACGTTGAATTATTGAGTGAGTAATTGCTTTCTAAGCGATTTAAAGATTGGATAATATTTCACTTAATTACACGTCCAACTAAATAATGTTGTTCATATGTCTACTTTGAATCACAAATTTATCCATGCATTTTTCCTTTTTTTCGCTCTATCCTTTAATAGTTATGCTAACTAGTTTTACTTTCTAGATGTCGCGCCCGTTAAACAAGAAAGAAGAAGAAGAGCAGCGCCAGATATACCACGTCCGAAGAGTACAATTGAATCACCCACACGAAGTGAGGAAAGGAGCCAAAATCAAGAAATCAAAACAGGGAGAAAAAGATCACAATCTGATGCGTTAGAGCGCACGCGTGCGCGTACGACATCTTCAAGTAAACTTGGTGAATTCTTTGGTAGATTTAGAACATACTCGAATGCATCGTCAACAGCTGGCGCTGATTTGACAGCCGATGATAATTCGTCTGGATCAGCCATTGTCGTCACAGGACCAATATCAAGACCTGTTTCAAGACCTATGTCACAGCAATCTAGTCATTCAGCTAATTGGTCTTCGATGATTAATCAATCGGTTTTGGATACTTTCACAACTGATGAACGTAATCGACAAGAATCAATATTTGAATTAATAAAAACTGAATCTATTTATGTCAAGGATTTAACAGCAATAGTACAAGTATATTTAGCGGATTTGATTAAAGATGTCGATGATATGACTATCGAAATGATTTTCTCAAATATAGAGGATATACTACTACTTAATGCGACATTTTTGAGTGATTTGGAGTTAAGGCAAAATGAACAAAGGATGTATATCTCACATATTGGTGATTTACTCGATAAACATCTTAGTAATTTAGAAATATATAAGCAATATTGTGGTAATCAACATAAATCAATCAAGATGTTGCAGAATTTACAAAATAATAATTATATGATATCACAAAGGATTGAAAATATGAGAAATAATCCAACATGTAGAAATCTGGAATTATCTACACATCTTTTGTCACCTATGCAAAGGATAACAAGATACCCCCTACTTTTGAAACAGATACTTAAATATACACAAGGTGACACAGAAGAGTATACCCTTATTGAGAAGTCGGAAGAAAGGATTGAAAACTTATTGTTGGAGATTAACGAAGATGTTCGTTTTCAGGAGTCTCATACACGCTTGCAAGAGATAGCACACTCCTTAAATGTTAATCAAAAGTGGGTATATTACTACCTTGTTATTGTTGTCTAACGACACCTTCAGGTTTGACTTGAGTAATACTCGAACAAGAAGTAGATTGCTCATAAAGGAGGGCGACTTCCCTAAATTAAAGAGTCATAAAATAATTCGCGTTGTTCTCTGCAATGACATCTTGCTTCTGATAAACGTGCAAGAGAACACACTTTATAAGTTACCAATACCTCTAAACGAAGTAACAATGACATCTCATCCAAGACGTGAAGATGTCCTACAGATAGATTTCGCATACCCTCGAGGAGGCGAAGTATTAAATTTAAAATGTCAAGACAGGAATTCCTGGATTAACATTATCAATTCTACCAAAAAGAATTTACCATAATCATACGCTGGAGCGTTTTTTAACATAAATAATAATTATCTGTGGTATAACATAGAATTTTTTTAAACTTTAAATACTTTTGGATCAATTGACATCTTGCATAAACGTGCTACTAAACCTGACAATTGGACAATAGTCGCAACACCCTCTAATATGCGCATATGGGTCCAGCCTATTTCCTTTATATACTCCAACTTGAGTGATTCCTCCAACGACTGAGTGTTCCTGGCTACTCTGAAAAGTGTCTGGATGATATCGATAGCCGCATAGCCATGTGTCCAAAGTTCATCGAGTTTTGACAGCGCATCTTCAATATCAGCTTTGTGACAGCTCTCGAGAAGATTCTGTACAAGCAATGGATGCGGTTGATCACAGACTTTGAATACGGCATCAGGTGTGACGAGACCCAAACCAGTATGTGTAGATTGAAGGTTGTTTACAGCTTGACGCATGTCACCCTCACTTGTAAATATCAACGCTTCATAACCCTCATCAGTAACATCCGCGTTCTCTTTCTCAGCGATCTGACGTAGACGCTGAAGGAGTTCTATGTCGCGCAATTTGGAGAATCTGAGAATAGCGCAGCGAGATTGTATTGGTTCGATGATCTTGTTAGATTGGTTGCATGCAAATGCGAATCGTGTCGTGTTTGAATAGATCTCCATCGTGCGTCGGAGAGCCTGCTGAGCACCACTCGTCATACTTGAGCAAATGTTAGATAAGGCAGCAATATATTAGAGGATGCCCACCTGTCTGCCTCATCAAGAATTACAATCTTGTGTCTTCCTGGAGGAAGCGCGATCTTCTTCTGTGCGAATGATTTTATCCGGTTACGTACGACATCTATACCACGCTCATCCGACGCGTTTAACTCTAGAACGGCCTCTTTGAATACGTCTGGACCAAGCAGCGTGTGTGCGAGGGCAAGAACTGCCGTCGTCTTACCAATACCTGGTGTACCCTATCGAGTCAGTGGTAGCATAGGATTACGCAGATATACTCACAGACATGATCATGTGTGGCATATTTCCATCCTGAGCTATCACTTCTAGTCTTTTGACTGTATCTTGATTGCCAACGATGTCAGAAAGTACGCGTGGTCTATACTTCTCCACCCTATTAATCTATTGACATTTATATCACTTGTCAGTTACTCGACTCACCATGGTACTTCGTAATTCGCTGATTTACTCATATCGAGACGGTGGTTGAAGTTGATTAAGGTTGGGTGGTGATTTATAACGCGAATAGATTGTTTGTATAATTTATAAACACCATATAGATTGATCTCATTTCTGTTATTAACCTACACGATTGTCATCTTGTCCGTTTATCTTACGATATTGTCTGTCAAGTTACTATTTTGTATGTAATAATCACATTGATATGTTTTAATCAGACAATTTTCTCAAATAATATCCTTTAATTTTTCAAACCTTTTTTCAGTGATGTAGTCATTGCTACAATTGCATGATAACACGTGAAAGCATGATAAGTTTATAATTGAAGCACCTTACATCAGTTATTCAAATGCTAATTATAATTTCTCAATCTGTAAAACTCCATAACAACCGCATTGCATAGACACATAAGTTGCGATAAGAACATGAATTCAGGATTACCTTATTTGAGGAAGTCATGTCAAGATTTATAGTAATAACATGTAGTTAATCTAGGGTGTCACACAGCATTTTCGCTACTCTACCATGCGACCTGTGTCGATGATGAAATCAAGATAGAGTGTTAGAAGATGCAAATGCTTAGCTGCACCAATCAATACCACAAAAATATAGGGGGTTCATGATGCGATAAGCTAGCTGAAAGCGTCCCGTTTTCAATGCCATAAGTTACAGGCCACCCCAGAAAGTCGAATTTCTTGGTTCAGATCATATTAGTTTGTTATAAGCACTGTGGAAACAAACCAGTCATCTGGTTTTGTAGTGTAGCGGTTATCACAGTGGATTTTGATTCACAAACATTCCATTAACCCCGGTTCGAATCCGGGCAAGACCTCTTTTTGCTCCCTGCTGTTTGGATACTTTTTTTTCCCGGGAGGTCTCTTTTTATTTAGTCACTTTTTAATATCCTAGTATTATTATGCGAATACTTTTGTACGGCTGACGATTATACAAGTCACTAGTTAAACTGTTGCTAATTCTGTCTATCGAAATAGCAGTGATAACTAAGTAAACGCGTAAAAAAAGAAAGAAAATGCACCCCAATTTGTTGACTAAGGGTGCGTGATTTATTACGCGTTAATTTCTCTTCGCGTCGATAGCCCTTATCAATTGACCGTCATGCCTCGAAATGAATTTACATATGAGGAGAAAGAACTTTTAGCAAAGCAAGTACCAATATCACTTTATCTATTCAACTAACAAATACTCAGATATCTTTCTAAATTTGACAAGAGGAGTGGTAATGTAATCTATAAAAGTTTAACGGAGAATGTAAGTATAAAAAGCACTAAATCAAGTAACGATACTAAATATTGAAAGAAAAATAAATACCCTTGGTCTGCAACGCATACCTGGCAGAGTGTGCGTACCTTCTTTTATGAAGAAACTCAATTATAACTTGGAATTCAGTGGCGAGAGCAATACTCAAAGAACAAGGTTTATTATGAAGGTCTGATAGAGGAGTTCCAAAGAAAGAGATCGGGTGTGTTTCTTTATATTCTCCTATGACATATTGTTGAATGTTCATATAAGCTAGAGCTGCAGCGACAGCCCAGAAAGATCAGAAATCAGGAACTATAGAAGAGCAGCTGAAAGCTAGAGAAAAGATACGCGAAGCAAGAGCTCTTAACAATACAGCTTCCCCTAGTCTTTCGAATAGTCAAGTGAATAATAGTCAATTGGAAGATACTAGAAATACTTTAGAGCCAGCTTCATTTACACAGGCTGAAAGATCAATCGCTGCTAATCAGAATCTACGCGATAGCTCAATACTTGAACAGTCGATTAATGCTACACCAGGCAATGGTGCTAATAACGAAGACGATGACTCAAGACCAGTACTCGAATTATTGCCTTTGCATATGGTCGAGAAAGTGTTCGTGTCTACACTGAATCCATGGATACTACTAATGAGAATGCAGAAATGAAAATATAACAGAAGAGCAACGCGACATTCTGATGGACACATTGATGGAGCTTTCTAGCGTGGATACATTCGCACTTGAGGCCGCATCCGAGCGTGTGAGTATCATGAATTTTGCTTGTGTTTTACCTAACAACCTATAGCTCGACAATCAATTTGACGCTAGTGAGCTAGGTAGTTTTATTTACCATGATTTAGGCAGAAGCTTTATAAAGAAGAAAAAGAAGGACAACAAAGTTAAACAGGTTGACCGAACGCATAGTGATAAGGCAAATGCAAACGAGGAAGTTCAGATGGATATAGGAGAAGGTAATAGAAAGAATACCAACGAAAATGAGGAAGTATACGAGCAACCTCAAGACTTAAGAGAGAGTCATGTTGACGAGCAATCTAACATTCAGCAAAGAAAGACATCAGAAAGACTTTTAATACCACCAGCACTAAGAAATGAAAATAATTCAAGGCTTACGATATCCCCAAACATCCATGAGAGTCCAGTGCCAACAGGCGAATTAAATGAGGTTTCTGTGAGCAAGAGAGAGAGATCAGACTCAGAGGAAGGAGTAGATCTGAGGGAAGAAGGAGTGGAGGAGGAAGTAAATGCAGAAGAAGGAAGAAATGAAGACGATGAGGTAGATCAATTGGACGAACTCAACCAGCCACAGCTTACGAATTCGGAAAATCAGTCTGAAGACCGCCCAGTGAAGATGGAGGAGGTTCAGGAAATAGAACATGAGGATCAAGACCAAGGAACAGATGATACAGCACAAGAAGAACAAGTAAGACGTAAAAAAGAAACAAAACAAGCAAAAAGAGCAAAAGAAACGGAACCTGTAGGTCCAGTTAAGAGGAAGAGAGTAGAATTTTCGCGAGAAGATGATAATGTTATCGTCGCATTTTTGAGACGCTATAAGAATAATCAGAAAGGAAACAGTCTATGGAAGAAGTTGGGAGAGAAGGTAAGTATTTTTATGATCATTTTATGCGTTCATTAACACGGATGCTTAGAGAGACAATCATTCTTTTCATTCATGGCGTGAAAGATATGTTAAAAGAATGTCAGATTTCAATAAGAGGGTAGAGAACGAAGAATACGCTCTGGCAGACTTTGGTATCTATATGACTTCCGATGAAGAAGATAATGGATATGATTCAGACGGCGCATTTTCGGATCCAGATAATTCACTGAACAAGAGGAGAATGGGAAGGGAAAACATTGTTAAGGGAGAGACCAGCAAAGAGACAAGGGAGAGAATTGCGAGAGAGAAACAAGCACATTATAAGAAACGTACTGGACAGCCACTTCATAAGTCTGATAATGACGAACAAGAGATTGAAGTCAATGAGATTAAAATGGCGCCAGGAGAGACTCCTCAAAATATAGTAGACAACGTATCTGCAGCTTCTCCAGAAATCAAACAGGAGCCTACCGATGAGAATTCCGATGGAGGTAATGAAGTGCAATTTGCCGAAACGAATGCCGAAACGGAACCACCAGGATCAACGCAGATGTTAATAGATGCAGCTAGTAAGTTGGAAGATGTCCAATACGTACTCAGTCCATCGGAACACTCAGAAGAAGAAATAGACGAAAAAGATGATGAAGCACACGAAGAGTCGATACAGCTCTTCAACCAATTTCTAAACGACTATCCCATTTCAAAAACCAAATTAGAGGATCTTTTATCTGTTTATGATTACAATTTCAAAAATGTTAAAAAGGTTTTAGATCAGGCAAATGCCAAATAAATGTAATAAACTACGGATGTATTGTTAGCATTGCTTATAAAAGAAGACAAAGCAAGAATATGAGGTGTCAGATAAAAAAGGCAATTACGGTTGTCGACAACGTCTAGGACGATTGCGTACAGGTCTGTGTATGTTTTTCATCCTCGTAATAGACTTGCTTTGCTACAAAACTTACGTTGTGGTATGTTGATAAAGAAGAAGAGGGACATCAGCAGATTTTTAATGAGGTAACCCTAGCAAAAATTGACATGTAGTTGTTGTATAATATATAAAAAGGTCTGCGCTGTTGATATATCAGATATTTATTTACCTATATTTCTGCGCTATAATAACCAGAAAAGCCATCCGAAGCTGACGTAATTTTTCGGGAAGGATAAATAACTGCAGATTGGAAGAAATCTGGATAAAGTTTTAATACATTACTGTTTTAAACCTTTTCACATCATCTGATAGTCTTTTACTCTCTTGTAATCTGACAATCATCATGGCGTATGTCATAAAATACAATAAGAAAATGTATACTCAAACTATCACAGACCAAAAGGAGGAAACGCTAAGAAAGAAGGTGGTCGCGCTAAGAAAGCTGAGAATGAAGCCAACAAGAAGTCAGCAGCAGCTGAAGCACAAGAAGCAAAGGAAGCTCAAAAGTGGGCGCAGGGATCTAAAGGAAAGGTAATTTGTACCTGTATCTACATGTTTATTATCTAACGCTTTCTCAAGGGAAAGAAGGAGGAGGAAGCTGATAAGAAAGCAGCACAAGCGTGAGTGTTTTTATACTCTAAACAGACATATATTTATAAATGCACAGTGCTAAGAAGGCTGAAGCTGCACGTTTGTTGGCTGAAGAGGAAGCTTCTCAACCATCCAAACCAAAAGGTGGTGCTAACAAAGCCGGTAACAAGAAACAATCAAAGCCAGCAGGTCCAGGTGCACTCTCAGCTGGCGGTATTAACGCTGACTTCGATAAGCCGGAATCTTTTGGTGCATCTGGCTTAGACGATGCACTCGACATGATGTCTATCGTCGGACAAAAATCCGATAAGGCCAGTATGGGTGCTAAGGCAGGTCAAATCGAAAGACATCCAGAGCGTCGTTTCAAGGCTGCGTTTGAAGCTTACAAGGAAGCTGAAATGCCAAACGTTAGATCTGAGAACCCAGGATTAAGATTGCAACAATACAACGACTTGTTATATAAGCAATTCCAAAAGTCGCCTGATAATCCATTTAACCAACAAACTGTAGCTTACAACGCTACCAAGGAAGATAAACTCAGCGCACTTGAGGAATCCAAGAGAGTAACCGAGAACAGATATAGAGGCTAAGCTGCTAGCAACTTGGGATTGTAAATAGTTGAAATGAAATTAATTTTTAAAATGATGTCTTGATTAGCTGAGAATCTGACGTATGCTGTGTATTTGATATTCACAATAAAATAAAATAAGATATACATGTATATGTATAGACTAATAAATAAAACCGTAAAGTAATTGTGAGTTTAAATAATTAATATACCTGATCGAGAAAGGTGATTTTGTGGCAACAGTCGCATGCTTAGATAGCGAATTCTGCAGGAGGATAGGCTGGATCTAGTAAGAATATACTAAGATAAACGAATTTAGTTTGTGATTATATGTGATAATTTAAATCTTCATTCATTCTTGTGCTTCACTCAACTTAAATCAAAAATCGCGGCTCCTCTCTTCAACTCCTCTGAGTTTGATTCGAGCGTCCATCGCGTACACAAGAAATTCTAAAACCAGCTAAATCTAAGCTGGTGAATAAATATCTAAAAGAAAGCCATAATAATTTTTTAAAGTCGCGTTTATTCCCCTTTCAAAACCTCATTTCCCAAAAATGTCCACTTTACCTGTAAGTTATATTAAAACGCGTAAATTATCTTACTAATTAAACAAATAGGTCCGTAGAACTACGCGTTCAAGAAATGTAGATGAAAACTCCACCTCTACTACCAATAACTTGAACCGGAAAGTTTCTACATCAACCATATCGACCAAAGCACCAACCACAAAGAAAACAACTACAGTGGAAAATTCTACAGTCCTTGATGGAAAACGTAAGAGAAATGCATTGGGTGATTTGACACGTACACACGCCAACAATGATAAATCATCCACTATTACAACAAGAGACGTAAATGGTAAATTAGTGAATAAGAAGCCTTCAACTGGTTTGGGTAAGGTAGATCCAACAACTACAAAGCGTACAACTAGATCAGCTTCAAATTCATCTAAACCCGTCGATGAAGGTGTACCTATCGATCCAACAAAACGTAGAGTCGCAAAGCCAGCAACAACACAAGTTAAGTCTAAAGTTGGTAGACCGACTACAAAGAAACCAACGAATGTCAAACAATCTCAAGTTGAGGATGAGATGGATTACGTTGATGAACCTGATGTTAAACGTCAACGTACATCTTCACCTGGCGATGAATTATTATTGGAAGCACAAAGATTTGAAGCTGATGAGGAAAGACGTAGACTCGCGAAAGCAAAGCAAAACTTACCTGCTGCTGATGAAGGTTGGGAAGACTTGGATGCTGAGGATGAAGGTGATCCACTCATGGTTAGCGAATACGTCGTTGAGATCTTCGAGTATATGAAAGTACTTGAACAACAAACAATGCCAAATCCAAATTATATGGATAATCAAAAGGAATTAAGATGGAGAATGAGAGGTGTTTTAGTAGATTGGTTAATTGAAATTCATCATAAATTTAGATTATTACCTGAAACACTCTTTCTAGCAATCAATATTGTTGATAGATTCTTATCATTAAGAATTGTCTCAATTATCAAACTTCAATTAGTTGGTTTAACTGCTATGCTTATCGCTGCAAAATATGAAGAAGTTATGTGTCCAACTGTTGCAAACGTCGTTTACATGTCAGATGGCGGTTATGAAGAATCTGAATTATTAAAAGCAGAACAATACGTTTTACAAATTTTATCTTGGGATTTATCTTACCCAAACCCAATCCATTTCCTCAGAAGAGTTTCAAAAGCTGATGATTATGATATTGAAACCAGAACATTAGCTAAATACTTCATGGAAATTTCATGTGTTGAAGAGAAGCTTTTAAGATTTCCACCTTCACAAATTGCAGCAGCTGCAACATACTTATCTAGAATGTGCTTAGATAGAGGTGAATGGTCAGCAAATTTAGTACATTATTCTGGATATTCAGTTTTGGAGTTACTTCCATGCGCTCAAGTTATGTTAGATTATGTTAAATCAAAAGATATAAAGCATGATGCCTTCTATAGAAAGTATGCATCAAAGAAATTTTTAAAGGCCTCCACTTTCGTAAGGGAATGGGCATTAGGTTTATATGGACCAGATGGTCAAGCGAATTTGGAAGCTGAGTATAGACAAGAATGTGAAGATCAAGGAATTCAACCTAGATAAATACAATTAAAAGGGAGATTTATATTTTAAAACTTAACAATTAAACAAACGCATCTTTTATTATGGCTTTTTACACTAACACATGAAAATCTTTACATTCTTAATTTTATACAATCACGCTCATTTTTACATAGTTAACAGAGAAAGAGACTTGAGATGTTTATTACTCTTTTCTTCAATGAAACTACCTTGTACATTTTATAAAGAATTTAATTTAAATTCATATAGCTTCGATTTTTACATTTAGAACGGCAAATTACAAAAGAAGTTAATCTTTTTAGAAAGCTTCACCTTCGACTTTAAATGACTCTATGTAATTCCAATACTTTGAAAGTTGAGATTGTATTGGTAAGTCATTACCTAGTGACATTGTCATAAACTTTAATTTTTGTACACCTTCCGTTCTAACAATTTTGAATAATTGATTACTAACTGCATTAGGATATACTGAAGTATTGTACCATCTATGGTTATAAGCAGTGAGTCTAATAGCTGCAGCGAAAGCGCGTTGAGTGTCACCTTGATTGGCGAATATTTCTAATAACTTAATGAAAGATTTAGCAGAGAACTTCAAATCTAAACAACGTTGATAAGCTTCTTTCGCATCTTCTTTATTATGCATTCTAAGGCATAAATCACCAATTATTTCCCATTCTGTACCTGTCTTTCTGTATTGCATTTGTTGTGATTTGAAATGTGATCTTTCAGCTTTGTAGATCGTTAAAACACGAAGATCTTCATATAAAACAAGCATAAGATTATCTAACCAACGTTCACAGAGCTTTTTATCACTAAATGATAAACCTCTTGAGTCGTTATCCGATTGGTTGGTATCGTTAGTTTCGCTAGTTTCATTGACAGTTTCATCAGTAGTGTTTCCTTCATTGCCCCGACTATCTTCCATGTGTAATTCTAAACCACCTTTCTTAAATTGTTCACGTTCATGATCAGAATCTGAAGATATCTTTATTGTTGGTATAGCTGGTTGCTTAATTACCTCATTTGACGCCTGCGTTTGAGTTTGAGCTGATACGTTATCAGAAGTTATGATAGTTGCTGTTGAATCATCAGATTTATGCTGCCTATATTCTTCTTCCATAACGAATACATTTGAACGGATTTTAAGTAAATCATCCCAGCCTATGCAATTGTTTAATCTTGTCAACAACTCATAAGCTCTAGCGAAAGTTCCTCTAAGTGAAGGTGCAGGAAGTCTTAATAATGTGATATCAGCTTCGTTTTCCTTTGGAGAATCATCTTCAATAAGTTGAGAATCGATCACCCATTTTTGTATTGGGAAGTGATTCTTTATTGGTGTTGGCATTCTATGTAAATCCCTCTCATTATAGGTAAACATAGGACATGAGTTCAGGGTTAATAGTGCCCCTTCGAAGTCTTCAATATCAATTAAACAATCGGTTAATTTTGCCCATGTGACGAACTCTGATGGTGAACATTCAACGGCTTGTCTAGCTAGTTGTACGGCCCATTGATGTTGGCCCTTCGAGCGAAGAAAATCAACTTGAACGTGCAACAAAGGCCATGATTGTGGTGAAACATTTAAAGCCCTGTTGAGTGTACGAATAGCTAAAGTTTCTTCATTCATTCCAATGTAAGCTTTTGCGGTTAAGGCATCAACTTCACAGCCAACTTTCTCGCCGCTGGTTTTACGTTGACTTTCTGCAATCTTCTCAAATAAGTTTGCAGCTCTTGACATTCTACCTGAATCGCCAAAGTATTTCAAAATAGCAGTAGTCAAGTGGTTGGAAATTGGTGTAGCTACTTGAATTTCAGGGTCTGAACCTAATTGCCAACCTTTGTGGAAGAGGTGTTGAGAGGCTGCTAAAAATTTCTCTTCATCCTCTGGTTTTGGTATTGGATCAAACTTGCGATACCCATAGAGTTTATAGTTTGGATCATCAGCATATAAGATAGCTCTCAAATGTGCAGATAAGTAAGTTTCGAGCCATAAATCTGAGCTCAATTCGTGTCTTTGACCACGTAAATCAACTGCATAGGAATCGACTCCACCTGGGATGCTAACTTGAACGCGTACATCCAATCTAGAGAAAGCATTATAACAGCAGTATGTACCCGAGCGTACTTTCCAGGCTGCGTTTGGAGTGAACCAACCCTGAGGGAGATCAAGACTGCGTAATAACTCGTTGAGGTATATAGCGATACTAGCTGAGCTGCTAGCGTCTACGCCTGAAACATAATGATAAGAACCAGACTACGGGATGATTAGAAGTTGTAAATATAGGATAAAAATACTAACATCCTTGGTTGTACCAACTTTAGTAGGTGATTTGATAATATGACAGAGATCTGGTGGACCTAATTCTCTGAATGTAGCTATCGATGTGCTGTTAGAGGGATGAATGAGAGATGGATATAGATAACTTACAAAGCGTCTCTGTACGACTTGCTACAGATTCAGCGATCTCCAGTTCAATGAATTCTGGACAGTCTTTAAGCCAAGGTGCTTCCAATGACATGAGTGGACACCGTTAAGAAGGAATAACGAATATTTCACGAAGAGTGACATAAATAGTGTTATGTACTTTATGCACTTGTTATTTAATGTATATTAGTCTTTATTTATATTACAGTATTCCACGTGTTTGTTTCAAATTTTGGCTGACAGAATAGAGAGATGTTTAGAGATGTTACATAGAGATCTATATAGGATAAAACTCAGGTTATAATAATATAATTCATCTCTAGATTGTACTGAACTTATTCGGGTAAGTTCGACGGCAGTCAATAAATAGATCATGTTAGGTCAATATAATATGCTCAGTTCTAATAATTATATAGGCTCAGCGATATATCTAGAAGGCTGCTGCATACATGCGATGATTGACGTAGGATCAATCTACGAGAAGACACAAGAAGACAGGGAAGAGTGGGAATAAATATAGAATTACGAGAATCTACAGTAATAAATAAATAATATATTTATTATCTACTTATCTTTAAATTATATTCTAAAATTTGACCCCGTCCCGTCACTCTCATCAACTTTGCTCTCTTTAGCCTTAAGCTGCTGCAACAAGAGGTAAATTAGAATTTTAAATAAAAAGCTAAAACTAACGATACAGTATAGGACGGAATGAGCGTAGGTTTTTATATAGCATTTAATATGCCGTCTAACGGTCTTCTCAGTCACAAACTTTCAAGCGCTACGTTGAAGTTGGCCGTGGTACGTCTTCCCTTTAAGCGAATGTGTATAGTATGCTGATATCCCTCTCTAGTCGTTCTCGTCAACCAAGGTGAGGACTCTGGCAAGCTCGCTGTTATTGCAGAGATCTTGGACCACAACAGAGTGCGTAGAGAGTCTAGAGGAATATACACCAAACTAACACACCATACAGGCCATCATCGAGGGACCATCAACTGGTGTTAAGCGTCAAGCACTTGCTTTCCGTCGCATGAACCTTACACCATTCACACTCAAGAAGCTTCCACGTGCAGCAGGCCCAACTGTCATCAAGAAGCACTTCGAAGCCGCTGAAATCTCAAAGAAGTGGTCAGAATCAAACTGGGCCAAGAAGTTGCAAGCCGTTGAACGCAGAAAGCAAACCTCCGACTTTGAGCGTTTCCAAATTATGTTACTCAAGAAGCAACGCCGTTCAGTTGGCAGAATCAACTTGGCAAAGTCAAAGAAGGCATCTGCTTAAAGTGTATTGATGTAGATCAGTATTGATTAATTTGCAGCCTACAATTTTTCATCCATTTTGATTATACAGCGAGTGGTTTTATTTTAGTTTTTTGGTAGCCATCTTGGTTTCCTTTTCGGATGGCTTTTCTGACACTTTTGAGACTTCACTCGCTGTCGTCCTGACTCTCTCCTCGGCGATTTGCTTATCGACTTCTATAAAGCAATACGAGCGTGCAAAGAATAACAATGTGAGCGCTATAACGATTGAGTTCTCATTTAGAATGTCTGTGTTGTAGAGGATATTAAAAAATGGTAACAGCAACTCGAGGAGTTTGAATATTTTGACTGTTGGTCTATCATTTGATCCCAATATTTGTATTTCTAATGGCGTTTGTACTTTATATTCCTTCTCCAAGAGGTTTAATGTGCTTATCACGATTACACCGCCATAATTGATCAGCAGTGTCGCCAAATAAAGTGTGTATACATCATATATGGGTAATTCAAAGTTGTTTGGTATATTAGTGAACAATGGCAGTCTTGAGTATGCGTCTAGGGGTGATAAATATAGATCTATGTACTTGTTATTGATATTTTTAAAGATTGGATAAAGCGTTAAATGAATAATAAAGGCATATAACACTAATGCTGGGTTGATAGCGTGAAGATTACCAAATACAATGTTAGCTAGATGTTCGCCAACTGCTAATATACAATAAAGCACTAACAATTGCTGCTGTGTTGATAGTTTATTATTGTAGAATAAGTTAGAAAACCCCAGTGACAACCTTATTAGGCCGTAAATATCAATTAATTTCATTGTAATCTCTGAACAGTCATCATCAAATGGGAAGCGTACGTGTCGTATTTTTGTGCAGATAATGGTGTAATTAATACGTTATTTAGTACAAAGTAAGTTTAATCGCGCTATATGTATAGTCCATCTTATAGATATCCAAAACAGTTTGACGTCGTTATGTCGTATGTCATGATATTGAATATCTAAAGATATAGATAGCTAACACATACATCAGATGCGGTGGATGCTCATCTGCTATCACCAGAGCACTTAACAAGGCAAAGGAGGATCCTAACTTTGGTATCTCTGATTTCAAAGTCGATTTAGAATCACAAACTGTCGTAGTAGATGGTAGGTTTGGTATATCTATAGAGATAGAACATCTATAGAGATATCCTTATCTTCAGGAGTTGGAACTTACCACCGCTTATAGGATCAGCTAGCTTGAAAGATGTAGAAGCAAAGATTGCAAAAACTGGTAAAACAATAAAGTCCTCTGCGGAAATTTAAATTTTTTATATTTGCAAATGAACTGATTTTTGTGAAGCTCACTAAATTAGAGAGTGCGTGCGTCCGTTATTGATCACAACACAGCTTGCACACAGACGCAGGTTAAATAGATAAAAGTAAATATCTTAACACTTTATAACCATATCTAATATATAACATCAGTCATCTCCAGGAAGACATATGCCATTCAATTCGTCTATAAATGTTCCAATAAAGCTCTTCTTTAATGCTATTTCAAAAAGATCAACATCACATCCAATAGAATCAATTCTATTTGCTTTCATCAGTGTCACTTTAGCGTACTTCAAACTCGCCCACGCAGTTAGACATGATGGCTTCGCCACTGCAGATCAGTTAGATATCGACAATGAGCACGATTGGTGGTGGTCTGTGGCGTTAAGAGCTTTCGGTGGTAAAACTTGGTCATTAGCAAAGGTTAGTTTCCCGTCTTCTCTTAGATGTTTTCTCAAATATCCGTATAGAACGCTGATAGCGTAGACATTATGATCGTTTTATTAGGATACATCCTTATGCACGGTACATTCGTGAATCTCTTTGTCGAAATGAAGAAATTGGGGTCTAAATTTTGGTTGGGTAGGTTCCAAAATCAACAAATTATTCCGATTTAACGATATCATAGGTATGTCAGTTATCGTATCATCAGTTTTCTCCTTTGTTTGTGCCGGTTTAGTCGCCTACTACTCAGATGTCCGTGTAGACCCTATCAACTTGTTAGAAGCATTGCCTTTCTTGGTTATCACAATTGGATTTGATAAGGTTAGCAGTGGTAATATTCTTATAGCAAAGTATCTAACATCCAATATAGCCAATCTCATTAGCACGCGCCGTCTTCTCTTCTCATGATTTAGCACCACCGGTCTTCCATCCAAAAGCAGGCGATTATTTTACTCTCGGTACACCACTCGAACACCCTTCAGAAGAAAGTCAAGTGAACAAAGTTAAATTAGCTACACCTACACCTGCTTCCACGATTGTTCATCGCGCAAACACTAAAGTTGGTCCAAGAATTGTCAGAGATACAGCATTAGAAATCGCAGTTCTTATCTTGGGTGCTGCATCAGGCGCTGCAGGTTTGAAAGAATTCTGTATCCTTTCAGCACTCAGCATCGGTTTCGATTGCTTCTTCTTGTTCGGTTTCTTGTCACCAATACTAACCGTCATGGTCGAAGTACATCGTATTAAGTTATTGAGGGGTACACAAAATACTATTTACACATCGGAAAAGGTCAACAACCCTCTCACAAAGTTAAAGGTTTTACTTTTATCTTCATTCCTCATCCTTCATTCGCTCAACCTTCTCACAACGCTCTCATCACAAACATCTTTGAAGAGATTCTTGGATGATTCCTCAGAGAATCAATCAGCCTCTATATTTAGCGATGCATTCAACAAGGCCAACAACCTCTTCGATAACGATGCCAATAGTAATCACACAAAGGTTGCCTCATTGGCTGTTCTTGAAGATTTCATGAGCGGTTGGACCCACCTTGTTGGCGATCCTATCATGTCCAAGTGGATTGTTTTGATACTTGGCTCATCTATCTTCCTCAATGGTTATCTCCTCAAAGGTTTAGGTGGTGGTAGCGGTCCTTACACAGTCCAAATCGACAACAAAGGATCAATCGCAGCTAGAAGACATCTTACTGATCAAACAGATGATAAAGATGGATTGAAATTGAAAGCATATCACATGCAGAAGGTTAAGGAAACAGCTGAAAAAGTCAACAGCCTTCCTTCACTTCCACCTACCTTACCATCGGTGAAGGAAATCGACAGACCGCTGCTTGTCAATGACGCGGGACATATCGGACATCCAAAGATTATTGAAGAGAGTTTATCAACACCAGCTCAAGAAACACACTTCGGTAGAAGAAGTCTTGAAGAGTGCTCAGAATTACTTCAAAGATCAAAGGATTCCCCATCGATTACACCAAGTACAGAATTTAGCGATGAAGAATTCATTATGTTGGTTCAACAAGGTAAAATTCCAATGTACGCATTAGAGAAATTATTAGGAGATTTCGAAAGAGCTGTCAAAATCAGAAGAGCTGTTATTTCACGTCAATCAACTACTGCAACTTTAGAACATTCAAAATTACCAATGAGATATTACGATTATCAACAAGTTATGGGTGCGTGTTGTGAAAATGTTATTGGTTACATGCCAATTCCAGTTGGTGTAGCCGGACCACTCAAAATTGATGGAGATTTAACACCAATTCCAATGGCCACTACTGAAGGAACATTAGTCGCATCAACGAGTAGAGGTTGTAAAGCACTAAACGCATGTGGCGGTGTAACAACAGTTTTAACAAGAGATGGTATGACAAGAGGGCCTGCCTTAGAATTCCCTTCAGTTGTTGATGCAGCACGTTGCAAGAAATTCATCGATTCGAAGCATGGTACCGATTATATTACTTCACACTTTAATCAAACTAGTAGATTTGCTCGTTTACAACAACTTAAGTGCACACTTGCAGGTAGAACTCTTTATGTTAGATTCGCAACAACAACAGGTGACGCTATGGGTATGAATATGATTAGTAAGGGCGTTGAAAAGGCATTGGCAGCACTTCACGAACAATTTCCTACAATGCAGACTTTGGCTCTTTCCGGTAACTATTGTACTGATAAGAAACCAGCTGCTATCAACTGGATTGAAGGTAGAGGTAAATCTGTCGTTGCTGAAGCGGTCATCTCAGGTGATGTTGTTAAGAATGTTCTCAAATCTAGTGTTAGCGATTTAGTTAGACTTAACACTAAGAAGAATCTCGTTGGTTCTGCTATGGCTGGCTCAATCGGTGGATTCAACGCACATGCTGCCAACATTCTGACAGCTATTTACCTTGCCACTGGTCAAGATCCTGCACAAAACGTTGAATCATCAAATTGCATAACATTAATGGAGAGGTGAGTATAATTTAAATTTCTCAAGAAAAAGTTTACTAACGCAAGAATAGTGTGAATAATGACAATGACTTATTAGTAACTTGCTCAATGCCTTCAATTGAAGTTGGTACCGTTGGTGGTGGTACTGTCCTCTCACCCCAGGGTGCAATGTTGGACTTACTTGGTGTGAGAGGAGCGAATCAAGTAGAGCCTGGTGCAAATGCTCAAAGACTCGCTCGGATAATTTGTGCGTCAGTTATGGCTGGCGAACTTAGTTTAATGGGTGCCTTGGCTGCCGGACATCTCATCAAAGCACACATGCAACACAATAGAACACCGCAACCTAGTAGACCACAAACACCAAGCTTACTAACACCAGTAACACCTTCAACTATTGGCACAATACCTACAGTCAATTCAACAACATCATTGAATGCCTTACGAGTTAATGCACTTAAAAGTTCAAAATAGAGGAAATACCCAAATAAATTAAGATTTTTATACATTTGTCAACGGAATATTTGTTATATTATTAAAAAATACATAATTTTAGTTTTCGGTTGATTTTGGCACGTCGATTTGGTGTTATCAACTACCAAAAGTAAAAGTAAAAGTAATGGCGACGTCCCACAGTAGACGGAAGGGGAATGATAGTGCGAAAAGGTGCATAGACGTGAGTATATTAGTTTATTTATCTTATACATCGCTTACGTTATAAGTTAATTGAGAGCTTGCCGAATATGCTACCTCCAAAGATAACTGATATATATAGACCAGTAAAACGTAATAGACTAACTAATGATACCCCAAAGTCATCAAATAACTCATTCACTTCTAACGCATCAACTCCTCGGATCGAGATTAATAAGAAGGATTCCAATAGAAAGTGGTCAAATCAGGATTACAAGGAAACTTCTTCATTGTAAGAGTGTTTTACAACCTATCTTTTTCTTTTCTCACGTTATTTTTAGGTACAAAGAGAGAGGACGTAATATAAAACATTGGGGGGATCGACATTATCAGTTATCGACAAAAGCCACTGGGGATGAAAGTGATTACCTGAGGGTTTTAGCTGCATGTGAGCTACTGGATGCCGTTCTTATGTATGCCTATGCATTCTGGTGTGAAGACAGAATCAATGGAACTTTATTACAAAATTGGAATAGTTTGGAGCCATTAGCGAAGTTTAGTAGAAGTAAATGCGATTCGTTAACGGTGAATTCATTAGTTAATCGTACACTTATCGATCAATTACAGGGATTGGCATTGATGTTATATGGATTAGTGTTATTTCAAATATCAACTATAGAATCAACCCAGAGTTATCACAAATCGCTCAAACTTCAAAAAGCACCTTCTAGTGACGTGAATGAAATGCAACAGCGTACGAACGAATTACTAGTCAGAAATATAGAAAACCACAAACGTAAAGATAAGGCTGCTGAAATGTTGGATAAATCAAGGTTGAAATTTCCTTCATATAATCTCAGGGTTAAATTCCCCCGTACATGGGCTAGAGCTGTGGGCGGGATGATCGAGACGGAAAATGACGATGATAGTGAAGAATATGAGGAATTGGAGAATGACGCACAAAGAGCATCTGAATTGGGTGTTTCATCACATTTGGTTCAACGCGTAAAAATCGGCACAGTTGATGGCGAGAGATTAGATCCAGACAATATTTTAGGTCCTGGTGGATCTTCAGGTGGTGGATTTGCCTGGCCATTATTAGAAGGTGGATTCTCGCATGATTGGTGGCCACATATCGTTGTTTTCTCACGTAGTATTTTGGATGAATTCGGTCAGATTGTTCGATTACACGATTTCCACACCGGTGATAAAAGAGGATATGATAAATTGAAATAAATAAACTATTTTTTATGTATTCTTTTATTATTTTTATTATTCTTTAAAAGTCTATGATTAATTGTTGTCCAAATTTACGTAAATCCAATTCCCAACTTGGCTGTGATATGCTAGCTTTGTTGGTGAACCAGCAGCAGGTATCTGGTGCGCCTACACCCCAATGGCAGGTTGATGCGAATAAACAGAGTAACAAAACGAAGCAATACGGACATGGCTTCTGGTATATAACGTAGCTCAACATGAAGAGACTAAGGATGATTGGAGATGCAGTTGGGAACGGTAATAAGAACATTAAAAGCCACCATCTCTATCAGTTTTCTTATCAGGCCGTTCATAGTAATATTGACAAAATAAGAACTTACCAAGCAGAACATATGATGACAGTTCAATAAGAAGGATGATAATAGCCCTTTTAGTTTATTGTATTATTTACATATGCATAGCTGCGGTATCATGCATAATTAAATACATACTTCAATTACGCTAGACAGCTTTAGTCAGGTACAGGAGCTAGTGGAGCAGCTGTGGCGAAATAAAATATATTATAAGAGATTATATAGTAGATTTGACGCGTTTATCAAAGAAAAAATCTTTATTATCCTTTTTCGTCGTTCTCGTACTTTCGTGACTGTCGGATACCGTTTGACAGAAACAATGACTACTGAAATTGAAAATTACTTGAACTTCGACAATATAGACAATGATTATAAGCTAGATATTGGTATTGAACAGCTACTGCTGCCTCAGCAGCCTAGCTTCGACATCGAGCAACAATCAGGCAACCAATCTGCTATAGCTTCAACTTCACAGCATCCAGAGCAAGAAGCTAAAGCTATTGATACAAATGAGCTCACTACTCAGGTGAAGAAAGAGGAAGAAGAACCGTTTGTTGAACAACAACCACAGTTGACCGTTGAGGACGCAGACGAGCACTCTTCGGACACCAACAGTGTACCTTCGACTGGCTCTATTAGACAATCTAAGCGCAAACGCACTCAAAAGGATGTCAATATCACCTCCGCCGCGGCTGAAGCTAATCTAAGCCCTCAGGAGTACAACAAATTGTCTTCAAAGGAAAAGAGACAACTTCGTAATAAAATTTCCGCTAGAGCTTTCAGACTGCGTAGAAAAGATTACATTGAACAGCTTGAATCTCAGTTAAATTCCAGAGACGAGTTGATTGAACAACTACAGTCCGATCTCAAGGATAGCAAAACTGAATCAAACGATCTAAGAAAGGAAATACAATCTCTCAAGCTTAAATTTGATCAATTGTCAACCTCCGCATCTGGGTCAAGCTCACTTCCACTTGCAAATACTAACAAGGATCTCGGATTATTTGGTAACACACCAGCAACTCCACCAATTAGTAGCAATTTCATGTCCGTTTATACAACTCTCATGCCTGAAACTAATATCAAAGATATCTACAATTATTCATCACATCAAATTTCACAACCACCACCTGCATACACACCTTCAAACGATTTGCCACCTTCTTACGCACAATCAACCTGTCAAACTGCTAGCAATCTACTCAATTCATTTATCATTGATTCAAAGAAAGCACCAAAGCATCATCACGATATTTCATCTTCATTTGCAAACTGTTTAAAGATTTAAGTATTTTATTTTGAATTTTATTTGAGTTTTATATATGAACAATTTATTTCATGTTTACAAATTGAAAACCTGGTATACCCTTTCCTATTCTGTTACAGTTTTATTGTCTCCACCTGTCTGTTGGTGTGTTTGGTATCTTGAACCCACCATTTGATGCAATTGTTGGTGTCGTGCTTGGTGAATTATTATTATATGATGGTACTATATGTATGAATCCATTAGTAGATGGAGGATTTGATTGATTATATTGAAATTCTAAGCTAATGTTATTGTTATTGTTATCATTTCCAATTTCAAGTATCTTTATTAACTTTCTGGCTATTTCATTACACTCTTCAACCTTCGTTTGACGCGTCCAAACTTGAATTCTGTCTCCTCGTGGACGCGTACTGACGACAGCACCAGTTATGAGGTCATCGTCGTCAATTTCCTCACCAACTAGACCCATAACTAACCAAGACCAACATCTGTCTAACAACCAGTGACTATTTCTTACAATGATTACCCATTTTCCGCCATGAGAGTTTGCTGGATCCTCCCATAATGGTTTAATACCATCTTTAAAGAAATGGTAGTTTGAGTGTCTCTCAAGTTTTGAAGGTGGTTTGCACCAATTCCAAACTCTACAGAAATCTTCTACAGTTTTCATTTCTTGTATGACGTTTAGACCCGCTTCATAGGTACCCTTATCGGTAGGACCTGCTGTTGTTGGTGTAGAAGTTGCTGATTTTGAATCATAATATAATGTCCAATTATGTTGAAGTGGATAATTCTCTTTGTTTGATATTTCTTCTTTTGATTCACTATTTTGATTAGCGAAACGCTTTTGGATAGCGGACAAAGATGGTGTATGTTTGTTATAACTCTTTGGATTATTCGCGTTATTCTCCTGTCTGGTGAGTATAGTACGCGCTGTGTTCCTTCTCTCATCGATTGAGCTCTTCACTTGGTTGATTTTGTGGCTGTCAATACTAAAGTATCTAAGTAATAATCACGGTATATAAGTACGAACACTCACCGACTTACAAGCTCACTCAATGATGGCGGTCTATTTAACTTTTTGGTTTTTTCCATTTATCCCTTGACCGTATTAGACACGTGTTAAGTTTCGTCATTTACGACAATAGATAAAATGGACGATATAAGAAATGAAATTAAAAAAATTGCACCTACTACTAGATTTATAGCTTTATCATCAATTGGCGTATCTCTGATATCTTTCATCGCGCCAGCTTATGTTGGTATGCACACAAAGCTCGTCTTTCCACAACTTTGGCGCTTATACACTGGCTTCTTTATCCTTCCACGATCTATTAGTGCTATATTCGATTTCGTTATATTATACAGAACGTCGTCTGATTTGGAAGGCAGTGGTACATCTACAGCAGGTGCTGTGTATGCTTGGAACAGAATAGTAGATGCTACACTCATCTTACTCCTTAACATACCAATTAACGCTTTCAGTTTATTCAGACCACTTTTTGTCAGTATAATCTACACTCAATCACTCATTTCTCCTAATGCGACTGTAAACCTATTTGGTTTGGTTAGTATACCCCACTACGCCTATCCTTATGTTATTCTTCTCATTGATATGGTTTCAGCTGGTCCAGTTTCCGTCTTAATCAGTTTAACTGGTATAATTGCAACTCATTTCAGACAATTACTTTCAATGTCTCCCTCACCAGTACCTCCATTTATAAAGAACATAGTAAACAACCCTCCAAGATGGTTTCAACGCTGGTGGATAGCTGGAGATCCAAAAGAACGTAAAACTAGTTATGGAACAGCCATAAATCCAAAGAAAGAATCAACTCACAACTGGGGAAGTGGTAGACGTTTAGCAGATTAACTATATTAGATTTATAATATGCATATATTTATAAAAATGAAAATAAAGTCTATGAGAAATTTTTAACCAACACGCATAATCTTTCGCTTGATCTTTGGTTTCTTTTCCTTCTTTGGTGCTTCGTCGACCTTCTTAATTGGCTCTGGAGGTGGTTGATCATTTGCTGTCTTAACGTACATACCAACAGGTTTAGCGGGTGACCAAGCTGGTCGTCTGAGCGTTATACCCTTAGGTGCAGAAGGTAATTTATGTGTGCGTTTATCTAATTGTGTGTCATCTTGTAATTTGTCCTTTAATTCTTTGGCTATTTCTGTTATAGCTTTTACTTTCATGCCAGGTTGTATTTCAAGCTTTATTCTACCTGGATTCTCCCAATCACTTGGATGTGTCTTTGTAGGTTCAAATAAAACTCTGTAACCAAGGTTTCCTGCACATTCGGCCAAATCGTTCGCGAGAGGCCACCAAACACACTTATTACGTGCTAATCTACGCTGTTCTTGACTAGCTTTTGCATCAAAATATAAAGGATAAAGCGTCAACCAATTCTTGTAGTCTTCTAATTCTAATTCATCTCTTACTGGCTTCATACGTGGTGTTGCGTTAGTGTCGATTATGACGGGTAAAGGTATACGTTCTTCCTCCATGAATTGAGAAGGAAGTCCAGGCATGCCGGGCATACCAGGGAATGCAGGTGGTGGTGGTGCACTCGAACTTGTACTTGTTGATGGTGCGGGTACGGTTGTCGGTGCAGTTGCAGGCTTAGAAATATCATCAACATGCTCCAGCAAAGCTCCTTGATTTCCTTGACCTCCTAATGCACTCAATGGCATATCAAAATCATCATCAAATTCCACTTTTTTACTCTCGTCCACCTCTTCCTCGATTCGTGGCATGGTTGGATGTGTTCAAGAGGGATATAGAATGATTTAATTATTAATTTACATTAAATAGCTTTAATCACTTTCACTTGTTTTATATATCCTTTGCATTTATTGTATACCAGCACTATATTTGTTTGAGAAAATTGCAGTCTTCCAAGCGTTATTACTTCCTCCAATCTGATCTACATGCTCCTTGTGAGAATCGAGACTCGTAGGTTCAAACATTCTGACTTTCTTTTCTGGTGTGACAATAGCATTGTCAGTTGGGTTTATTAAGCTGTTCTTCGACGTATTGGGCTGCCTTTCTGTCTTTATTGCTTCAATCTTCGGTAATTTGTTGAATGTTGTCCAGAATGTTGGTGTTCTACGTTTCTTCGTGCTTTGTTTGGAAACGTTTTTGACTGGTAACACCGGTTTGCATACTTGCTTGGATTCATTTGAAGCTTTATTTCTGTTCTTTGTCTTTTCCCCATCATCAATGCAGATTTTGAGTGTCTCGACGTGTTCCTTCCCCAGTCTTTTACGTGAAGCAGACATCTCGAAGGATTGTTCAATAGTCATCTGAGATCTTCTCTCAAGTGAAGTTTCCGTGTACTAAGTGCATATTGAGCTAGAAATATGTCAAATTTGACGACCTACCCGTTCTTGATATTGCGGTTTGAATTGTTTGTCAGTAGGTCTTTCTGAGAGCGGAAGTGATGGTAATGGTTCTACTGGTGATTTTATCTGCCTTTGTTCTTGTACTAAACCATCTTCTGTATCTATCTCATCACACAATGGAACAGATACATTCCTCATTTTATCAAGTGGGATTACAGGCTCTAAAAGTGTGGATTAGCTGGTGAAATTAGATATCACCACCAAGTGCACTTATAATACGATAGCTGCGCATGTATTGCATTTTGGACCAGGGCGTCTCCATTATAACCTTATCTGTATCATTGCGTAGTGTGAGATCATGACTGGTAACAAAAAGTGAGTAAATTGGGTATATAGTGAGAGATACATCTTTGATACTCTGTGTAGATATCCAAAGGTATCTTTATCTCCTCGCAAACGCCCTCGATGTGTACCTCATCCGTCCTATTAAGAGTGTGAGTGAATACGATACCAAGATGGTAGATACCTACATGCTAGTCTCCCAGTGTGCCATATTGCATCTAAATTATTGTGCAACACTTCGATCTCGTCTTTAATTCTGGCGGTTTGAGTGAGAGATGAAATGTAGTTATCTCATCAGCAATTGCGAAATCTCTAAGGGGTACTTTATCTTCTGAGAGCTTCCCAAAATGTATCAGTCTAATTTGATTACTATACAGCGGTGCACTCGTGTGTTCTTGCCGAAAGTTAGAATCGTCAGTTTCTCCGTTGCACTCACCAGCTGGCCAGTGTGCAACTAAGTACTTTTTGAAATCTCCCAAAGTTGTGCTTATATCGTCTACAAACTCAATTTGACATTTCTCACCAGTATTAAATAACACTCTAATTTTGAACTCCATTGAGTTATCTTAAGGAAGAATATGAATATAAATATATGCCAATAATTTTACAATGCCCATTCAGAGACACCCTCTCGTATCGCTCGTTCCCATGCTTGATTTCTCGTCCATCCGCCTGCTTTTGCTATGTCGTCACCTCCAACAACTGTTTCGGCACCTTTGAAACCGTCAGCATAGACGTTTGGTACTATCTTATATAGGTTGCTGTAGTCATCATATGTGTCTTCATCGTAAAGTGGATCCCATACGTCTTCTGTAGTGAAGGGCATGGGATTATCAGGTGGGAAGGCATTCGCGGGTAGTGATAACGGCTTGTTTTGATTGGTAGTGCGTGCTGATGACCTTTTTAAAGCTTTCGACCGCTGTTGTGCCATCACCCTTTCAGCTGATTTCGAAGAATGTTCAAGCTCCCTCAGTAAGACCTCCTTATCTTGGTCTTTTTCAAACATTTCCTGCTCTAGCTCCCTCCTAGCCTCTTTCGCTCGAGCTTCACGTTCCTTTTTCTCACGCTCTTCTTCCGCTTTGACAGCCTCAGCTTCTGCAATCTCCTTGGCTGAATTTGATATGATTGATGATGCATGCTTAGCCTGATGTGAACGTATTTTAGCTTCTGTGTTTGGTATATCAATATTATTTATCAGATTATAAGCTATATCTTCGACTTCTTCCAAATAATCATTATAACTGCGTAAATCACTGAAATCATCGCTCGTCAAGTTATATGCCTTAGCTACACGCCTTCTGACGGCGACTTCCTTTTCTACACCAAGGTCTTCAAAAGTTTGAGCTACGAATGCAGTTTTACGTGTTATTTTACCACAAATCGGACACGGTTCAGGACCTAACGTAAACAACCTATCTATACAACTCTCGCACATTTTGTGATAGCATGGAGAGACTAGTAACCGTAGAGAAGGGTTAAGATAACGGTCTGATGAACAAACTGGACATTTGTCATCCGCTGACTGTATAAAATTGTGAGTTTGACTACAGTTTGCGATAGTACCTACAGAGAATTCTGTTATCTTACCAGTTTTATCACGTACGCCCGGACCGAGTAGTTTTGTAGTCTTTCCAGCTTCCAATGGAGTGCTATCCCTCGTAGACGGTTTCGATCCCTTCCTGTTAGATTTGTTGCTATTTAGCCACATGGGTGGACACTCTAAAGAGACAAAGAGCAATAAATGTTGATTTGTTAAAATGCATATTTCTTCTTAATATTACAAATAAATTATGTACGTGATGTATTATTGTTCTATGAAATGTATGTCTAATCCTGCTTTCTAAATGATGCTTCCTTTATTATCCAAATTAGATTCTCATATCTGTATTTCATTTCAGTTATTTCGTTATCTCCGTTTATCACTTCTACTCACATTACGAAAGTGACGCAAGTTCCTGGCAATATTCTGATAGCGTTGATGCCCAATCCCCTATAAAAAGCCTTTATTCCTTCCCTTTTGTAAGACTCTTTAACACAATGTCTGATATTTTCAAATTCTGTTGAGTTCTTATAGTTGTCAGTTTCGTCATGTTCGAGAGATTAATGCAAACGCACCTGCAATCTTGATCTGACAACTTGGTATGGGTAGGTAGTTGCAAGGGCAAGTAGTTTAGATGATCCACTAAGTGCGGTGTACTCCCAATTAGGCTGCATGAATCAGTGAGTGAAACATTAAATTGCTAATCTTCACTAACCAATTTATCATTAGCACAAGGTTGGCTTCCCCGCACTGCAAATCTTGTCTTCTTCATCTCTTCGTAGATCGTGAATTGTAATGCACTATTCACGACTGTTCCGAGTGCCAATAGTGTACCTTTCCACAAACCTAATACACCTTCTGACCTGACTATCTTGCTCAAGCCATCAAATAGACCCCTATACGCGTCATTGTTTTTGTAGGAAGACGTGTACATTCTTGTTTTGATAACATAGAAAGGATTTGTGACCATCGCGCTGATTGAGCCTATAGAATGTTAAGAAGTGTAACAAAGAAGACGTTGTATCACACCTGCTGTTGATGCACATAGGAGATATTGGGAGGGTGTTATCGACGCGTTATTGCGCTGTTGTGAGTGGACAACATCCTTGAAAGTTGTATAGCTGCACAGAGTGTTAGAAGGATAGAACTGTATCATGGCTACGTACAAATAGAAGTAAGTCGCCCAACCAGATGAGTTTCCGATTATGTTTGGTACGATACCTCTCCACAATCCAGAAGGACCTTCCTTCTTGACAACATTTTTGAGTGCAGAGTATATAGCTCTACCATATCCAACCCTTTCAGAACGAGTAGCTACCTGAAATCTTACTTTTAGTATGTCAAATGGCTGCATCGTGAATGTGGCTACGACGCCTGCGCCGAATCCAGCAACAGCCTGATCCTATAGAATACATGTTAGATAATACATCACGATAGTTTGCATATTTACGGCACTCTGGCTGCCAAAATAACTCTTTGGCTTCGACGAAGTTGGCATCGTCAAATCAAGACTTGGGTGTTTGTGATGGAGAATATAAAGAAGAAAGATATATGTATTCCAAAAAATATGTAAAAAAATGACTAGTGCACGTCTCTAGATAAAGAAATACAGAGAGATATTGTTTACAAGTTTCCAAAAAAGATGAGTAGTGATTATTCGAAGATGCGAGCGATAGGTTATATTCGACGCTCAGCAGCAGCATCCTGATGAGCTCTTGTCTGTATCTTCGACCAATCCTACAGTATCCCAGCTACTAACGAGGTATCCAAATCCACCACCGAAGAAGATAGCGAAAAGTAAGTAGCCATTAAATGTCATAGCTATCAACATGACACTATAATGCGCGTGTTAGAAATTTCTTAAAAAGGAAAGTCAAAACTCACATATAAGTAGCGGAAAATTGAACGAAATATACTAGTGATCTGATTAATTGCTGTGTGAATGTTGGTCTGAATGGTTTCAATTGACCTGTTCCTACTAGAACTGGCGCTGGACCTATGTCTCCTTTTGCGTCGACATCTGGTGCAACATTACCAGCGTCAGCTTGAGATTTTCGATAATCATTAACGATCTTCCTGTCGTACTCTCTACCGAATCTCCTGACCGTCTCTACAGCGACGACGATAAAGAATACTCCGATGACGGTACCAGCGAATGCACCTAGAGGGTCTCAGTTGGGTTGTTCATAAAAGATTATACAACTTACCATGTGATTTGATATGCCACTGATCGGATACAGGGCAGATATTCATTATATTCTAGTCATAATGAGAAAATCTCAGCTGTCGAGCTAGCTACTCACCCAGTTCCAAAGCATGGAGGAGCTACAGGACATATTCATATCCATGCCACCATCCCCCATGTCCATACCACCCATATCCATGCCGCTCATTTCCATCTTTCGTTGATTTACTTTGTTGTACTGAAAACAGAAAGGGGCGGACGAAAATGGCAAATTTAATTAAAAAACTAAAAATCTGAGTTCCTGAGGTAAATTTTTATTATACATTATAGTGATACTCCTAATATATTTTCTTAACGGATGATATTTCTGATTTCGACAAAGGCAGAAGTGAGGCGATAAGGCGAGCGAATTCGCGTGAGGAGGAGATTTCAATAGGATGCGCTAATTTCTAAAATTGAAGATATGAGGGAAATATTAACATTTTCATATTTCTGCAACTCACAGGAGTTAAAATATATAATTATATTTACATTTTATTCCTGAGCTGTTTTACTCATCCGGAGAAATAAGAGCTTGACAGGAGACGTAGATGTGCTATTAAAGTAAAAGGTATAATTGCTAACTATCAATACTCTTTAGTTCATTTATGGCTCAAAATGGGCAACATCTACCAGTTTACGTCAACATCCATCACCCAGAATGCTGATACTTGTAGCAAATGAGCTGAATATACCAACACAATCAGTAGGCTTGCCAAATCAATTCAAGAAGCTACTCCAGCCAAACAAACTAGACGGTATAATCATATTAGGTCAGATGAATGACAAAATTACACTTGATTACTTCAGAAGTCTCTGTGATAAAGTCATAATAGGTGCATCCGGCTCTACACTCATGCTTGATAGCTTCAAAGTTGGCCTGATCTGCGATAACCAGACGCAAAGTTACGAACTCACAGCTCGTAAACTTGACGTTGATATGTTGCTGATTGCAGGTCCAAAGAGGTGAGGATTTATCAGGTCTAATAATGCATGTATTGACAAACTTAGTTTTGAAGCATACGAGCGTGATTCAACATTCTACTGCTCACCTGGTTCTATGACAGGCACTTACTCGTCTTTGGAAGAGAAGGAGGCTATACCATCATTCATTCTTCTGGATATACAGCCTGATCAGGTGACGGTGTTCGTTTATAGCCTGATCGATGAGCAGGTAGGTCTATTTACTGGTATCATCACTCACTCCTCACAAACGTGTAGATTAAAGTAGACAAAATAGAGTATTCGAAAGAGCAGGACAAGCCAAGTGAGAAGACTTCTCAAACAAATCAGGCACAGCCAACAGAAGAATCCACATTGGAACCAGAAGTTCAGCGACAAGACGAGCGGAAAGAGCAGGAAGAGCAGGAAGAAGAGGGAAAACAACAAGTAGAAAATGATGAAGACGTCCAACTTCCTGCTGAGAGTTCTAGATACGAAATAGCACCTGCACCCGCAGAAACCGATAACCTATGGAACGAGTAATAATCTATCATTTATTATATTTTTGTACTATATTCAATGGGTATACCTAAATCTAAATCTACAATAATGAATCCATCTATGTGTTTAATTAATATATATTTTCAAGAGACAAAAGCAAAAGCTCACCTTTCCAAATACTGAGAATACAGTAGCAATAACTTCAAACTCAAGCTCATCCTCGCCAACTTCCTCTTTGGCACTTCTGACGAGATTTGTGATTTGTGCAGCAGATGCATGGGACATCGCAGCAGATGCTGGTGTCTCAACTTGATCAGATGTATCTATAGAAGCAGAACCAATACCTGTGGCACCATCTACGGCGGATCCTGAACCTGTACCAACGAAACCCCAGGGCCAGACGCCAAATTCGTTAAGGAGCTCGTCTGTCCTCATAAAGGCCTCCTCTCTTGTATCGTAGTTTAAGGTAGCAAAAGCATTTTCGAGAACGGAGGCAGCATAACCTGATAATAACAATGCTACAGATCTTGTTACACGAGCTCTGACATTTGGATTTTTGTATAGTTTGTTCATGTCCAAAGCAACGGTATTTGGATTAGCCAAGGCCAAAACACGTTCAATTGCATCACGCTTTGATACAGTGTCGACGATTGGATGTGTTGCCATATCAAAAAGCAGGAAGTTCTTCTTTTCTGTGCGGAGAACACCTTTATCTACTAGACCTTTCGCTAATCTTTCGCGGACTTGCTTTAGTTGGTAGCCGATTTTCATAACATTCCATGTTTCACCTGCGGATTATCTTGTTAGTTGGGTACACGCGTTTATAGAGCGCCTCACCGCTCAGAAGGTCGATCCAATTGCCGACACTGAGCTTCTCGCTTGTTTTGATAAGTTTGAGTGTCTCGTCGAGGAGTACCTCGCCAGTGAGCTTGTCATTCGTCACTTCGACTAGTCTATCCGCAAGATCGTATCTTCGCCTGTTTGGATCGCGTACCATCGCGATTCTCTTCCTAAGTGCGAGTTCTATGAGTATGCAACCTCTTAAGGCGTAGGAGATATTGTCATTCCAGAAACTAAGGTATCCCTTATAGAGTTGAGCTCGTTGATAAATTGCTAAGACGTACACACCTGCCTATCCTTCAAACCTAACAACAAAACCTCTTCCATAAGCGTTAGTTTAGGGTGTTGGTTCTGCTCTTCCTCTACTTGCAAATCCCGAGGATCATATGCTACGCCTCTTCCAACGGTGCTCAGCCTCGGAGATGACGGTAAAGAGGATGAATTCCTTCCTGAGCTTGTACTGTCATCATTCTGAGTATTATTGTTCACTCTGCGTCTCTGTAGTCCAGCCTGGGAGGACATTCTAGATGAGAGTAGATGAAAGAAAGTGAAATTGTCTATTTATACAAAGGATATTTATCAATACTTTAAACTGACCCTCTGCGCTTACGGAAGTTGCTGAGATCTCCTCTGGTGGCTATTCCTAGTACGAACTTTCTTTGTTGGTCCGTAACTACGCAGTGTTAGCGAATGATATAGCTCTACTCTAGGACTTACCAATAGCGAATTCGTTATCTATTAAAAAGCTGTCTAACTCTTCAAGTGGTGTATAGGGCGTTATTACTCTGAAACGTTTGTTCTTCGAGGCGAAACGAATTGTGTAGTCATTGACGCTCTTACTATGATCGTTGTCCTGTTTAAGTAGCTTCTCTACATCGATATATCCTATTATCTTCTTGTTTGACTCATCATTTAGTACGGGAACCTGGCTGAACTCGCGTTCATATGCAGCTATTAATACTTTATCGATAGATTCATTGGCATATACAGTCAAGGCAGGCTGTAAATCTAAGTCCTCTACTACTGCTCCCCTGTAGTCTACCGGTTTCGTCATCGTATCAACAAAAGTGTGATTTAATTTATCTTAGTTGTACAATTAAAGAATAGCCAATAAAGAATTCTGTTTAAACGGGTAACGCTGCTAAATAACAAGTTGAGATAATTTACAGTCAATTATTGTAGTTTGAGCGGTGTATCACGCTCGGATGACAATCCCAAATCTTCAAGATCCGTTAATGCACCTGTATGCGGGTCTCTATCCAAATCTCCATCCACGTAATTATATTGCCATTCGAGTAAGTTGAGTATATTGTCACGTAGTTTGGCATCTAATCTAATTACATCTCCTGGTTGTATACTACCAACACCATGTCTAGATAAAGTTTCTTCGAATAATGTTTGATCAAACGTGCATCCACAAGACATTATACCAGGTGGCGCTGCCCTTGGTGCATAAATTGGTGTTGATTTCTTTGCATCATGGAATGCACACATCCTCAATCCGGATCTATTAGAAGCGCATAATCGTTTTATACGCATTTCAGTACGCTTGAATAGAATATTCTCAAACTGTTCATTATCGATATCAGCTGAATCGTATCTAAAATTCTTCGGTCTTGTTGATCTCCTTGGCGGATCAACTGGTGGTGTTTGTTGATCCTTTGATTGACTGTCAACTTCCATATTATCGGATGCTGATTCTGTTGAATTATCCTTATCTGAACCAACTTTACTGTTATTGTTGTTATTAAGTTCTTCAAATTTTTCATACTTGTTGAGCTTATTTAGAGCGCCTTCGTATGCTCTCTCCAGTTCTTGCACTTGTGCTTTCAAAAGTCTAACTTGATCAACAGGTTCATGAGAGTTATACTGTGAATGGTAATTCATCGACTTTTGATGATTACTCAAAATCGCAGACAAACTTTGACTCATTGGGCGTGATGTTGTTGAATGTTGAGGTATAATAGGTGAAGAAGAGTGTGATTGCAACATTGGTCTAGATGCTGACTCTTCTTTTATTTCAGTTTGTTGAGGTACTTGACCAGCAGATAAAGACGACGTTGGGTTTATTGATGAATAATGATTTATAAATGATGCATTAGATTGTTGTGCTGGTGCACTTTGTTGGTAAGTTTGCGAAGCATTTGAACCGCCGCCTGCAGCAGTAGGTAACGGTTTTGAAGTGAGTAAGTGCTGTTGTTGCTGTTGTGATGGCTGTTGTTGTTGCTGTTGTTGTTGTTGGTGCTGCTGCTGTTGTTGCTGCTGGTGGAGAGCATGGGCATTTTGCACTTGCGAGCTGTTAAGTGGTGCGATACCACCAACCAACTTGTTAATCGATTGAGAATCCAACTTTCCCTGGCCCCCAGGGATTGGCTCAATACCGAGGGTCTCGAGAATAGATTTTGGAGGCGCCATCTCAGTGATATCATATTTTGATTTCCTTGGACGTTTGATCATATAAGGGGCTGTATAATCGTAATCTTTTGGAATAACCGGGCGTTTGGGCGAATCCGCGCGTAACTTCGAGCCATTTATTTCATCTGGCTGCTATAAAGTTAGTAAAAAATCACGTCATATAGAAATACGCACAGAATTCTCATTCTGACGATCGTCATCGTTATCATGGTCCTGAGAATCAGATTTTGAATTCTTCTTTTTAGACTTTGATGATGTTCCATCAGCGTTTTGATCCTTATCACAAGCTTTTTGACGCTTTCTCGTACGCGGAACATCGGTCTTCAAGCTAAGTGGACGAGGCATACCTTTGAGTTTAAGAAAAAGACCGCAAGCGTTGCATAAAACGGATGCTGAATCATCTGGATTGCGTCTCCATAGAGGTGTCTGTGTTGCTCTACAATGGCTGCAAAATGGTTGGGCAGATAAACCTGGAGGTGGAGTTTGTAACTTGGAGATATCAGTTTAGGGTCTAAGATAATAAAAAACACATACATTAGGTTCCTCAGGCGTGATGCTCGTAGCTGCAGCTATATCAGACATTTTATGCGCCTTTTTGAAGGTTTGTGATGAGCGTTGAAAAAAGCTTATCGCGAAGCAGACCAAATTTGTTAACGATTTTTATCATTGATATCAGAGATGATGGAAGGAAATTGTTTATTTTGTATTCATATTCTTCTTTTTATTCTATTTATTAGTTCTATCTCTAGATCTCAAACAGTTCGACCAATTAGATACAGCATATGATCTAATCTCGATCAGATAATACTGATACTCTAAATAACAGTAATATGCCTGTCCACTTAGATCGCTATCTCTTTTATCTCTTCTATCAGCTCGACTACCATGATGTATGATCTCTGAGCTGTCAACTTGGAGATCACGCTGACAGCCTCATAGGAATAGATTACAGCTACTCAGACGCACTTACAATCAATACCAAATAAACGCTTTCTTTGTTCCATCAGAGGATGCTCACATGAGTGAATATATCGCAGACACAGACAAGCGTAGAGAGTGGGAGAGCACAGCAGATATATTATCGCGTACTAACTATAGCATACAGGTGGATTTCTAATTTCTCTGGTTCTGCCGGTCACGCTTTGATTACCGAAAAGGAGGCTCTCCTCGTGAGTGATTTCACTAACAAAGTAATGCTAAATTATCTAGAGTACCGATGGTAGATACTACTTGCAGGCTTCTCAAGAGCTTGACAATGCAAACTGGAAGCTTCTCAAAGCAGGTCAGCCAAATGTCCCAAGTTGGTATGAATACATTCTACAAAACTACCAAGCTCCCTTTAAGGTTGGTATCGATCCTAAACTTATCGCTTTCTCAGAAGTACGTAAAATCCAAGACAAATTAAAGTCAAAATCAGGTTTCGATCTGGTTCCGCTCTCAAACAACCCAATTGACGACATCGCCGATTTACCTCCATACCCAGATAATGAAGTCTACGTCCAACCTATGAAATTCGCTGGTAAGACCGTCACTCAGAAGTTATCAGAACTTCGTAATTACCTCACCGAGAAAGATTGTCATTCCTTTATCGTTACCATGTTGGACGAAACTGCATGGCTTTTCAACTTACGTGGTACTGATATTGTCTATAATCCACTTTTCTTCTCTTACGCTGTTGTCACTCAAGAGTCAACAACGCTCTTTGTTAACAGCGCGCGTATGACTTCAGAGGCACATAAGGAAATGGAAAATGCTAATGTAAACCTCAAGCCATATGAGGAATTCTACCCATCACTCAAGCAACTCAGCCTTGATGCAGAGAATGAAAACAAGAAAATTCTCGTTTCAGATAAGGCAAATTGGGAGGTCGTTCGCTCAATCGGTGAGAAGCAGATTGACGTAGTGAGATCACCAATCGGTGATGCAAAAGCTATAAAGAATGAAGTTGAATTGCAAGGTACGAGAGAAGCTCACGCAAGAGACGGTATCGCATTGACTCAATACTTTGGCTGGTTGGAAGAGACACTCAAGGAAAATAAAGCACCATTGAAGGAATATGATGCCGCGTTGAAGCTTGAAGAATACAGATCAAAATTGGACAACTTCAAAGGTCTCTCCTTCAACACTATTTCTGCAACGGGTGCAAATGGCGCTATTATTCACTATAGTCCTAGTACAACTGACTCGTCTGTCATTGATATAGAAAAGGTATACCTTTGCGACTCTGGTGCTCAATTCTTGGATGGTACAACCGACGTAACACGTACATACTTCTTTGGCTCACAGCCTCCAAGTGATAAGCTTAAGAGAGCATTCACAAGGGTTTTACAGGGCCATATAGCCTTAGCGACAGCTGTTATACCTACTGACAAAGTTCCTGGACCATTCATTGATTCCTTCGCTCGTTTACCCCTTTGGAAGGAAGGTCTCGAGTACAATCACGGTACTGGACATGGTATTGGAAGCCACATTGGTGCTCATGAGGGTCCACACACTATCTCACCTAGATGGAACGATGTCACTCTAAAGAATGGATACCTTGTATCAAATGAACCGGGATACTACGAAGAGGGCCAATTTGGTATTAGAACAGAGACTATCGTTGCTATAGTCCCTCACAAGACCCCATACAATTACAACGGCACACAGTTTTCGACCTTTGAGACATTGACAATGTGTCCACTTGGAACAAACTTGATTGAAGCTGAATTACTTTCACAAAGTGAGAAAGATTGGCTTAACACATACCACGAGCGTTGTGTATCTGTATTGAAGCCAGAATTGGAGAAGAGGGGTGACACTAGAGCTATTGCATGGTTGGAGAAGAACTCGCGCTCCGTATAATTTTAGTAAAAGATGTTCTATGCGCTTATATGAATGTTTTTCTTTCTATTCGTCTATACCAGTCGTTCTGTGCTTGTGTGTGTGCTCTTTGATTGAGTTTTGTTTTCCGTTGGGTCTGACACGCCTGTGAATCCTAGATTGTCGAAGTTGTCGTTTTCCATTAAGCCACTTGTGTTGTTAGTCTTATTCTATGCCGGTCGTTATCACTCACTTCTGCATCCTGCATTTCAGATACGACTTCGAGAGTTCCCTACATGCACCATTATTGTTCCTGTTTGACTTTAAACATTTCAGATATTCTTTCATCGGTTTCGTACAGTCACCTGAGTACGGATTAGGTAATGCTATAACTGATAAAGAAGACTTGCCATCGTGATCAAGTGGAAATGAACCCCTGGCTGGTGGCGTTATAGAGAATATATTGTTAGAAGTAGAAGGGTTCCCAAATCCCATAATGTGTTGCTTGTAAGAGTACAACGACTATCAAAATAGCTCGATGGATGCAAAACAAAAGCGAGCTTTCAATTTGAGAGTATTAAAGCAACGTATGTTTGCTTGTACTTCTATATAGTATCTTATATTCTCCTAGACGATCAGGCTGTTGAAGATATTCTCGATGGCACCTCATACGCTGTACTATACAGTTTCGTAGAGGGTGTCGGATGGAAGAAAGAAATGGTAGAGGGTTCTATGTTTATTTTCACGAGGTTGGTACTCTTGTATGTCGATACTTCTCCTAATTCGATTCAGATCGGTTGTCCCAAGATATGGCTTGTTCATTTGTAAGCTCATCTCAGTAGCGTATAGTAGATTGCTAACAACTTATAAGTGAATAGAAGTGGTCCCGATAACTTTATCACACTCTTCACCGGTACGGACGATCTGCAGTTGACTGGTGACTACATCATCTTCAGACCTGCAGACGAGGATGGTAAGTAGATATAGCTATGGAATACAAGAAGATAACATTACTTGTAGCCATATGGGGTGTTTGGGTATTCGACGCCTCACACAGACCTCGCATCGCAAAGTGCATTGAGGAGTGAGCAAAATTACATAACAAAGACATGCGCTTATAAAACACCAGCATCGAAAAGTTGGCAGCGAAGGAAAAGGATCAATTGCCAGCAAAAGTAGACACGTTCGTGGACCCTGCGATCGCTAGCATGAGTGCTTCACCCGCTCAACCAAGTTCAAGTACTACTGTGCAAGCAGGACAACCGCTCTCTGTCGATGATCTATTCGGCAATTTTGATAGCCCTGCACTTGCAGCTACTAATGCTGTACCTGCTGCATCAACTTTGCCAACCATCACCCAAGACTTTAACAATGTTTCAGTTGGTGTAGCACCAGTCACTGAAAACCGTTTACCACAGCAGTCACATCAACCACAGCAACCTCAAAACGTCCAGCGTGTTCAGCAACCATCAGCATTGTCATACGAAGACAGCGTCAAGGCGGATGGAACACAGCAGCTATTGTCATTCTTGGGATTACCTCCGACAGCGACTATTGAGAACAATCACCTAGCCCAACCTAGACCACCTCAACAAACACAGATGCCGACTTTCCCAAGTGCTGGCCCTGTCAGTCAGGTAACTCCAGCTACAAATAGCGCACCGGCACCAATATCACTTCCTATAGACACAAACATCGCTGGTAAGCGGATCCAGCAGAGTGTACAAACGCCACTTTCTGAACCAAGTGTACCAGCTACTCCTTTACCTTTATCGGCTGTGACGCCATCAGAACGCAATCACGTCGTTTTGAGTGAAGAGTTAGAGAACTTGAAGAAGTTGACTTTCGAGGATGAACTAAAGAAAGAGACTAGTAAACAAGCCGTCCAACCAAATGTCCAACAATCTCAACAATTCAATAATAACTTCCCACCATTGGGTATTTCTCCGCCTACTGCACCACGAGCTGAGAGGGAGCGTCAGCAAAAGATGATGCAGCATCAGAGTAGCAGTAACAGTCTTTCGGATGAAGCTAGCAAATCATCACCTGGTTTGTTCAACCCGGGTATAAGAACACATGTTAGAACCGTCCCTAAGACACGTAAAGCTTCAGCAATCAGTAATATACAACGTAGGTAATTAAATACACAATAATGCATTGCTAAAAATAACCCAAGGTACTTCAATCGCGTCACCATCTGCGGTATTGGATAACTTACCACCAAAATCAGAGCAACCTACTATTATCACCCCGGTCAATGGAGCAGCACAAGTAACAGAACCATCTAGAGCGTCACCTCAAGTAAACCGCCAAAATGTACCAGCAAGTGTATCGCCGCAAGTTGGCTTAGATGTAATCACACCTACTTTACCTTTTCTGCGTCAACCAAACGGACAAAAATTGGATCAATACACTTTTAAGCAGGCCTTAGCGTCATTAATCTTAGTGAGTGGTCGTTCTACAAAAGTAGTAACTTCTGACAACTAAATAGGAGAATGATGAGTTCTTAAATGTTTTATATCAGCGGTACATGTTGATCGGACAGTGAAATTTTTATTGTAAGAGAGCACTCTCCCAGAATGCAATCTCCAATTGGCAAACTTTTGCAAATATATCGTTGAATTTGCTGATATCGTTAGTTTTTATGCGTTCGACTTGATATTTGAGATCAATGTCGACGAATTGTACGAACGATGGTGCGGTCCAGTTGTTCAAGAGTTCGGCATAGGGGGAGTCCTTTGCGAGTGATTTGGCATATCCCCAACCATCCAAGTAAACCTTCTCGAGTGCCCAGAGCGCAACTATAGCTTCATCATTGTTTGGTAAGCTGTACAGGTATTTGATGTAATCGTGGCAAGCTGCGTTGGCGTCTACGCTTTCGTATTTCAACCCCAAACTTTTGAGTGTATTTGGGAACATGTTAACTTCTCTCAACCCGTTGCTGATAGCGAAACTCATAAGGTGCAGCAACTTCACATCCTCATCCTCAACGATATTTGAGTTATTGAGTAATGGGATCCTACCAGCAATAGTACCGAGCCATTTTGAATAGCCTAAAGCGAAAACTCTGTCTTGATTTAGGAATCTCTCCAAAGCAGTGGGATCGAGGGTACTTTCGCCGAGTTTTGTTAAGAAAGCGTGTTGAGATGATTTCAAGTATATATCTTTGTTATTTTCAATAAGCTCTTCTGTAGAAATTGAAGTCATGATCGTTTCAGATAATGTTTATAACGTTCAGAAGTGACGACCAAGATGTAAGTAAAAATAGTAAGAAATTTAGCAAATACCTTAGATAATATAAGGTCCATTGATGAAATATCATACGCGGATACGCTCTACGCACTTGTCATCCAACCACTACGTCAATACTTTATATCTCTATGGAATTTCATAACTTGGACACCAAAAGTTAATGACAACACGTCGAATCAACTCGATGAATCAACTGAACCTCTACTAGGCAATCAATCAGATTGTGATGATCACGATATCAGCCCTCCTTCCGAGAATAAACCGGTTGTGAAAACGGCAGAACAGCGTCGATTGGAACAATTTGAAGCCTACCTAGCGGAAAAGAAACGTCGTAAAGCTGCCAAAAAGTTCAGACGGATGTTGGAAACTACCACAACATTATCCGAGTCCGGTAATGAGCGCAAGCATAGTAAGAATATAAGGGGTCCTCCTACTGACGTGGGAAGTATTGCTAGTAGTAGCTTTAGTGGAATGAGCGCCTCGACTATTTCGCCTCATGAAGCCGATTACAATTCAGCTTTTTCTTTAACACAGGATGATTTGCTTTTTCTTAAGCAACACGATCAGTCTGATCTCGTCAGAACTACCAAGGAACATATTTGAATCCCTTACAGATAACTTTGTATACCATTTTGTTTCATACACTCAATACCCACAATTGCGATTTTATGAATGTCTTAGTAGCATACTACTATACATGATTTGAGACGATAAATGTTGACTGATGCATTCTCAGCATGATACACGAAGCAGCCTAATTAATGGTGAGGCGGTTGATAACACCTCAGTCGCTGAAGTAGAATTATGTGCAAGTTGTAACACTTGGAAATGACGTCAGTTGATTGAGTCCACGAGAGAGTTCAGCAAGTGATTACAAGATCAAACAAATGACGATTAATAGATCTGCTTGTATATTCAGTCTGTGTATTTTTTATTTTTGAAAAGTGAAGAAGTATTGTATTACTGACACTACCGTCAAATCAGAAGTACATTGAGAATGTATCCTGATCTCGTTTGTGTATAAGTAACAATTCCAAAGTATTCTCATCCTTGATCATGCAACGCCATCTTGGCCTGCTGGTGAAAAACCTACCAGTACGTCTACATCAATAATTGAGGAAATGCAATAACTCGAAAATAGCCACATCTACCTAGCGCATCTATAAAGCAGTTCTTTGATAAGTATGCTAAAGTTTCAGATATCTACACTTTCCGTAGATCGCCATTTGGGGGTCATACAGGCCAATCTTTGATACACTTTGAGAATGCAGTTGAGCTAAACAAAGCGCTTAAATTGAATGGTAGAAGTTTGAAAGATTACAAGCTCATCGTTGAGCCCACTGTAGAAGCTGCTCACGAGATAGATATACCAATAGAGAGACCAGTACGGACAAAGTTTCGCAGTCAGCTACTATATGTCACTGGACAACCGTTGGATTCCACAGAGGAGGAGCTCACGAGGGCGTTTAGGAAGTTTGGTACCGTACGCTGGATTGAGCAATCCCATCAGGATCGTAAGAAATTTGTGAGTGCGGGTTCAGCAATAATGTAGGTGCTAAAACTCTCCACAAGGCGTTCGCTTATGCGTTTGTAATGTACGAATCGCCAGATTTTGCGACCAAAGCATACGAGAATGGTGTATACATAAGGGATAATATTAAATTGAAGATATCGTTCTTCAAGAGACCTATTAAATATCCCAAGGACGGTAACTTCAGCTTCCAAGATAAAGCCGGTAAACGACATCGGTGAAACATCTGAGGTATACTGTGGGATACATAATAATATCTATATCTCAATACACCCAAACACTTTCTCTCTGATCTTCCTTGACAATATCTGCCGCAGTTGTTTTGACTTCTGGCCAGCCAGATCACGGGGAGGGAAGGCAAACAAGAGAGACTGAGCTCCATATAATAAACATCGATAGAAAGTAGAACGACCTAAATTAAATCCATCTTTACATGCATTTTATAAAATTTGAGATATCAAGTGGCCTGAGAGTACCACATCGTTTTCTTCCTCTACAACCAACTCTAACAAAAATGGCTACACAATACAAAGTTGCTGACATCAGTTTGGCCTCATTCGGTCGCCGTGAGATGTGAGTATCTCTAGCCCGTATTGTCACCCTCTGACATTTTCCAGCACTCTCGCTGAAAAGGAAATGCCTGGTCTTATGGTACGATATTCTGATATTCCTATATCTGTGCGCATCTAACAAAAATCCAGGAAATCCGTTCCAAGTACGGCCCACAACAACCATTGAAGGGTGCCCGTATTGCCGGATGTCTCCACATGTGAGCAACGGTTCTAGTTTTAGGATTACAGGTTAACAAGATACAGGACCATCCAAACCGCTGTTCTCATTGAAACCCTTGTTCAACTCGGTGCTCAAGTTACCTGGTCCAGCTGTAACATTTTCTCAACGTGCGTCACGCTTTCTCTTCTCTACAATTCCTATTGACACGAAAAAGCCAAGACCATGCTGCTGCTGCTATCGCTGCTGCTGGTGTCCCAGTCTACGCCTGGAAGGGTGAGACCGATGAGGAATACCTCTGGTGTATCGAGCAAACCCTCAGCGCTTTCCCAGACGGCAAGCCACTCAACATGATTCTCGATGACGGTGGAGATCTCACCACTATCGTCCACGAGAAGTTCCCACAATACCTCGCTGATATCAGAGGTGTCTCAGAGGAAACCACCACCGGTGTCCACCACCTTTACCGTGCCCACCAAGAAGGCAAGCTCAAGGTCCCAGCCATCAACGTCAACGACTCCGTCACCAAGTCTAAGTTCGACAACTACTACGGTTGCCGTGAATCCCTCGTCGATGGTATCAAGAGAGCCACCGATGTTATGCTTGCTGGTAAGAGCGCTGTTGTTGCTGGTTTCGGTGATGTCGGTAAGGGTTGTGCTGAAGCCCTCCGCGCTTACGGTGCTATCGTCCAAGTCACCGAAATTGACCCAATCAACGCACTCCAAGCTGCTATGTCTGGTTACCAAGTCGTCACCATGGAAGAAGCTGCTCCAAGAGCTAACATCATCGTTACCACCACCGGTAACCGTGACATCGTTAGAGTAGAGCACTTTGAACAACTCCCAGATGACGCTATCGTCTGTAACATTGGTCACTTCGACATTGAAATCGACGTTGCTGGTCTTAAGAAGGTTGCCAAGGAAGTTGTCAACATCAAGCCACAAGTTGACCGTTACACCCTTGCTAACGGCCGTCACGTCATCTTGCTCGCTGAAGGTCGTCTCGTCAACCTCGGTTGTGCTACTGGTCACCCATCATTCGTCATGTCTTGCTCATTCGCTAACCAAGTTTTGGCTCAAATTGCTTTGTGGACTGACAATGCTTCATTCCCATTGGGTGTTCACATGTTACCAAAGAAGCTCGATGAAGAAGTCGCTGCTTCCCACCTTGAAATGCTTAACGTTCACCTCACTAAGCTCACTGATGTCCAATCAGAATACGCTTCAATTCCAAAGCAAGGTCCATACAAGCCATCCCACTACCGTTACTAAGCGGATCTCATTCATGTTAATATGCGAGCAAAAATTTTAAAATGATTTCACATTTTCCTCTTTCAACCAGGGCTTACAAAACTGTATTGTAATAGAAATATGCATTGGCTTCAACACCTAATATTTTAATTGATATGTTCGTATTTGTGCAATTGGTGATGCTGTATGTTTTGCTGTTGTTCTTGTCGAATGTGAAGTTTATGCGGGAATTCCAATCTATGCTATAGAAGTACAGGAATTGATGTATACTAGATGTTCTTACATCATCTGCATCCTTCACGCTGTTTACTTCTACATCGATGATGCATTATTGACTGATACACGGCAGACAAGGATACACAGAAGGGTATATAATAAAGCACGATATTTATCCGTAGATACTTATGTTATCAGTATTCAATACATCTTGGATTGGTATGACAGGAATCAGGATCCTTCCTGTTGTCATCATGGGAATGATTCAAGTATAATAGATTTGACTAGTCTGCTATGTGTGTATTGTATGATACGTGTATTGATCAAGGGGAAAATCTCAGTGAATAGCAAGACAGTGAGATAAAGGTGTAACATATATGTTGTACATATTCTTTCTTTCTTCGCTTGAGAATGGTAAATGCCACCATAGTATGTATGACCAAAGAAGGAAATATATACAGAAACAAATATATAGGTATCATTCGTAGTCCTTCTCAATTACATCAAAATTCTCATTTGTACCTCCCAACGTTCAATGAAATACACACTGATTGTCGAGCATTGATACATCAAAACAGCCCTGATCTTTCTCACTTCGTCAGAATCTATCTCACCTTTGTGATCATAACGCGTCGAGATAATCAGTTCTGTTGCGTTGGGCGGCTTAAATCCTATATGATTAGTTAGCTGATTAATGCGCTATTTTATTCCTTTATCTTATTTATTAGTGTACAAGTTAAAAATTGCTGAAATAAAAAATCTGCGAGGGTATAAATTGCTGATGTCGCCTGTGGTCTTCTTCAATCCATTACGGAATTGTGAGTAGTAACAAAAGGGATAGCGCAAATGATGAATTATTTTGCTGTGCACCAGTCCGAAAAAAGATTTGAAGGACAACCTAGCCCGTCGCACTTTTATATACGCTTGTGTGACCTGAACCTGCTATCCCGAAACTTATTTAAACAAAACTAACAATATTCTAGTTTATACTATTATGTATTTATTATTTAATTTAGTGTAACTTCTATCTATACTACTTCACTACTTCTTTATATACTCCGATGTTGACTTCAATTTTGTCCTACTTAGGCCTTTCACATGTGCGATTTATGCATTTCTAGCGCATTATAATAACCCACGCATAGAACGACGCTGTTATATTTCCTCCATTCAAGAAAGAAGACTTCAAAACAGTCGATGATCGCATAAGGGGTGGATCTTCTGAGAGCAAGATTACGGTCAGTGAAGATGGAAAGAGTATAATATTCTATGGTACACTAGACAGTAGAACTTTAGGTGGTGCAGGCTTCGCCAGCCAATCTGTTGAGTTTGACAACCCATTGAATTATCCACAAAGCAAATATGATGGTATCGTAATTGATATCGCAAACGTTGATACTTTTGGACCGCACACTTTCGCCTTTAACTTGAAAACAACAAAACCAAGCTACAGAGACGATGGTAGACGTCAATCTAGTATTGTCTATGAGAGTGACTTCACAATCGAGAAACCTCAAAGTTTATGGCTCGAATGGGACAGTTTCAAGCCAACCTATAGGGGTAAACCAGCTGAGGATGCTCCCGCTTTAGATACGACACATATCACTGAAATATCACTAATGTGTCGCTCACATTTTCAAAAAGTGGCTAATGGTCCATTCCATATTAAGATAACATCTTTAAAAGCTTACAAACCTAATGATAAACCTAAATGACTTGTATTCTAAAATTTACACTATCTTCAATCGTTATAATATCTTCTGAGAAGACAGTCAAGTGTAGATAGAATGAGGTATGTCGAAATGATAAAATATAAAAGATTAATGTTTATATACTTTAGTTTCCAAGTCGCTGACGCTATACGTGAAACTCTTCCTGATACAGATGAGCTCGTCGTTGAGTATCTCGCTGGATACCTCACAGATAGCGATTTAGAGGAGAGAGATGTACTCACAAAGTTAGCATTACCAATGTTAGCTAGTGCATCTACTAGAGCTTCACAAAATAAAGAGCTACTCGATCAATTAGTTGAGAAATTAACTCCATTTCTACCAAAATTCGACATCAACAACCCATCGCAATCTGAGCCAGCCAAATTGGAGAATGCGTTTAGTATGCGTAGCGCAGACGCAATGTCCAAGACTGTCGCACTTGAAGGTTCTGTCGATCTCGAATCCGCTACAAAGGGCCATGTCTCTAGAGTTGATATAAAGAAATTGGAGAAGGCTGAGGCAAAGATTAAGGCTAAAATTGAAAAGAGATCAAAGAGAGATCTTTATCAAGGTTCCAAACTCCTCGATGCACAGAAAACTCAGCAATCTTACGAGGAACTTTTCATGCAAGTCAACCCACTTACTAGCGCTAAGGGTAAGAGTAAGGATGTCATGGTTAACAATGTAGATGTTTCTATGGGATCTGTTAAGATCTTGACTTCTGCTACACTCCAAGTCGCTCAAGGAAAGAGATACGGTTGGATTGGTAGAAATGGTGCTGGTAAATCTACAGTACTTCGTGCAATGGCTTTGAGAGAGATTGCTATCCCTTCACATATTTCCATTCTTTACGTCGAGCAAGAGATCGTTGGTGACGATACTACTGCCCTTGAAAGTGTTTTAGCCGCCGATATTTGGAGAACACATTATATTATTCAAGAGCTCGAACTTAATAGTAAATTACAAGCAATTGAAGATAAGATTGCTAAAGGTGAAGACGCTTCAGCTTACACTGATGAAAGAGATGAATTGGCTGTTCAATTGGGTGAAACTCAAGAAAAACTTGTTGAAATGGAAGCCCACATGGGTCCAATTAAAGCAGCTTTCCTTTTGGCTGGTTTAGGATTTAGTGAGAGCGATCAACAGAAGCCTACAAAATCATTCTCTGGTGGTTGGAGAATGAGATTAGCATTAGCTAGAGCTCTTTTCGTACAACCAGATTTATTACTTCTTGATGAACCTTCAAACATGTTGGATTTGAACGCAATTGCATGGCTTGAAGATTACTTACAGACATGGCCATCAACAATCTTGGTTGTATCTCACGACAGGGCTTTCCTTGATCACGTTGCGACTGATATTATCCATCAACACTCTGAACGTCTTGATTACTACAAAGGAAACTTCTCACAATTCTACGAAACTAAAACGGAGAGACAAAAGAATGAATTACGTGAGTATGAATCGCAATTACAATACCGTCAACACCTTCAAGCGTTCATTGATAGATGGAGATATAACGCTGCTCGTGCTTCACAAGCACAATCCAAGATTAAAATCTTGGAGAAGTTACCTGAATTACATGCACCTGAGACAGAAGATTCTGAAAGCTTCAAGTTCCCAGATGCTGAGAAGATTTCTCCTCCATTGCTTCAATTGGATAACGTGACGTTTGGTTACACACCTGAGAAGACTACCCTTAAGGATGTCGACTTGGATGTTTCTTACGACTCTCGTATTGCGATTGTTGGTCCTAACGGTGTAGGTGTAAATCTTGTTTGGACGCTAGACACTCAATACTTTCATAGGCTGGTAAATCCACATTATTGAAATTGTTGATGGGTGAATTGTCCCCAACTAAGGGTCAATTAAACCGCAATGGTCGTTTACGTGTTGCATACTTTACTCAGCATCGTGAGTTGAATTGTTAATGATTTGATTAAACTAACCAAGTTTAAAGACATGGATCAACTTGACTTGAATAAGACACCATTAGAGTTCACACAAGCTAAATTCCCAGGTAAGACTGCTGAACAATACCGTAGCTTCCTCGGTACATTTGGGTGAGTTTTACATTTCACATAATCCAAAGTAGTCTAACAATTTCCATAGTATAAGAGGTAGCACCACTTTAAGATTAATCGGAACATTATCTGGTGGTCAAAAATCTAGATTGGCATTCGCTATGTTGGCATTACAAAACCCACACATTTTGTTACTTGATGAGGTGAGTGTTGTTATAGTAATAATTTCAAATTTTAACACTCCTATTTAAGCCTACTAACCATCTTGATATGGAAGGTTTAGATGCACTCATGGATGCATTGAAGGTTTGGAATGGTGGTAGTATTGTCATTTCTCACGACGAGAAATTCATTACCACGGTTGCGCACGAAGTGAGTCAGTTTAATAACAGTCTTTCCATACTAAACAAACTAATAGTTGTGGGTTTGTGCAAATGGAAGTGAGTTCATGATTTAGAAGACAAGAAAATATCTGACAAAAATAACAGCTGTCACGAAGTTCAAGGGAGATGTACAAGCATACAAGTCACTTATTGTACAAAACGTAAGTTGCTCACTTGCTTTTAAAATATCTAACGAGCAGCTCAATAGATCAAAGACAAACCAACTTGATAGGGTTTTACATGTACATCTACATCATAAATACAAAAATTATAAACATAAAGCTTACTTCCTCTTTAACATTGAGAATTTTCTAGAGAGTTGTCTTTGACGTTCAGATTCTTGATTTGAAAGCGTAACATTGGATGATTTGATACCATCAACACCACGAGTTGCTGCAACCTTGTATTTCTTCCTCTCTAACTCAGGTATGCGAGTTCTGTTGGAGTAGTCCTCCTCATTGTCTTCTCTAGATGTTAGGTTGACATCACTAGTCCTGACTACGTTTGAATTTGTGCTAAATTGGTATGATCTTGGGTTTGCTGATCGTCTCAAGAGTGGTCTCATCCATCTTGTAACCAAAGCGTCGGCAGCTTTCTTGATAGACTTGTTTACGCGTGGATGACGGGAATAGAACAAAATAACTGGACCTAACTTTGATGACTTGAGTGACTGTGTGTCGATGTACATCTAAATTAATGAGTATTTTAACTTAAAGCTAAGATGAATACTCACATTTGATAAAATTTGGAAGAATTCAGTTTGTATGTTAAGTGGTGGTAGTGATTTATCACTGAATGGTTCTAGCCATCTTCTTACGCCATCTAAGAAGTTATTTTCAAGTATTGAAGTTTCGAGGTGGGTCTTTTGCATAGTTTCAACCACTTTTGGTAGTAATTTGAGTTTATTGAGCGCTGGTTTGTTGAACTTCTTATATTCCTCGTCTTCTTCTGCAGCTTGGAACATTTGCTCGCGAAGGTTGTGAAGTTCTTCATCAGCTGCTGCATCTAAATCTTCATCTGTACGTTTCCTCTTACGACGTGAGTTTTTGTTTCCCTTGGCGATAGCGTCAATCTTGCTATGTAAATCTAATCTCTTCTCTGTTGACTGTTAGATTAAAATGACGTAAAATAAGTCAACCTACGCTGGGATGGTTCTAAGAACTGTGAGTTATCCTCCTCTTGTTCAATTGGTGGCTGGTGACTTGAATCGTATTCAGGTGATTCATCACGACGTTGTATACGCTTTTTTTGGTGACGTTTTCTAATGAATGATTAGCTTATAAGCTTACTAGTAGATGTATGCTAACTTCTCTGCTGATTTCTTCTCTGATTGCTGTCTAGCTTCTTCCTCGTTATTCGCTTGAGAACGTGAGAAATCAGGGAATTGTGAGAGTTCCTCATTCAATCTATCATTCGACTCCTCAGGTGGATCTAACGTTGGATCTACGGGTGGATTTGCCATACTATCGTTTAAACTTTCTTGTGTCTCTGTGAGCTCGTTCTGTGTAAGCGTTGGATCAATCTGCGTGTCGTTTAATAAATATTCCTCTATTTATTTATTTCCCCTTACGGTCGCCATATTGATGATGATACTACGAACTTAGCATCTCTCCATCAAACGACGAGGATAGAAAAAAAAATGTTGAGAAATTTACCTTTAAAAGCTATAAATAGAGGAATTACTGGTCAAATTAGACAGCAATCCACCGTACCTTCACTCAGCAACCTCGGCGCTAGTTGGAAGACCCTCAGCACAGAAGAGCGTCAGTCAGTTTACACAGAAGTAGTAGAAAAGCAAAAGCAAGATTGGAAGCAATTATCTATAGACGAGAAGAGAGCAGGTGAGGTCTTCTCTATATCTCATACATCTCTTCTAACCAATCAGAATAGCTTACTTTATATCATTTGGACCACATGGACCACGCACACCTGTCGTTGAACAGGGCGGCAACACCAAGGTTTTCGTTGGTGTCCTTGGCGCTTTAGCTGCTACCGCTGCCATCTACTTCGGTGTCAGATCATTCGCTGCTGAGCCTCCTCAAACTATGTCTAAGGAATGGCAAGAAGCATCTACAGAGTACATGAAAGAACAAAAATCTAATCCAATTTCCGGTGTCTCATCAGAGAACTACAAGGGTAAAGGTATGGTTCAATAAAAATTTAATCCTCCTTCTTGTACCACCAATACAGTGTCTTCTCTTTTTAGAAATGTTTAATACAGAAATATTTAAGAATACAATAAATTTGATAGCTATAAGGGTTAGAAATAGTAATACCTTACAAGTACTCAAATCTAAGCAAATAAAGCCAAATCTGGTTGATATTCTGAAAGTACCTACTGTCGTTAAATTAGATGATGAGAATAGATTAATTTTACTTAATAAAACTGAGAAGAATGATTTATCAAAGGAATTCTTAGATTTCATACAAGATCAAGGTTTAGTATTAGAGCAACATCAATTGGATTTAGATTACGGGAATTATAACGCTGACTACGTATTGAAGAAGTTGTTACCTGAGGAGCTCACAAAGGATGGCCTGCAAACATCGTTCACTCAAACTGGCCATCTGGCTCATTTCAATTTCAAACCAGAGTATTCAGATTACAAGCAATTGATAGCTCAGGTTATTATAGACAAAAATCCTGCAATAAAAACAGTAGTCAATAAGTTGGATACGATAGACAATGAATTTAGAGTATTCCCAATGGAGTTATTAGCTGGCGTGGATGACTACATCGTTACGACAAAGGAATTGAATTCATTGTTTACTTTCGATTTCAAAAAGGTCTACTGGAATTCGAGATTATCACACGAGCATGAAAGACTAGTTAATAGCTTCAAGGAACCACAAATTGTCGCGGACGTCATGGCTGGTGTAGGCCCATTTGCTATCCCTTCAGCAAAGAACAATGTGAGATTTTTAGCAAATGATTTGAATCCAGAAAGCTTTAAATGGTTAAATCATAACATAAAATCCAACAAAGTTGATAGATTTGTTAGAAGTTTCAACCTCGATGGTAGAGAATTCATAAAGAAAGCACCTTTCTTACTACTAGACGAGCCATTCCAAGAGACAACACCTTCACTTACGCAAAAGCAACAAAAAGAGCTTAAGCATGCGAACAAATCACCTAAATTACTCCCAATTAGGGATTACATCGACCATTTCATCATGAATCTACCAGCCTCTGCATTAGAATTCTTGGATGCGTTCAAGCCAACTTATAAAGCCATTCAGGAGAAGTACTCAGATACGGATAGACCACTATCATTCACTCGGCCGATGGTACATGTACACTGTTTCTCAAAGGCGGCAGATATGGAACAAGCAACCGTCGACATATGTCAGGTGAGTTAATTTGCATTCCTAATCACTCATGATTGCTAATCTTTATCTCCGAAAGAGAGCTAGTGACTATTTAGGTCACACTGTAGAACCAAAAATGGATGGTTATAATTTACACCACGTACGAAGTGTGGCACCAAATAAAGTGAGTAAAGTTTTAAGTTCGGAATTCATCATCTCATCACCGATTAGGAAATGTATTGTCTCAGTTTGCGCATTCCAAAATTCTAGTCATGACGTGATCGCGATGACATATTTGTAACAGTCCAGTCATATTAAAATTTATAACGGTTAACCAATCTATCATATAAACAATGAGGAGCTTTTTGTCAAATTTAAATCTCTACAATCAGCCAACGCATACAGTGCAAGATGAATCAAACGAGCTTTATCAGCAGGAATTGAATTTATGGAAGAGTGTAGATTTTTCGTTTGATGAAGTTGTGAGTGGATGTTTACTATCGGTATTTATTCTAATAGTAGCCATACAGCCTGGTCAAGCTTTACTGGACGATCCGAACAAAAAGCAAAGATTGTCGGATGTAGATCCGTTCGCGAAATATCAAGAAAGAAACAGTCTTGACTATTCTAATGTCTCGAACATGCAGCCAATCGGACATAATACCCGTCAATTTCCTCGTTTGTCGCACTCCGAACTGAAGGAGGTACAACTATATCAATCGCAACCAGTTGGAAGCATATTCTACAAGCATCGTAATTCTAGCACGAAGAAGGACTCCCAAGTGCATCTGGAAAGGCTCAAACAATCCGCGCAACTTTCCGACAAAGAAGACAATCCGTTTAGAGATCTCGGTGACAAAGAAGAAGTTACTAGAGGTAGAAAGAGATTTAAGTATTAGCTTTAAGATGATTGTTTTTATTTTTATTTTGTTGATTTTGTAAATTTATTATTTCTGCTGATGCAATCATTTGTCTCTCCTTACACTAATCCATTACGCTAATGCCTGCAACTGGTGAGAATAAGAGCAAAATAGGGAATTTATCTAAAAAGTAAATAGCCAACCCATCCTGGAAGAAACTCCAAGAACTTTACGAGTCAAACAAGGACTCACTCACCCTTAACTCACTCTTCGCTCAAGATCCGAAGAGATTTGAGAAGCTTTCCACGGAATTCAAGGGAAAATACACCGACGCTAACATCTTCCTTGATTATTCCAAGAACATCGTCAATGACGATATCCTCAAGTCACTCCTCTCCCTCGTCAAGGAAGCCAACGTTGAGAAGCTCCGTGATGAAATGTATGCAGGTGAACACATCAACACCTCCGAAGGACGTGCCGTTTTGCACACAGCTTTGAGAAACGTTTCAGGCGAACTCAAGCAAAATGAGGACGGTGTACAAGACGTTACCGCAGTACTCCAACACATGAAACAATTCTCAGATTCTATCCGCGATGAATCATGGAAGGGTTACACTGGTAAGCCAATCAAGAATGTTGTAAACATTGGTATCGGTGGTTCAGATTTGGGTCCTGTCATGGTAACTGAAGCACTCAAGTCTTACATCAAGCGTGACATCAACTTCCACTTTGTTTCAAACATTGATGGTACTCATATGGCAGAAGCCCTCAAGGCTTGTGATCCAGAGAACACATTGTTCATCGTCGCTTCAAAGACTTTCACAACCCAAGAGACTATCACTAACGCAACTACCGCTCGTGATTGGTTCCTTCAATCCGCTAAGGATAAGGCACATGTCGCTAAGCACTTTGTTGCACTTTCTACAAACACCGAAGCCGTCACTTCATTCGGTATCGCACAAGAGAACATGTTCCAATTCTGGGACTGGGTTGGTGGTCGTTACTCACTCTGGTCCGCTATTGGTTTGACTATTGCTATTGCAGTTGGTTACGAGAACTTCCACCAATTGTTGGCAGGTGCTCACGACATTGATTTACACTTCAAGAATGCTCCACTTGAAGAGAACTTGCCAGTTTTGTTAGCAGTTCTCGGTATTTGGTACAATGACTTCTATGGCGCACAAACTCACGCTATCTTACCATATGATCAATACCTTCACAAGTTCGCTGATTACTTCCAACAAGGTGATATGGAGTCAAACGGTAAATACATCACCAAGAGCGGTCAACACGTTGACTACCAAACTGGTCCAATCATCTGGGGTCAAGCTGGTACCAACGGTCAACACGCTTTCTACCAATTAATTCACCAAGGTACAAAGTTAATCCCATGTGATTTCATTTTCCCTGTTGAAACTCACAACCCAATTGGTGAACACCACAAGATTCTCTTATCTAACGCTTTAGCTCAACCAGAAGCTTTAGCATTCGGTAAAGATGAAGCAACAGTTAAGAAAGAATTAGGTGCACAAGCATCAAATGAAACACTCGTTAAATCAAAGGTTTTCCCAGGTAACAAGCCAACTAACTCATTAGTTGTACAAAAGATTACACCTGCTACACTTGGTGCACTTATCGCATTATATGAACACAAGATTTTCGTTCAAGGTGCAGTTTGGGAGATCAACTCATTTGATCAAATGGGTGTTGAACTTGGTAAAGTTTTAGCTAAATCCATTCTTCCAAAGTTATCTGGTAATGGTTCAACAGACGAGCTTAGCTCTTCAACAGCAGGTTTGATTAACTACTACTTATCACACTCAAAATAGATATAACATTCAAATTGTATTAATGAAAATTTAAATTGTTAAAATTATAGTTGTTTCTTACATAAGTTTTTCATAATGTTTGAAAATAATCTTGCAATCTTGTTCGTTATTGATGTCTGTGGTATATTTGATTCTGTTATGTCTGTTATGGTTATTAATTTATCTGATTTATTGTTGAAATTATATCTCCAATATATTCTATCCTTGTCTATCTCATAATCACCTTCAGAGATATCCACTTTAGGATTTTTGAAGAAGTACCTAGGTATAAAGATTTCAGTAACATTTGTTTCCTTTACTTGGGAGTTGTATCCAATTCTACCTTGGAATGACTTTTTCGATATTGAATAGTCCATGTAAAGCGGTGTGCCATTCGTGTATTCAAAATAAGGTCTTATGAAAGCTTCAGGCGCTCTGGTACCGTCGAGGAAATCAATGGTGTTGCTAGAATTCGATGAAATTGACGAAGAACCATGATTGGATTCTATTAAAGGCATTAATGTGCTCTCTTCATAGGATAATGTTTTCAATTTAGTAGTATCACTATTCATATCATCTTTTGACCATATCGATAGATCCTCGCCATTCCATCCGTCTCCCCATTCATGACTGTTGAAATCGACATAAGACCATAAAGTATAACTCAAGCAATTGGATCCATCACATGCATTCAAAGATGCGTCCAGAGCTTTACGTTGGTCGCCGTAACCACCTTTCCATTTTCCTTTCCTTGTAGATTTCATATCGTAAGGTATACCAATCTCGCCAATCATTGTAGGATAATGCTTCGACGATAGAAGGTAAGCATCATCTTTGAGTGCTCCGAGTTGATTCCTCAAGGAGTTACGAATAGCCTTCTCTCCGAATTTTAAAGCGAAAAGAACAGATTTGTACATGTGTCTTAATAAACCGACTGCATCTGCGTTAAACCAATGCCACTGCTTGGTCATAAGCGTTAAACCGTCGTAATAATGATGTGATAGGGCTGCCCTTCCTCCTAAAGTGTCATCTTTGAAAGAGCATGGTCTTTCGAAAACAGGTGGTGCTATCCAAAGGATAGCATTAGAATGTACACTCCTTATATTCGACGACCACTCAGTGACAAATTCTTTCCAGTGTATATCTACGAAAGGTTGAGGAACTTCTTTGAAATATTCCGGTTGTTTCAGCTTTTTTGTTTGATCGTCCCAGACGTCATGGAGTGCCCATATACATTTGCCTAATTTCCAATAAGGATCTCGTTGCCATCCCCATCGCGATTTACCATCGGGCTCTTCTTCTGGACTGAGCCATGCTGAAGTGTTGCCAGGGTCAACGACGACATCCCGCCTCCTTTTTGGACCTAAAGCTGTAAACTCCCAATATTGAACTGTCGTACGATAACCGCTACCAAGCATAAATGCCTGGTGTGGTGTTGGACAACTGCCTAATTTTACTTTCTGTTCGTCATACAACTTGCCGAGATTCTCGTAACCGATTAAACCACATGAGGGCTCATTCATTGAGTCCCATCCTAATACGCAACTATCTTCGAGATCACCAGCAGCATGTATGGCTTCAGCGAGGTGCTTGAATGCTCTAATGTAATGTCCTTGCAAATAATCTTGTATGTTTACACCATCAATCTTGCACAAAGGTGCGTATTTCTTTCCAGCGAAAAAGAGTGTGAATATGGTGTAACATGCCAATCGGTAGCTATTCGTGGATCATGAGATATTTATGGGCAATGCCAAGACCGATACTTACTAATTCGTTGACCAAATCATGTCTGGGAAGTTCTGTGGACCATCTTTCCATTCATTGTGTAATAGTGCTGACTCAGTTGTTGAAAAGTTTCTTGGTTGTAGACCACAGGCATGTATAGTCCATATAGGTGCACCTGATCCACCGACGAAACGGGACCATAAGTCTTGGTGTGGATCTAAAAATACATAGAAACCATAAGATTTTAATTTCCTTAATGTTTTTATTGTGTGATCAATAAATGACTCATCGTATATACCAGGTCCTTTAGATTCGAGAGATTCCCATGTAATTACGTAACGTATGCAATTGTAGCCGAATGATTTGAGCCGCTGACAGTGTGTATCGATAGTTGACATATCGAATGGTCTATCTGAGTAGCTAACTGAACCATTCTCAGCGTCGTCATAGTGATTCCCTATCTCTTGAGTGGGACTATTGTTTGGTATCTTTGAAGCAGCGAGGTTAACACCACGGAGGATCTAATGAGTTAGATAGTTGTACATCGCCTAAACCTAACTTACTACGACCCTTCCCGTATCCTTATCGACAAATTGACCATTCTGCGTATCAATTGACATGGCAGTAGAGAGATAAGGAGTATATACCATGGAATAAGAAGAAAACGTATAATAATTTTTAACAGATCTCTAATTATAGTCTAATTTCATCCTACATCGTCGTTCTTCACGTTTTATCACTTTGTTCAGAACTTATAGTGGAATTATGTGAGATTTGAGGATAAAAAAATAGAAAATAAAACTTACAAGATATTCTAAAGGTCCACGTTTACAACTAAGGACAAGGATGATTTCTCTAGCTTCAAATCGCCCTTTCCGCCTGCAGTGAAAGCCCATACGCCGCGATCTGACATGTCTACGACTTCAAATATATTCCAACCCCCTGAGCCATACTCATATACCTCAGCCATGGTGAGTTCGGCTTTTTAAACGCTCCATCGGTGTTTAAAATATTTCGGTAGGATCCCTTGACTGATCAATCACAAGTTGGTCGATATTATAATAAAAATAATCAGCTAATTAGCTACACAGTTCTCACAGTATAGCGCCGTTCCTGCACCTCCAGCTGGTTTGCACCCTCAACAAGCTCATCTAAGGCAGACCCATAGAATGCCAATAAGGGGCTCTTTTCATATAGCAACAGGTGCTGCTTTCCATACCGCTGAAAATGATACCGAAGCAGCCCTACAAGGTCCCTCAGCTAGATTTGAGACTAACGACGGCTATGTTGATGTTAGAGTGAGTATATCCATTTATTATCCTTTTTATCTCATTAAATTCCTAGGTTTGGGTAAGTGGTGGATCAGGTATCGCTACTGTCGAGGCTTCTTCGAAATCGGGAAGAGTCAAAGTTGAAGTCGTTGATTGTCCAAGCAGACTACCATTACGTCTACAAGCTAAATCACAGAAAGGTCCTGTTGAGGTTTTACTACCACCGTGTTTCGTAGGTTTATTAATGCTTGTGCCTGAAAACTCTCACACAACCTGAAAGTCTGGATTGTTGATTGCGGATGCCCAGCAGATAAATCTCTCAGAAGGCGCTCAGAAGAGAGCGACGCAGGTCGTTGGTTTTGACAATCGCTTCCTCATAGCAGGTTTAGACGGTTCCACTAGAGGTGGTTCAGAGGTCAAAATAGACGCACACAACGCAGACGCTAAGATAGCGTTTGCTAGGGAGAACAATCAACTGAATAACTCCTAAATATTATTATAGAATAACTGACCATCGGTACAATTTCTCGCTTATAACGTATATCTTCTTCTTTAGTACACACAGAATTCCCTTTTTTATCATTGAATGTTTTCGAATTTTGTATACGAATTGATTCCCATTTAGCTCAAAGTTGGCCATGCCGTGTATTCATACCTCGTTTCGTAATCAACGCATTCCTAGATTTGAATATAAGCTTTCCTATTAACGTTAACTATGCTAGTAAGTTTTATTATCATATATCAAAAATAAATTAAGGTTTTATTCAGTTTCACACTATTGTAAGCTTATTATTAGTTTTTCCGATGTCTTACTCACTTTAATCAGATTGGTTTCAACAAGACGGGGTAGGTGCTGACGGAGGCTTCTTTGGTAGTACAGACTAACCTTATACAGCTACAAATGGGGATTAGAGGGTTTGTTTTCTTCTATACTCTCACAACTCTAACAAGATGTAGACACGGATGATAAGACGCTTATCAAGAAAATAGAAAAACATTACTTGTCTTACAATTATGGCGATAAAGCTACGCAAGATTATGCGCAAGAAATCAAGGAACGCAAATCACAATCACTCGATTTCTCAGTCGCAGATAGCGTAGATAGTGGTTCTTCGAGGTTTTCGAAACCACCTTCAAATATCTTTGAGCTCACACGTACTCTTCCTGAGCGTAGATCCAAGATACATGGCAGGAAACTTGAAGGCTTGATGGAAGAGCTTAAAAATCGCGGTATCGAGTGGGATCCTAAGGGAATAGAAGCCAAAATGGCCGGACGTGAGTGTGAATTTGTTACTTTATAACTTTATTCACGGCAAATTTTCTATAGAAGCTGCAATCTTTGCAGGTTTGACATTAATTGGCAAACTCGGCTTCATATGCGCTAGTATGATTCCGTTCGTCGGAGACAATGGTGAATTCGAATTCGACATTATGGACGACCTTCCAGATTGTTTCGATTCTATCTTCGACTGGAACAAACTGTTCGGTGGAAACTAAGTCCTCAAATACCAAATCCAATAATTTAGCTAGTCAAATTTTATATCAAAACATCAATATCTACTCTCGTTTATTATCAATTATACAACATTCATTTTAATATCCATTTGTATCTACTCATTTTATACTCAAATTACTACCGTACTTCTCTTGGACTATCTCATCGACAGTTTGTTTCACATTTGCGAAAGCATTTTGCCATTTCTCAGAAAGATCGAGATCAAGAACAGGAAGGAAGTCATCATTTTTTCTCTTCCATAGTTTGAGAATACGTCGTGTTTTAGACATTCCATCAGTATCTTGCTTCAATAGTTTGACGACATAGACCTTAATTCGCTGAACATCACTAGCATGAGGGCCACGAGTTCTGAAAATGTCAAGCCAACTCTCAACAACGTTGAGGACATCTTTAATGTCTGTCTTACGCATTAACATTGGTATTACTGATGGCCTAGCGATCAGTTGACTTTTCTTAGTAATTCTATTTGATACTTGTTGAGCTTTGACAGATGTTTGGGCAGAGATCGTATGTGTCATTTTCATGGGCTTGTGATTATGTGATTTGCTGAGCTCTTCTGTGAGATTTCGGCGTATATTTGAAGGCAGCTCTCGCCAGACCCCTTGATCGATCTGACTATTAGGCACGACGAGGCTAGGCGAAGAAACCTCTTGCTGTTGTTGCTGTTGTTTGTTCGACATTGTCATTTTCTTCGTCCTATCTGCAAACCTCTCAGTAAGTATCTCTTTGCGGATTGTAGATGGTAGTTCCTTCCAGACGCCGCCGTCAACCTGACTAGGCTTCATATCGACAGAGGGAGTGCTGATGGGCGATGGCGGAGGAGGTGCCCTCACCGGCGTCTTACTCATTTGCTTCTCGCTCAGCACCTCCTTTCGAATGTCGGATGGTAGTGCTTTCCAGACTGCAGGATCAGCCTGGGATGGAAGCATGTTAATAGATGGTGTTGCTGGTATCGCTTGTGTGTTTGGTATATTAACAATAGGTGATTTTTCACCTGGTGGTATCTTGTTTTCTGCTTTATTGGGCGTTTTAAACGGTACTTTGAAAGGCGTCTTGAGAGTATTTTTGATACGCTGTCTTTCTTCCAACACTTCCTTGCGTATGTTTTGTGGAATAGCTCTCCACACCTTACGATCTGCCTGTGTTGGCATGCTCAGCGTGGAACCGATACTGTCATCACTTTCATCGAGATCTACAGACATATCGCTCGAAATATCGATAACCTCTACTGGAGGTCTGGCAGCTGGTTGCGGTGCCTTCTCGGGTAGTCTACTTTGACTAGTGGAAGCACCACTATTGGGCTCTGTTGATTGGCGAGGACGTTTGAAGAACCCTTCTATTTGACCTTTTTTCTCTTTATCATCTTTATGCTCTAATTTCTGAGCTTGAAATCCTATGCCACGTAAATCTTTATAGTCCTTCACCACACTCTGCAAAATCTTCCACGAGCATTCAAATATACGCTCTTGTTCATCAGTTGCCCCACCACTACGTGTAGACAAAGGTCTCGACTTGCTGTGTACGTCGACAACACCATGTCCAAGAAACTTTGCAGCTTCCTTCGGAGCATCTTGCCGCCTCGTCATTATCTTCACAGTGAGAGAGTTGCTCTTGCATTTCGCTTCGATCAGTCGTTTCGACAGCTCGCCCGAGAGATTATAGAAAAATTTCTCCGTTTCTTCCATATTCTCAAAGCGTATTCCATACTAAAATAATGTGAGTTATAAGTTCCTTCGTCGTTACTACTCACATTCACTTCGGCACTAACAGACTGCCTCTTCTTTTCGAATACGAGTTGACGATCGTCAATACCGTGCGAGTTGTTCCAGACTGTCTCACCAAGTTTCTTCCCAAGCACACGCTGTACATCACTCAAGGATTTGTTTCTTATGAGTTCTCCAATGTTGAATACACCCAATTGATGCTGAATTTTATGCCGCATTTCCGAGCCTACGCCAGGAAGGGAGTCAAACTGGAGTGGATTGAGGAATTCGACAGCTTGTTCACTCTTGAGATGAAATGTACCAGCTGGTTTGGCCCGTCTTGTCGCCACCTTTGCAAGAAGAATGTTGGATCCAATTCCAACGCTTGCCTCACAAGATGTACGTTCTCTAACTAGATTTCGAATATCCTCTGCTAAGTTGAACACTATCTCATCTTCATTTGAAGTATTATCTTTGGACTTATTTGCAACAATTTTCGAAACATCCAGTAAAGCTTCATCGACAGATACGGCTTGCAGAAGATCTGAATGACTGAGGAATATCTCGTAAAGTATGACCGTTATCTTGTTGTATAGCTCGAAATCGTAAGGAAGGGTAATCAATTCGGGGCATAGTTTTTTGGCTGCGCTCAAGATCATTCCATTTCTTAATCCTGATTGACGAGCTATATAATTGACGCTAGCCAACTCTGAAGTACTGTTGATTGAAGATTTTCCGTGAGATATTGCAACTGCTTTCTGACGTAAATGCGAATGCTTAGCTTGGGAAAGAGAAGCTGAAACAAAGAAGGAGTCCATATCAACATGTAAAATGAATCTCTTTGATGGTTGTTCCGAGGAAAGTTTTGAAGATTTTGCAGGATTACTCGTCGTGAATGATCGAGAATCTAGATTCTCTTGTGCTGATTGTACTAATAGCTTTAAATTTGCTTTAGATGAGCTCAAAAAATGTAAACGGGAGTTGCTGTAGAAGGACGGTAAAAACTGCATAGAATTCGCGGTATTTGATTGCCTCCATTCATCAGATTTGAGTAAGTCTTGAGCTCTTTCGTTGGGCTTGTTGTAATCAAAAAGTAATGTCTGTGGTGTTTTGTCTTTATCTAGGATAAAATTTTGCCACGGGAGCAGCTTATTCTGCTGAACGCTCTGAGTGATCCAATCTGGAGTACATACCTTTAGGTTCTTAAACTCCAGTCTCTTCCTGGGAGTGAGATTGGAGGATATGATGTGAGTGACGTCAGACTTGTTGATCAATTGGTGAATATGCTTTCCACCGTTCTGAAGAATGATCTTACGTAGTTCTTGTAAAGAGGGGTTAGTGTAGCCATTTATCTGAGCATATTCGTTAGCTAAAAGGATAAATAGCACCGTCTAATATCTCACATGAAACACGAGACCGCTGAAAAGTTGTGAATGTACGTCAAAAGAGTCGTTTTGATTCTGCAACTTTATTCTCTTCTCCCTGATATATGTACTAAAATCTAAAAAACTATCTCTCTCTCGCTCTTGGTCGTCAACCATCAAGATGGAACTAATAGATAAAATACCGTATTTAAGATTTCATCTAAGGACTTTAATTGCGTCTTTTATAGTGTGCATTTTATTAGAAAGAATATCAGGATACCTATTCAGCTGGCTATACCAAGATCTTTATGATAAGCAAACCAAGAAAGCAAAAAAAGACTGGCAATGTCATTTCGTTGCCTTTGTGCACTCAGTTATAGTAATATTACCATCATTTTACTTATATTTCTATGATCCAATCGGGAAATACAACATATTCAACTATCATCCCTTAGTCGGTGAATTACATGCGCTATCGGCTGGCTATTTCCTTTGGGACTCTATTACATCTATACACTTAGGATCAGTCTCATTTACTCTCCACGGTGTAGCTTGTTTGATCATGATGTTAAGCTCATTCCAGCCATTCTTGATGAACTTTGGACCGGGATTTTTGCTATTCGAATTGAGTACACCATTTGTGAACATCAACTGGTTCATGGATAGGGTACCAAATTGGAAGACAACCGGTTACTATTACGCTAATGGTATCTTATTAGTCTTGACATTCTTCCTCGCTAGGATTGTTTTAGGTAATCTTATGCTTAAATCAATGGTAGAATCAATGGTTTATAATAGATTTAAGTTATCGACATTCTCAATTGCTATTTATGTGAGTAATTCTCCTCACTCGTGTCGAACGTCTAACAAAAAATACAGCTCACGGGTACAGTAATCCTATGCTGTTTAAATTACTATTGGTTTTATTTAATGATAAAGAAAGTAAAGAGAGCTTTCTTAAAAACAACAAAGACTCAATAAATTTGTAGATTTTTTTAAATATGCACTCTTCTCCTTCCCATCATGTCAGTAGAGGAAATTGATTTTAGTGATATATACAAAAAGCATCAATTAGAAGACTTAAACCACTTAGACTCTATCGTCGTGCTCGATGGAATGCCAGAGGTCGGCGAGGATAAGATGCCAAAGTTGTTCAAGGCTTTGAGGAAGACCTTCTCCGGTAAAGCACAAATTGAAGTAGAGGATGATCAGTTTTATATGCCAATGACTGAAGGAAAAGGTCAAGGGTTAGTTCACCGTTTCATATAAACACACCGATCTAATAGCCCCCAGTTATATCTTCTTAACACTCAAAAACTCACAAGAAGCTACAAACTTGATAGCTAGATTAGACAACGCACCATTTGATTCAAAGCACACTTTCTTGATAAACAAGTTCTCAGAAATTGACCAATATTTAAATGCTTCAGATCAATTCGTCCAACCAACTATTCAAGAATACAAGCCAAAAGATCACCTCCGTTCTTGGTTATCAGATAGCCAAGGTAGAGATCAATTCATTACCTTCCAAAATGATCAAGTTAATTTGAACTACCACAACCGCTCAGGTGCTCCACAGGTAGTTCAAACCAAGAACAACTGGACAAACAGCTACATCACTTTCTCCCCAGAAGGTACCTATATTGCTACCTTACACCGTCAAGGTGTCATGCTCCACGGTGGTCCTGCCTTGAATGAAGTTTGCAGATTTGCTCATCCAAATGTTAAATTAGTTGACTTCTCACCAAAAGAAAACTACTTTGTCACCTGGTCAAATGAGCCTATAGTTTTACCACAACCTGGTTCTTCGACTGTTTGCCCATTCAGTGAAGATGATCAAGGTAACTCATTAGCTGTTTGGAACATCAAGACTGGTGATTTGCTGCGTACATTCCCTACAACTCCAGGTAAAATGCCTTGGCCACATATCAAGTGGTCTGGTGATGAAAAATACATCGCAAGATTAGTTCCAGGTCAACAAATCTCTATTTATGGTGTACCTGATATGGGATTAGTTGATAAGAAGTCATTGAAGATACCAGGTGTTGTTGATTTCGATTGGTGTCCATGGGGAGACAAGGACGCAATCGCGTCAGCTAACAACAAGGGTACACGTGAAAATATGTTAGCATATTGGACACCTGAAGTTGAGAATCAACCTGCAAGAGTAACACTCCTTTCATTCCCATCTAGACAAGTTTTAAGATCGAAGAACTTATTCAACGTTTCAAATGCTAAATTAAACTGGCACAACCATGGTGATTTCTTATGTGTTCAAGTACATCGTCATACCAAGACAAAGAAGTCTATGTTTTGTAATTTGGAAATATTTAGAGTTCGTGAGAAGGATTATCCAGTTGAAGTCGTCGAACTCAAAGATCTTGTTACATTCTTCGCATGGGAACCAAAAGGTGAAAGATTCGCTATAATTACTCAACCAGATACAACTGCAAATCAACAATTAGCACCTGGTGTTACACTCAAGACAGCTGCTAGCTTCTACCAACTTGATAAAGCAAAGGGTGTATTCAAATTGTTGAAGACACTTGAAAATAAATCTGTCAACACTATTCACTGGAGTCCAAGAGGTAGACATCTCATATTGGCTACAATTGGATCACAATCTAAATTCGATTTGGAATTCTGGGACGCCGATTACGCAGCTGATGAAAAGAAGGAAGAAATTCAACAAATTGCTAATGCAGAATTCTACGGTATTACAGATATCGAATGGGATCCATCTGGTAGATTCATAGCAGCTTCAGCATCAGTCTGGAGACATCAACTTGAAAATGGTTACGCCGTTTGGGATATCAAGGGACAAGAATTGACGAAGGCTTCAGTTGAGAACTTCAAACAATTCTTATGGAGACCTAGACCAAAGACACTTTTACCAAAGGATGAACAAAAGAAGATTAGAAAGAATCTCAGAGAATACTCTCGTATATTCGAAGATGAGGATGCTGCTGAAGAGTCCAACGTTAGTGCAGAATTATTAACTCAACGTAAGAGACTTGTTGATCAATGGAATGAATGGCGTAAACGTTGCCGTGCATCACTTGAACAAATCCAATCAGAGCAGAAATCATCCAACCAAGGTAAAGATGACACAACTGTCGAAGAATGGATCGATGAGGTGAGTGAAGACTGTTTCTACTGTTACTATTATACTAACATATAATCGCAGATCATCGAAGAAACTGAAGAAGTCTTGGCATAATTGTATCATCTTAGATAGACTGACTGCCCGTACAACTAAAAATATGCATCTTTATTTCTTTTATAAATAATTATAAATTAATCGTATGGAAAAAGGGATGTGAGAGTGCATCCTTTACTGATATCCGCTTGAGTGGATCTAATGCTAACATCTTATCTAGCAAGTCGACAAACGACTGTAATGACTTGATTTCATCCTCTTTCATGTGTTTCTGTTCATTAATTGATGGAATAAGTCTCGCTCGCAGATCCTTAACAGGTTTAGATATCGCTATAGGTTTTTCAATCTGCTGTTGGGTAATTTTATCCCATTCTGATGAAATGAACTCAAAATGTTCGGTGAAGTGACCATGATTTTCTTGTTTCCGCACTCCAAATACGCCCTTCTTGATTAACTTGTGATTGAACTTGCCCTTTAGTTCCATCATTTTCTTGAGCATTTCATTGTTGCTTCTGCCGGCGAAAAGAATCTGACCAGTATACATTTCGTATAAAGTACACCCGATACTCCACATATCAATTGCTGTGTCGTAAGGTAAACCCAATACTAGGGCCGTTAGATATCGGTGCTTCGCTTCTACTTATAACTTACTTATTTCAGGTGCTCGATAGAATCTGGAGACAAGGTACGGCGTTATATCGCCCTCACTGACATCAGCTGCGCTACCGAGGTCACATACTTTCAAATGAGCTTTGTTTTCACTAACCTGTAGTTGCTATGTTAGAAAATTCACCCTCATTTGGATCAACTCACCAATATATTGTCTGGTTTAAGGTCAGCATGCATCAGGTTGGCTTTTTTCAGTAAACTCAACGCAAGAAGCATTTGGTGAGCATACGCTCTGACTGCTTTTATGTTGATACCGACATTTGCGCCAAATTTTTTGAGTATTTCTCTCAAATTCATACTATAAGATTGTGAGAAAGATGCGTCTGTAGATAAAATACCAACCTAAGGTTTTCAAAGACTATGCAAAGATGTCCACGATGTTCGAACGTTCGTTCGAGTCGTATAACGTGTTTTTTATCATCCTCGTCTAGTTCCTTTAGTCTCTCGAGGAGTGTAATCTCCTTCTGGGCTGCTTTATACATAGATTCCTGCGAACGGATAATCTTGACTGCGTACTCTTTGTCATCTGCTTTACTGTCCTTCACTCTGACGACGGTAGAGAACATCCCTGAACCGAGCATAGCGAATACCAAATAACGACCATTATCGAGTTTTTCACCGAGTGTTGTGGCGTAATATCCTTCAGGGTCTGTTGCACCGTCTGCTGTGAACCCTGCGGTTGTATTGTGTGTTGTTTTCTGCTTCTTAGTGAGGTGCTCGTTCGATAGTGCAAACATATCATCTTCGTTGTCATCATCAGGAGTATCAAACCGTTGTGGTTGTTTATTCTCCGGTCTATCGAGCTTATCGCTATAATCTACAGCTGGTATCGTATCTGTATTATCGGCTGTTTTACCCTTTATATCACCGACTACTGGTGTTAGTTCATTGCTAGGTGTGTCTGTTTTCTTAGAACGCTCATATTCCGCTTGTAAAGCTTCACGACGCTTTCTGCGTTCCTCTATCGCTCTCTTCTCCTGCTCCTGCTCGTCGTACTCTTCGAAAGCGTACCTAATAGTACGATGAGAACGACGTAGAATATGATTATAATTATACGGACTCACTCATCCTCCTCCGTTTTCTTTTCTGTCGTCATACAATGCTCTTGGTCGTGATAGTCTAAGGTGTGTGTAGACTAATATCTTGATAATAAAGTATCATTTTTTCAATTATAATCTATGACGCTCACTCCTTGACCGTCTTCAACTATGACCAGCGAAATACACAGCAATACACTAGTATTCACTAATCTTCCTACGAATATATTCCAATCACGGATATTAAATATATTAAAGCAAGCCATAGAATCATACGCCATAAGCTCAGAGAATAAGCTCTACTCTTGGGTTGCTTTGCCATCATTTAGCAGGGCGATTGCGATATTCTGGGATGCTGGCGATGCAGCACTCTGCAAGGATCGTCTAGATAGACTAGCCATCGGTAAACAACACAATCACAATCGCGATAACGGTCCTCGCTTACCGAAGAGGCAGCGGGCGAGATCTGATTGTCCACCATTAGCGTCTGATTGGAATACTGGGTGCGTTTTTACTTTCTCGCTATTGCATTACTCATACTCTTCAGATTTCTTCTGCGTGTCTTCTCTCTTCCACCAACTCCGATAACAGGGAAGGAGCTTGATAATCTCCATTTAAGTGTACCGGGGATTGAGAAGAATTTCTTGATTTCACCTCCAGGTTCACCCCCAGTTGGTTGGGAACCGATAGTAGAGGATCCACCAAATACTGAGACACTCGCCGAGGATCTCGTCGCTGCTTTGGAATCCATAAAACATGACGAGACGGCAGGCGAAGCAGATAGTGGAGATAATATAAAAACTGAACAACTGCCGGGTCTCACCCCACAGTTTCTCTTGACGCCTCAGCGGGATGTGCCAGGCGTTTCTATTGCAAACTACACAGACACAAGCAGTCTGACAAAGGATAATGAAACTAGCTCAAGTTTGCCAACAAAAGCAACATCAGAGAGTATGGCGGGTAGGAAACGGACACATTCACGCACGCCTAGTCTTTGCGTACCAAGCGATAGTGAGGATATAATGAGGTCTCCAACGACGATAACGCCAACGGCGAGACCACCTGTATGAATAAACTTGTTATGTATCATTACTTTTTATGTCGTAAAAGAAATCGTTATAATCATTTCAATTGAGGCCCTTAATCGCCTGTGAGATATCAATTGACATTCTTTTTCTCTTGTCTGCGAGTGGACCTTGAATTTCTTTGTCCGCATCGACAGTTTGCTTCTCTTTTTCAGGTTGCTTCTGTAAACTTTCTATGCCACCTTTCGAGACAAGAAGAGCGGGTGGTATTGAAGGTGTCTCACGAGATAGTGTTTCGTCATCCTCCGCTTGGCGACGACTGAAGTATACTTCAGGAGTCGTGCATACAGATAATGCAGTCTTCATGCTTGATGTCAAGAACGTCAATCCGACTTGGAAGCTTGCGTTAGACCATCCGAAACCCTCCCTAGGGACGCAGGCGAAATCAATTCCCTGGTTACCATATTCCGCATCCACCATGTGCGTCAGCTTCACAGCATCGAACTTCTCGGTAACCGTTCCATTGAAATCTACGAAAGCAATTGTCATGAGATATATCCATTTGTAGGCCAACCTCTGGGCTATTTCCATATAACTGTATCTCTCTAGACCGACCCAGGCCAGTACTTGATGTGGAGGCCAAGCGTAAGGGAAATCCCATTGCTTTACTGGGTTTTCGGGTGTTATTGGACCACGACTTTCCTCAGTACATGAGACAAGTCCACCCATTACTTCGAATTTCGGCACAGCATTTTCGACCAGTTTTTTCGCTTGGTGTTCAGTAGCGCAACCAGCCCAGAGTGGCCAGAGACTCGTGACAGATTCGAATGTGGTTTGCTCCTTCTTAGCAGTGTTGTAATCGTAATAACAACCTGTCTGTTCGTTCCAGCAGTAATGGTCTAATCTGTGCCTGCGTCCTTTAGCTCTCTCGAACCATTCCTTACTGTGTTGTACAGTCTCAGTCGATTTCCTCTTCTCGGAAACCTCCTCCGTGAAAGGTGAAGGAGTGATATCGAACTCATCAAAGAGCTCCAAATGGTCGTCAAAGTAATCTCTTATTGCGAATCCAATGTCGACTTCATACTTGTAGAGAAGTGTGTTGAGATCTACAGTAGCAAGATCTGCGCAACAGTTCTCAAAACGTGTTGTTGTGTCATGTCCACTTTCACGAATGGCTATGTCATGCATGAAGAACTCGTCCAATTCTGTATCTATGACTTCCTGATCGTTGTACTTTTGTATGAACTCGTCGACGCCCATATTGTGCTTCTCTGCAAATGGTTCAAGGACATGTAAGAAATGTGACGCTTCAGTCTCTGGTGGTATTCCAATTGCAGGTGGTCTAAATCTCGATAGTCCAGTTTCACGGTCAAGTCTAGGTTCAGTCATCCACAAGTTGTGGTATTCCTTAATAGCAGCTCTGATTGCGCGTGCAAGCCATTCCTTGTTCTCCTTTTCAGTATCTTCAGGGAGGTTACGATAAATTTGAAGAGCCAAATCAGTCAAAAATGGTGGCTGTGAGCGCGTCAAGTAGTAGCTTCTGTTTCCGTTTAAAACCTTTCCGTAATGGCGGATCTGGAATATGAAATGATCGACAATGCCCTGGGCAAGATCGATGAGGTCATCAGAAATCAAACCTAATGCCATGAAGTAAGAATCCCAATTGTAAATCTCATTGAATCGAGCACCAGGAACAACAAATGGAATACCCTCTAATTGACCAGGTTCAGTGGCAGACTCACGCATTTCCAATGCGAGTAAACCAGGTTTGGTGCTTATAGATCTTACAAATTGAGGATCGTCTGGGTATTTTGGTAGTCTCTCCACGCGTAAATTCAATTCCGGCTTCTCCTTGGCTACATTGACATAGTAGTCGTAGATATGAGGCGTGTCATGTGGAACATAAATCAAGGGGTTCTTCTCTTCTGATCTGTCCTTTGGATCGAGAATAATCTTTTCTAAGCCCTTACGATCGATTGTGCGTGTGAGATTCTTCCAAAATGTGAACCTTATCATCCTGTGTAGACGCTGAAGAGGATCTTCCGCTAATCTGGCTTCGTCGAGGAGGATCTGAGAGCGACCTTGATCTTTAGCGGTAGCGAGTTCTTGGAGGAGGTTTGAAAGCATGTAGTTGCCCTAGAAGAGTTAATATCCTGTCTTCACATAATGTAATACGCACTCTGATGTCAAATGCGTTGTAGCCATTGCTGGATGCAGTACCAAGGGAGAACAATTTAGGGCCTGCATCTGTGATAGATATCTGTGCATTCCTATCGGTGTCTTCCTGTTCTAAAACGACGGCTAGTGTGTCATCTACGTTGACCAAGAATCTACGTGGGATCTTTGATGGCTCGTCTATGACGTGTGAGGAGTGTAAATAGAAACTAAGGATATAACCCACCGTGGCTGAGCCTACGATTTCTGGAGACATTCTCGCCTTCTATTTGATTCCGCCTGCGTCTGGGTTCGACACTCGAGATCGAGAGTGTGCGTGTGCGATTGAGTATCTTATCCTCAATATCGTAATACTCGTCAGGCGTAGAGAATAAATCTGGACGTGGCTCTGTCGCAAAGGACTTTCTCTTCTGTGGCTGCTTAGATTGCTGAGATGAAGATATCATGGTTGGAGTATAAGGAGATGAGTGAGATATTTGTAAATAATCTCTGAATTAGAATATAATAAATAATTTAAAATAACAATTTATTTATTTATTTTTCATTTTTTGTTATTCGCCCAAGCGAGAAGATTTACGAGAGAGCGCTTTCTCTTTACGTCCAAAGACCCAGGTAAATAGTAGAGATATAGAGGAGATAGCGAGGCTAACGTATATTATTTAGCACACAGCAACCATGTCTGCTCTCCAAATGACCTCCGAAGATGTTAGCTTGCTCTTAGCTGCCCACTGCCACATGGGTGTTAAGAACGTTGAAAAGGCTATGGAGCCATACGTCTGGAGAACCCGTAAAGACGGTTAGTTATTTCCATCCCAGCGAGAGAAGTTTTTAATCAAAATTTTTAGGTATCAACCTCATCAACTTGGGTAAGACTTGGGAGAAGCTTGTCTTCGCTGCTAGAGTTATCGCTGCAGTCGAGAACCCAAATGACGTCGCTGTCATCTCATCCCGTCCATACGGTCAACGTGCTGTCCACAAGTTCGCTGCCCAAACCGGTGCTCAAGCTATCGCTGGTAGATTCACCCCAGGTTCATTCACCAACTACATCACCAGATCATTCAAGGAACCACGTCTCATCATCGTCACTGACCCACGCGTCGACCACCAAGCAATCCGTGAAGCTGCCTACGTCAACATTCCAGTCATTGCTCTCTGTGACACCGACGCTGCTCTCAAGTTCGTTGACGTTGCTATCCCAACCAACAACAAGGGTCGTCACGCTATCGGTCTCATCTGGTGGATGCTTGCCCGTGAAGTTCTCCGTTTGAGAGGCTCAATCTCAAGACAAGACAAGTGGGAAATCATGCCAGACATGTTCTTCTACCGTGCCCCAGAAGAAGTTGAAGCTGAGCAAGCTGCTCTCGCTGAAGCTAAGCTCCTCGCTGCTTCAGGTGAAGGCCGTAACGCTGACGCTGAGGCTGAAGGTGCTCAACAAATTCCAGAATGGGACGTCCAAGGTGCTGCTCAAGCTGGTGCTGTTGACCCAGCTGTAGCAGCTGGCATCCAATCAAACGATGCCGTTGACTGGGCTGCTGATGGTTCCCTCGGTAACACCGACTGGGCTGCCGAAGCTACCGCTGTCCAAGAAGGTCAAGCTTCCCAACAAACCACCTGGGAATAAACTCTCGTGGGCCGAGTTAGCGAAAGTTGAGCTAGCGCACGATTGTAGGGTTATTGAGGGGGGTAGGATGTTATATACATTGTATTAAATAATTTTATATTTCATTCTATGCTTCTATATCCTTGCTTGATATTATTTTGGCTTGTTTTAGAACAATGAGAACTCGTCTGGTATTGTTTGATGCGTTTGATACGCTTATAAAACCAAGAAATGCAGTACAATCGCAGTATTCTTATGTATTCAATAAATATAATATATCTATCGCACCTGATGAGGTGAAAGAGAGGTTTAAAGTTGCATTTCAAGAATTGAGTAAGTTAGCACCAAATTATGGTAAATCTATATCCTGGACACCAAATATCTGGTGGTCAAACATCATCAAGAGGGTTTTAGAGCAGGATGACAGATACGGTGGGTAATCCATATAGGAAGGCTATCCATTGACGTATGCAGTCGATCCAAAAACACTCAATAACATACAAAATGAACTGCTTCATAGATTCGCAAGCTCTGAAGGTTATGAGGCACTTCCTGGTGCATATGACACACGTAGGTCTACTATCGATGATATCAACCGCTTATCACAATCTAGTGGCCGCAATAAAAAGCCAAGGTGTAAAATGTGGATTGGTGTCAAATGCGGACGATAGGATATGTGAGTTGAATGTCTTTAAAAAAGTATATAGACATAGCTGAAATACATTAGTGTCGGTACTCGAATCACTCAACTTGAAACAGTTCTTTAGCTCAATCAGCTTATCTTATGATGTGGGCTTCGAGAAACCTGATTATAGGATATTCGATCATGCGTTGCAACAATCTAATTTGGAAGATATAAAACCAAAACATGTTCTCTTCCTAGGCGATGAATATAAAAGGTATGTGACCCTGAAATCCTAAAATAACTTATAAATGTATATATAGCGACTACATTGGTGCACAACAATTCGGTATCCGACCTCTCCTTTTCTACCAGGAGGGTTATCATAAGACAATCTCGGAGGATATACTAAAAAGCGTACAGTATATTAACAATATACCAGATGTACTATCTTTTTTGTAGATGTTCCTTTGTGGATACGTGCGTCAATACGTCAGTCAATCTCGCCGAATGTATGTCAAAACGTTATTAAGTTGTGCGATGAGATATGGGAATGCGTCAAATTTTTCGGTATTTAGATTGTGAAGTATGGCCTGTAATATTACATACAATTTCCCGTTAGACAAATTTTAGACAAAGGGCTTTTAGTGGCGTGATATACAAAAATACTCGGAAAAAACTTTTAACTTTGCAAAAATTCGTCGGTGTTTACTCAATCTCTATAGAATGTCCCCAGGAATGCCATAGCAGAAATAGGGAATGTGAGGAATTCCGTTGATTTGCGAGTGATGTCATCGAGAGTGAGTAAGCGATCAGAGCGCCTGGCTTCTTTTTATAAATCAACGATCATATCTTATGCAGATAAATACAGAGCAGCAGAGCAATTATTGGCTGCAACCATCTCCCATAGATGCCCGGTCGAATAGCAGTACAGTCTCATTTGCAGGTACTGAACAACGGAATCATGATAGGGAAGAAGCAATGAAAAGACTTGGACAGGTACATAAGAACGATAAGAAGAACAGACCATTGGATGTAAGTTAGAAATTATCGTCCTCATTTGGCTTACTTATCGCGCAGATTTTTCTGATATTTATACAAACTGTTTTGCCGTCGCTGTTCACTGGAGGTGTGAACTTTGTGATTGGTGGGTCTATATACCTTCTACTAGAAATACACTAACGTATGTCCAGCTTGGGGAATGTATAAAGGCAAGTTTACCCTGTGGCAGTCGGAGAAACTGACTAACATTGCAACAGATCAGGAGCAAATATCGTGGTGGTATTTTCCATGTCCATTGAGTGGTGATTTGGCAGTTACAATATTTATTCAGGGTACTCTGACGTACTTATTCACGAGCATTACACTCACATTGGATTATTACGCCCAAAGACGAGTACCTTGGCACGCGTTTAATATTCCGTCAAACTTTATAGAGCGTATCCCATTTCCTAGAGTATTTCTCCTACCTCACATCCCTATTCCGCCCGGCACGCGCCGCTCGCAGAAGCTACCATCAATCGGGCTCATTAAGTCGCTGATTACATCACCATCTGCATTGATTTGCACTATCATTTCAGGGTTGGTTTCCTCAGTTATCATATTCATGTTTATCTTCCCAATTTCTATCGCGATTATGGCACCACTGATTGGTGGAAGGGATAATGTAGCGCACACTTGGTGGTCAGAAGGATTAAAAGGTGTTTTTGGTTTCGTTCTCAATATGGTACAAGCACCATTGGTGTCTATATATGTCGTTTCCATGCTATCAAATAAGCAAGTTGATAAGAGGAGGAGTTTCATAAGCTCTTATGCTAGTACATCACCTATAATGACAAACGAGAAAGCTTTTACGCATTCCTAGACTAATAATTCGCATATAGATAACTTATTGATGTTGTACTTTTATAATTTATGGATATTTACAGATAATACATTTTGGTTCATCTCACGAATGGCTTACGATAGGCGCCTTTGTCTTTCTGATACAGTCTATGAGCTTCTCGTATTTGATCTGCTGATAATGGACCGGATTGACCCCAAGCTTCCTGTACTTCGCGAGCTGTGGGTGTGTTAAGGGGTTTGCTATGTAAATGAACAATTACACTCACCTTTCTCGACAATCTCACCAACGAATACTTTTGAGAAACCAGACACAATGATTGATACATTCTGGGACACGCTCTGATTCAACGTTTGGTTACATAGCTGGTAATGTGTGAGCCAAAGATTTATATGGATGATAAATTACCTTTCGTATCGTGTTCTTGTTCAATGCTGCTCTTCTGTAGACTTCGTATCTCTGTAATTGTTCAGATGAGAAATGCTGGAGGAGAACACTGCGTGGTTGGCTTAGCAAATGGCGGTGAAATATGGGACATGACACACCCTAAATCCTCTTTCGCTTTCTTAGACTGCACTCTCTCACGCTCGAAATCGTCATCCTCCATCCAATCATCCTCAATCTCGTCGTCATCGTCCTCCTCTGGCTTCTTCTGCTGCTGCTGTGGCTGTGCAGGTTCTAGTTCATTCTGTGGTAGCGTTGGTGATAGAGAGCCCTTCTTATCCTTATCAGTCTTGCGTGGTCTGCCTCTACCTTTCTTAGATTCCGGAGAAGCGACAGTCTGTGGCGTGCCAGGAAAGCTCAACTCTCCTGGTGTTGAAGATCTCGGTCTTTTTTGCTGCTGCATTAATTTTCGTCTTGGACGTTCGAGTTGAACTTCTTGATTTTGTACAGCGATGGAGGATCACCGTCCATCTCGACCTGTCCGTTCACAAAGGCGTACTAGAAATGAAAGTGTCAGTTTAAAGCAGCCAGAATTGCTACAGTCTCGTGAGAATTCCTTAGATAGTCTCGATGATGGCACATTTAGGGAGATAAACAGTGTGTAGAGTATTATAAGTGGTATCAGTATCTTACTCACTCATAGATGTTCTTAAGCACGTTAGAAATGAATGGGCATACGTTATGGAACCAAATGTTAGTAGCTAGTCCTAGAAGCTGCGATATTCTCATTCTACACACAGTTCAACCCGGTCACATTGGGATTGGCCTTGATGGACCACTCAGAAGCTGATGCCTTGAATTCCTTCCTAGATACCAAGCACAATCTCGAGCAGGCCTTGCAGAGTATCTTCAATAGTAGGTGCGATAGTCAAACATACGATAGTCACTAACACCCACAAGCACACTCAGATGCTTTTCAGAATACTATAGACGCACATCAGACATTCAATAATACCCTCTTAGACACCGTCAACACTATCAATGATACGCGATATTCACTCAAGGAAGCACGTGACGGTTTGGAAACTCAACGACAAGACCTCAAGCAGCTTTGGTCGAAAGGAAATCAAGTGCGTGAAGCTATGAAGATAATAGATCAGATCGACACACTCAAAAACGTACCAGATAAGCTCGAATCATTGATAAGTGAAAAGAGGTGGATAGAGGCGGTATTACTCTTGATAAACTCTTTGAAGGCTATCAATCAACCTTCTCTACGTGGTGTTGGAGCTATCGTTGACCTCAGACTTTTCTTGCAATCACAGGAGAGCGCTTTAAGAGAGATGCTGATAGAGGAGCTTCATAATCATATATACCTCAAATCAGTATATTCAGAAACACGATGGAAACCTTACAAACCAAACAAGGAGCCTCCCTCACCAGTACCAAGTGAGGCTTCAGAAATCGACAACAACTTCGAAAAGTACTTGAACAATTTGCAGAAAGTACAACTGAAAGATTACACTAAAGTTGAAGAAAACAATTTGAGAGTATCTACGTCATCAACCATGAATATACCTTCACCCAGCCTCATATCAAACAATTCACCAATACCCTCGCCATCACTTCAGCATGAATTTTCCGTTGAGAATGTCCAACAAGACAGGAATAGCGTTCAATTGGGTGCTTCTGAATCAGATTCTTTTGAGTATATACAAACAGTTTTAGAAAGTTTGAATGCACTAGGTAAATTGTCGGATGCACTCGATTTAATTCCTCAGAGGTTGCCAATTGAAGTCCAATCAATCATCAGTTCAACTATAGATCAAATAGCTAGTCGATCTGATAGTCATCAGAAGACTAATGCAAAAGGTGATCAAATGCCTGCATCTTCTGCAGTTACTGCTGGTATTATTTCGTCGCTATTCAAGAATGCTGAAAATATGCACAAAGCTAGAGAGCTTGATATGGGTGCTTATGTATTAAGAGAGCTATTCCGGACGTTATTTTCAAAATTAGAGGCTGTTCTGCAGGGACTTAGAGTTGTTTCTGAAGTTTCATACAAGTTAGTGGGTGATAAATTGCAAGTATCTTTGAAAGAAATGTGGAAATTGATGCAATTTGAGATACAAAGTCTAATACAAGGGTATTTAGTTGATGATAGCCATGGTATAGGTTCAACAACGAATTTAGTCGCTTCAATCAACGATGTACTTCGCCAAGTCCAGAATTCGCGTGATAGATCCAAATATCTTTTCAAATTTAGCGATACGGATATAAAGTCTTGTACGAGAGTTATCAAACCGCATGAAGAAGCCCTGCAGAGGATATTGCAGACAACTATGCCAGGTTTAGTTTCCAACCAGACTTCTAATGCGAATCTGATAGAATCGACAAATATACCAACTAGCATGGAACTTGAAAGAAATTATACTCGCATCGCAAAAGCTGATCCTTTCAATATTCCAGTCTTCTTCCAACCGACGTGCTCATTCATTGATAAATGTATTGAAATTCTGGGTATATCTGGTATTTCACTCAACGATGCAAAAGAAGGTGAATACGATCAACAAAATGATCTCAGGGACTTTATGGATACCTTCATTGAGAAGGTGTTCTTACCACAGTTGCAAGACAAGGTTATGGAATTGTTCCAAGGTGCTGTAGCATCTTCAGATGCTTTCTCCGAAGAAACTGACCGTATCGGCGAGACACCCAAACCTGTCGTCAAGGTAAGTAAATATTCAGAACGAATAACACACTAAACACATTACACAGTCTGTATTTGGATTGTTGGATTTGATAAGCCATTTATCTGAAATGTTGCGTTCGACGCCTTTCCATCGTGAAGCTTACAGTCGATTAATTATTACTGTGATAATACAATATTATCAGCGCAGCAGTGAACGCTTTATCGACCTAGTCGGAAGAGATGTGGCCAACAAAAATGTGGAGAATGGCACGCCAGATCTTAAGTTATCTGCTAAATGGGCTCAACGAAGTGAGCTTACTGCCTGTTTGGCTGAATTATTAGCTACACCTGTGAGATTGATTTTACAATGGTAGCACGATAGCATTTCTAACGGCCGTAAAGGTTTCAGATGTTAATAGGAAGCGTGAGCTCTGTGCTCAAGAGAGTCGCGTAGAGATGGGTATAAATGATGCCGTTAAAGTTCGTTATGACGATCTTATATGCTCGAAGAAAAAGATGATGGGTCTTGGTAACCTCTTCTCTAGTCTGGTACGTGAAGGATCTCTATTAAGCTCTTTTATTGACACTCGGACAGAAATATTTCATTGTCAAGTTATCGGCTTTGAAGGTAGCTTCTGAGCAACTCTTGCCTGATGAGGATTCACGAGCTTCTCGTGCAGCCTTTAATCCAAGTGATCAAGCAGACTTGCCATTGACGAAAGATATGGTTTTGTAAGTGGTGCTCTTAAAGTAGCATAGATTGCTAACAACACTTAGACGATTTGAGGCACTCTTGCAAACTTATCATCAGTTGATCGATATGATATTATTTACTATGAGACTCGAGGTGAGGGTCATTACAGTCTACTACCTCGACTTGGCCATGCGTAACGGTAATTATCAAATCGATGATGATGCTAGTAAACCGGATCCAAATATTGTCAAAGTTAATACTGAGATAAACGAACTTGACGAGGCTGCTTCGAGAACACTGACAGAAGAAGAGAGAAGGTTCTTATTTGATGGTGTTGGTTTACTCATGGATAAAATTCTTATGTCGGCTACTCGGACTATTAAATATGCAACCAATCAAGGCGCTAAGAAGATGTTGAGAAATATAAGCGCATTGCAACAAAACCTTAAAACAATAGTTACATGGCCAGTAGGCACAGACTTCAGTTTATCTCGTAGATTTTGGGAATTACGCCTCATTGACCCTAAAGAATGGTTGGATGGTTTAAGAACTCATAAGCCTGAATTTAGTTTCGATGAATATGAATGCTTGTTGAAATTACAATGCGGAGTTGGTAATTCTGATGAAGATGATGTTAAACTCGGTTCGTCAGATAAAGCAAGACGTGTTTATAATGACTATCACATTGAGTTACACCAATTAATGATGGATGATGACTTTTAAAAGTTTTAAGTGTAAATGCTATAAGATGAATAAGTTACAATATCAAGGATTTACAAGTCTCTGTAAAAGAATGAATTATTATTAGTCGTTGATTTTTCACTATTAGTCCGCCGCCTAGTGTAATCGTCAAACGATTGGAAAGGTGGATGCGAAAAGAAAGGTTCAGAAATTGTGTGTGTTTGAGGTCTACCTATAGGAGTAGGTACGACTTTCCTATCTGACGTGCCCGTACCAGGTCTGGTTGAAGAGGCCGAAGTTGGGAAGGGCAAAAAGCTGTCCGTTGGACTGCTAGTTTGTGGAGGCGCCCAACTAAAAGTGTTATCAAATGGTAAGAAACTTAAACTTCTTTGTGAGTGGTGCCTTGTATCAGATGCAGTTGTGTTAGTTGGATAGACTCTATTAAATGCAATGTTACTTTCATCTTCCTTTGATAATTCATCAATTTGTTTTTGGATTTCGGGTATAGACTTTTCTAACTTCTGTTTACGATTGAAGAGCTTATCAAGCTTGTGATTAAGAACAGACAGTCGTTGCTGCTTTTCCAAGAAGGTCTGTTCATGTTGATGTAACGCCTGAGCTGTTAAATCATTTGAAACTCTCGCTTGTTCTTGTTTCGTTAGCCATTCATTTCGCAGTCGATCATGATGAGCTTCCAATGAAGGGAGTAATTGATTTATTTCTTTAGATCGCTGGTTTATGAATTCCGCATCCTTATTCGCTTTATTGATTGAACCTTGTAAACTCAATATTTTTTGCTTTGACCTCTGATCATTTGGTTGATTTTTATCAATAGTTCTCTTTAAAGCTTCAATTTCTGATTGTATAGAAGCAGTATGCCTTTGTGATTCCTTTCTCGTACGTTTTAGTTCAGACATTAGGGAATCTTTCTGTTCAACCGTTGATCTAAGCGTAGATTCCAATGGAGCGATTAGAGGTTTATCAGATTTAGACTCTATTGAAGATGATGTACTGAGCCATTTGAGCTCTAACTCATAATCCATACCCGGGGTCAAGCCATAGACAATCAAGGAAGCTTCTTCCTTAGAGGAATGCTTGAGGTGGGCTTTCGTCCAGGGCTTGCCGTTCAAAGTCAAGCTGATAGATTCCTTATTCTCTATAGAGAGTGCTTCCAATGACCAATTCAACTTTATCTGGTTGCTGTGGCTCATATGAGAAGAGTATATAGAAAATAATAGACTGACCAAGTAACCTCTTTCACCGTTATTGATAAACTAGGCCTACATATCCCCATTTAGATTTTCTCTCTTCGTCGTATCTCGTGAAAAGCCATCGCGGCTCTTCAATCGAGGACAGGATGACTGAAATCAAGATTCTCTCAGATAAAGGACAAGGACCTGCGTTGGGTGCGTAGTATTGTCTGGTATATTTCCCACTCTTATTCATTCTCTTATAGCTGCCTTTGGTGCAACTGTACCGCCGGAGAATACAGAGTTCAGCACCTACACGAACGACAGCAACTCTTTGATAGCAGGCTCTAATGACTCCATTGACTACGTTTCAAATGATCCAGAAGAGCAGCCATCGAGGTAGGTCGATCGAGAAAGTCTTCTCTTTTACTCATTCGATCGTTTAGATACTTGATCGGTTTGAAGCGTAAGAACAGCGATACTATCACTTTTCAAGAGGCTCCTTTATATGTAATGAACCGTCAAATTAGATCTTTGGCTCATAAATCAACCGAACTCGATGACGCTGATATGGCAGACAGAATGAGAGCTAGAAACGCATTAGGTGAAACTTTCGGTACAAAGAAAGCTAAGAAGGCTATCAAAGAGGCTGAGCGTAATCAAGTCGATGTTGAAGCAATGGCTAATGTCGCGGGATACATTCAACAAGATATTGCTGAGAACACTGATATATTACCAACAAGAGAGAATATCAAAGCTGAAGCCGATGCTCAAAGACCACTTCCACCATATGATCAATCTGGTGGTAGCTTAGAAGAAGTCTACAAGATATCTTCACTTATCTCAGATCCAGAGTTCAATAGCTGTAAAGTCGACAAATTGCTCACCGCAAAAGATGCCTCAGCTATCGCTCAACTATTGCCTTCTGGAGATAGCGTCAATTACATAATTGAACGTTTGGTGGCTCTCAAAACAGTCAAAGGAAACAAGTCTAGCAGAACAAAGGTTAGATTGTTGCTTTACATGTCATATCTCTTCGCGTTTAGAACATTGGGTAGACAATCACGTTCTAAAGTACAAGAAAGAACAGGTGCACCACCCGTCATCGTTGACGGTTTGTTTAGTAAATTCACCGAAACGGCTAGAGGTTCAACTAAATCTTCAATGACTCCATTTACTCAAGCCAAATTACTTAATTACATACTCGTTTTGACTTTACATGTCGATGATAATTCAGTTGATCCTTCACAAATCGCGAAAGAACTTTCAATGCCAGTACAAAAGATTAACGAATCTTTCAAATCGCTTGGATGTCAATTAGTTGCTCTCAATCTCGCCGAACGTGAGAAGGTTAACGTATTAAACAATCAACGCGGGGAGGAATCACAAGATGCATCAAAATCTGCAAGGAGGGCAACACTCAAGATCCCATTGGAATTCCCACAAGTTAGAAGAGGAAAAGCTAAGCGCTAATTTATTTATTTGTATATTTTTAGACATAAATTCTGTTTTCATGTATTGATGACTATAATCCCCAGTAAATTTTTCCCTTAGATACCTCTGTCTTTGGTCTATGAGGGGTATAGGAACTGGAACACGATCTTCTTTCAATTGTCATATAAGTCTTCCAACCATCTGTATGCTTGAATAAGGCACTACCAGTGTTTTTTCCTACGCGTCCAAGGGCGTCGAAAGTTCCTTCTAGTGCCAATACAAGAGAATCCTTTGTTGCAGTGTCAGGACAACTTACACCAGTCTGTGTCTCGAAGACGTAATTGACATTGTAAGAGCACTTTTCACTGTAGAAATCAAAGCCAGACTCAACGCATTTGTGATACACAGGCTCAACACTCTTTGCTATATAAACTTTAAATAGACTTAGTGCAATTGCAACAATTACAACTACGGTATATGAGATTATCCTATTCATCTAATCTCTCGGCTAACAATATCAAAGACTTTCATATTTGAAATGAAATTCTAAGTAAATTGAAATTTTTTATAACTACTCGGTTTAAAGCAGATGTGATTAAAATTATTATTCATTTTTTTACATTTTTTAGGCATGGATTCTATTCTAATGTTTGAATGACTCTAAGTATGAACTCGGACAATAGTCCCAGACGATAATCCCATCAGATGTCTCTGTTGTATGAATTCCGACTACTCCTTCATTAATTACTTGTTTAATTGTCATATAAGTCTGCCAACCATCTGGATGCCTGAATTGGACACTACCAACGTCTGTTCCTAAACGTGCAAGGGTATCGAAACTTTCTTTTAGTGCCAATTCAAGAACATCCTTTGTTGTAGTGTCAGCACAACTTACACCAGTTTGTGTCTCAAGGATGTAATTAATAGTGTAACGATTCCCCATTATATGATGCCTCCTGAACCCAAGGCCAGATTCAACACATTTGTGATATACAGGATTAGTGCTTTTTGCTGTATGAACTGAAAAAAGACCTAGTACAATTGTAACAATTAGAGCTACTGCGTATGAGGCTATAATAGACTTATTCATCTGATCTCCTGATGTCTTGATAGATAATAATATCAGAGACTCTCATATTTAAAATGAAATTATGTGTAAATAGAAATTTTTTTATAACAATTCCGTTAAAGCGAATGAGATTAAAAGTATAAATTACATTTTATTGTGGATTGATTGCAGATGATTGATGTTCTTACTTTTGGAGACGACGTTCCTTGTTTGGCTTTCCGTTGATGATGTCTGGGTAGTTGAGGGTCATTTCTGGTACACCGTACAAAGCGTAGTCAGCTGCTTCAACACCTAACATGAATGAGTGATCTTGGTTACCAACTTCGTACTTCCATGAACCGAATCTACCTCTTGAAAGGATGTCGTGTGAGTCGAGGACTGGCAAGATTTGCTTAAGAGCTTCGTCACGACCAAGTGAAGGAGTTGGGTAACCGTGGTCGAAACGTTCGTGGTAGATAGAGACAATTTCGTCCTCTGGGCGTGACATACCGGTTGCAACTGCACCCTTGATGGTGTCTTGGATGATGGTGTCGTGGTTGACTGGCTTAAGGTGTGATTCGGAGATTTCAAACATAAGTGACCAGTATGGACCTTCCTTTTCTGATGAATCGGTGACTTGGATTGATGCGTCGGAGTGTTGGATTGTCTTGGTCTTGCGTGATTGCTCTGGAACGTTGTGTGGTGAGTAGAGCGAGAAGACGGTACATCTGTAGAATGGACAGTCGTTTTCTGGGTAGTACAACCAGCACATTCCCTTGATGTCTGGTGGTGGAACACCTCTGTAACCAACACCAACGACGTGGGTTGATGAGTAAACCAAACCATCCTTAGCGGCCTTCTTGGCACCATCGATACCTTCAACGTTCTTGGCGATGTCGAGGGTGAAGTCAACTGGCATGGTTGAGATGAACTTGTTGTATTTGATAGTTTCACCTGAGGTGAGGGTGACAATCTTTGCCTTAGCATCTACTGAAGTGATACCATTTTGTTCACCGAAGCGGAGCTTGTTTGGTGAGATGGTCTTGGCAACAGCCTTCCAGATACCACCGGTACCGTCACGAGCTGGGAACTTGAAGGTAGCGTTTGGACCCCAGTTACCTGCGGTTCTCTTGTGGAGGACGTTTTGGATAACAAGCTTTGGGTTTGGTGCTGCAACACGTTCACCTAACCAGTTACATTGCATCTAAAGCTCATTGTTAGATGATGCAATTGAAAGTTTTACCGAAACTTACGTGAGTTGTTGGGACGGCCCAGACCTTGTAGTTGTATGGACGCATGAAAATGTCGGCGATACCTTCACCCATTTGTCTGACGATCCATTCGTCGAAGGTCTTTGGCTTGATGTGAGGAGTTTGAGCACGGACAACGGCAGCGTCGATCAAACCGTCAATAGCCTTTGATTGGTCTTCAATTGGAATGACGGAAATGTTGTTTTGGTATGGGTAAGGAACCCATTGGCCTCTAGACTTGACGTAAGAGACACGCTCGTGGGTGAACCAGTCAGATTCGTTAGGGAGAGCCTCATGGATGACATCGTCGAAGTATGCGTAGTGTGAGAAGATAACGTGTCCACCAACGTCGAACAAGAAGCCTTCCTTTGTGGTAGCAGTTGAGGCTAAACCACCAGCTTCGACGGCCTTATCGACGAGGAGGAAGTCAGCCTTTTGTTCTTGTGCACGCTTAGCTGCACCAAGACCAGTTGGTCCGGCACCAGCGATGAGGAGGTCTACGGTTGTTGATGCCATTCTGTTATGACGAGTTAGCAAGAACGAGTTTGGTGGAAGGGCGGCCATATAATCGCCGAAATTGGCAGGAGGCCGCTTTTCACATACTCTATTTATTAAAAGTTGATTGTTAGAGAAAAAGAAGACAGCGAATTCGTTGGATCGTCTTATAGGCCACCGCAGCAGTGTGCATGATTTTATAATCTCAAACCCGCATTATTTAACTGCGTATTAGAACTTAATTCTCCGATATATAGTTTTTACCCTATTATCAGTAAAAATACGCGATTTCCTTTCTTCTTCCCTTGTGGAGCTTGTATGAAAATTTGCTTTGGGGACAGTGCGTTATTTTTAACACAGCCTTGTATAAGTGCTCTTAAGAAGATACCTTTCGGAATAAATACTTATCTTCATAATTTCATCTGTTATACTACTATCTCCCTCAATCTTCTCAACGTTCTACGGATCGACGCAGCAACGTGAGCGAGACAATGACGAGAAGTCTCGTAACTTAAGTAACTATAAGACATCGTTGTAATAAATGCTAAAAATTCATTTTACAATTCTTTATATCTGCATTGAATCATCTTCCCAACCTGGGTTTTTACGAAGGATGACGACATTCTCTAGAACGTGATTGTATGACAAGTATTGCTCGGAAGCCAATTCAGCTCTTTCATTGTTCGCCATTCTAACCGGTGTCTCATGAGTTTGGAATCCTGATATTGTGCGAGGTTTACCAGCTTGACCGACAACATCAACAGCTTGACCAACTCTAACTGTTGTCTTGAGCACCGAAAGATCTTCATCTAATGTTACAGCCATGCGTGGATACATTGCCATCGTGAGATTGTAAAGCATCCAGTGGGCCTTTTCGAGAATGACTGTTTTTTGTCAGTTATTTGAATTTAAATGAAATTCCTCAACTCACATCCTCTTGCATCTGTGAAGGCTACTAATGTAGATAACAAACCACAGAATGCATTCTTGTCAAGCAATGTACGATCAGTGTGGAATGGATTCACTCCTATGGAACCCTTACCCATGTGCACCATACCTTGTGCTATCCTAACCATCAATAAGCAATCAGGTTCAGTTGCGTAATAGCTTGCCAACTGTCTGAGCATTTGTGCTAATCTTGCATTATTGCTACCTGCGCCAACTAATCCCATTGCGAAAATAGCATTAAATGCAACAGCTAAATCATTGTCGTGGGAATATTTACTCAAAGAGTCCAATAAATGCATTTGTGGATTTGATGCACTGATTAAACCAAGTGCAAGAGGAACAGTCTTACGAATAATTGGTTCACCGTAATGCATCAAATGATTGAACTGTCTGATTGACATCTCAGCACCAATATCTTCACCCATTGCGATAGCTGCAATACCAAGAACTGCGAATGATTGATGAAGATCTGATGATTTTTCACCATCGATGTGTTCTGAACAGATGTGTAACATTTCTTGAATCTTTAATACATTTGATGATCCAGCGTATGAACAAATGTCAATCATTATTTCAGCGTATCTTGCGAATGGATGTTCAATAGTCTTGACAGTTTCTACAATAACATCACTGTTATCTCTTGCACCTACAAAGACCAAACCAAGACCTAATGCTGCAAACCTTGCCCATTTTTCATCTAACGATTTTGGATCTCTTTCCATGATAGCTTGTAAAATTGATGAGAGGACGTCACCGTTGCAGCTTCCAACGAAGATGTAACCAAGTGCGAGAATGGCAATTGATGCCACTTCCATTGAAAGTGATTCGTCAACTGCGTATGGGATGAGAAGTTCCATTAAGTCTTCTCTCTGTGTACCAGCGTATGCGTAACCCAATCCCATAATAGCTGATACCTTGATTGGAATTGAAGAACTCTCAACTTGTTCTGAAAGTAATGCAAGTGGTGCGTCAACTTCAGTCTTGATGCCATTATGGATAAGACCGGTCGCAAGGAAAGCACCTGCTCTGATGTAATCTTCGTTTGAGTAGGTGTACTTGTCAATGTGACTCAGACCAACGTCTGGATCCCAGAGGAGAGATACACCAAGTGAGGCTGTAGCAGACAACATAGCTGAGGGAAACGTTAGTAAATTGGTTTAGAATTTAAATTCCTACCCACCATCATCTTTGTTCTTATAAATCCAGCTGTTGCCTTCGTCAGCATCGACCATAAGCTTATCGTTTCCGAAACCAGCGTTGACGAAAGCGTTGACGAATGAGCCAGCAAGGTTACCTCTAGCTGAGTCAACGCTGACATTGCGGGTTTCGAGATGGGTCTTGTACACATCCTCGAGTGATTTAGGTTCGGAAATACCGAGTGTCTTACCGAATTCCTTGAAATATTCTGGTAATTTGACATTTGAGAGGCATTCAAATAGTTCACCGTCAATTTCTTCATCTTCCTCCTTAACCCATTCAATTGGTACGTGCTGTCTAGCCAACAAGAAGGCAAGTTGCTTCTGCATGACCTTGTTTGTAGGTGATTTGAAGTCACTCTTGATGAGATCTCTGTCGTTGAGACGCATAGCCAAGACTATGGCTTCAGGATAGCGGTGGTTGCTGTGGTAGAGGTCGTGTGCTACTCTCAGTACCTGAGTGTCGTCTGGCTGTTCCAAGAATGGAGATACTGAGATGAGGTAAAGGCAAGTTTTTTGGAAGTTCTCACTGTCTACGTGACTGGCGATTTTTTCAATGGATTCAAGTTCTAATAAAAGATCAACAGCGTCTGGTTCTGCGTTGTGTCTTAAGAAAAATGGCACCAAATCCATCGCCAATTCCAACAATTGCTCTTGGCTTGGTGCCTTTGAAAGTGATGCAGGGAGTTCTTCTAATGCTTTACTAAATGGCTTGATAGGGTCGTCTTCTTCTACAGCCTGACCAACTTCGCCAGGTGGGAGAGTGAGGTATTGGTAAACTTCACCGATTTCTGCGGCTAAATGACGGACATACTCGTGGCCCCATGAGCCAGGTGATTCCGTACAGTGACCATGTATTCTGTAGAGCAGTGTTTCGCGTTTTCCGGTGTCTGAGTATGTCATTGCGAGTACTGAAAGGATTTCAGCAAAGAGTGACTAATAGGGATCAGCAAGGTCGTATATGAAGTGCTATATTCTCACCTTGTCACTGCCAGATTCCCAGTTCTCGTACAAATTCTGCAAGTCTGGGTAATGTGGCCGGAGATATTTCAGAGGTTTTGGTACGGAAGTCATAGAGGAAGTTGCTGTCTTGATGAAGCTTCTCAAAGATTCGAGTGCTGGTTTGTAGAGACCTTTGTTGTCCTCCTGTTACGCATACGTCAGCCAGAGAGTGGAATAGGAAACAAACCCACTTTGAGTCTCTCTACGAGCATCTCTAGCTCAGTTTTAAGCTGCAAGTCTTCTTCTGACTGTGTGTAGTCTTAGTGAGATGTTCTCTATAAAAGCGTCAGACCCACGAGCTCCTCCTCCTGTGGCTTATCATTATTTGGTTTCGATGGCTTTGATTTTTCCTCGTCGTTCGCCTTCACTGGATCGACTAGCGCCAAATTCTCTTCTTTCGTCATGGACGTCTGTTCTAACGAGTGATTACGCGTTCTACCCAGACATTCACTATCAAAATATGACGAGCGCATTGATTTTTATAACGAACGGCACAGAGGAGATGGAATTTACTATCGCATACGATACTCTAGTCAGGGCTGCGATAGACACTACTTCTGCAGGCGTAGATATACAATCTCAGGCCGTCTGCACAAGAGGCGTTAAAATCACACCAGACGTCCTACTAGACAGCCTTAGCGACGATCAGCTCTCAAGCTACGACATCGTCGTCATTCCTGGTGGTGGTCCTGGCGCCAACACACTCCAAGCCAACAAACGCGTCCAGAAGCTCTTCCAAGATAACTACCAAGTAAAGGGTAAGCTCCTTGGTACTATCTGCGCTGGTTCTTTGGCTATAAAGTCGTCTGGTATCGCAAAAGGCAAGGCTATCACCTCGCACCCTTCGGTTAAGGGTGAACTCACTGGGGACTATGCCTACTCAGAGGACAAAGTCGTAGTCACAGACAACCTCGTTTCTTCTCGCGGTCCTGGTACTGCTTTCCCATTCGCACTCACCCTGGTAGAGCTAGCACTCGGTAAAGAAAAGCGCGATGAGGTTGCCGGTCCTATGGTTTTCTAAACACCAACCTAATGACTATACGATCAATAACGATATCTTGGATTTCAATAATTTACACATGCATGCATTCGCACTTTCATTCCTCATCTATTTTCATTTCTGTAGCTTCAGCAGGTGCTGCAACGACTTCCACCTCCGGCTTCTCTGTGCTCTCCTCTATAGGCTCATCCTTCATCGCTTCGTCAGAGGGTGTATCTTCTACCTGCTGTGACGAATCATTTGGCGCCTCTTCTTGCACATCCATGGTTGGCTGAACTACTGGTGCTTCCTCTGGTCTCTCTTTCTGGTCTTTCATTTCATCTTCAATTAGTTGTTGTTCAACAATATCTTGTTCATCGACTTCTTCCTTATTTTGGGAACCATTGGCTGGTTTTTTCGCAGACTCAGCATCAAGCTCAGCTTGCTCAGTCTGTTCTTGCCGCTGACCATCATCGACAATCTCTGCAGCTGTCGTGATAGCCGGTGAGCTTTCCTTTGATGCAGCTTTCTGTGCCTGAGCTTGCTTCCTCTTCTCAATAGCCGCTTGGAGGCCTTCAACGTCAGATCCGGGTGGTAAAGAAGCTATTATAGGTGCGTTGCTTCGTGCTACACATCTAAACCCACGCCATGACAAGCTCTGTTTGTGCTGTAACATCATTAGTATTAATACTATGTGGAGTTGAAGTACTGACACTTTTTAGCTCTTCTAACTCAAGATCTCCAGAGCTATCAGCATTATCATCCAAACCTAACATAGTCTTTCTCTTTTTGGCTTTCATCGTATCCAATTTTGCCATATTTACATAGTGCTTGAGTTCAGGTGCGCGTGGGTAGAACTCCAAATCTCGTTCATCTTGATATCCTTCTTCGAAAGATTCACTAAGCGACTCTGTACCCCAAGTGTATGGATTTGGGTTTAAGCTCTTGAAAATGTTTGATATTCTTGATTCTTCAGCTTTATTGAGCAATTCTGGATCATCCCTTGGTAACTCAATCATTGGGCAATTTTCCATCTTCCAATAAACCCAATGTTTTTCCCTTTTCATAAGCTGTACAATTGGTTGGGTAATGTCAAGATTATTGGGTGAAACTTTTGGTAATGATTTAAGCAATATTGCTCGCTTATTAGATGCCCAATCATAAAGTGGCTTGTCCGATTGTATGCCGCTCTTTATTATTTTCTCCTGTGGGTTCTTGATTTCTGGCGCTTTGAGAAGCTCTTTAGGGTATACGGAGACTATAAATTGGACAATGATGAACATTTGTATGAACACACAGCATCTGAAGCTTGGATCAGCAACCTATAATGGTCAAAGAATGTTCTAATCGCGATTTACCATGATACCTACTTGTAATGGGAATAGTTTTGGTTGAGCGAGATACTCCGGGAAGAAGTATGCATCATTGGACTCATGATTGTCTGATTTGGCCTCGAGTTCGTCTGCTTTCCTCTTCGTGTCCTTCTTTAACTTTGATCCAGACATTTTGATCTCCTTATCTGATGCTTGAACGAGAAGATCTAATATATTGCTGAACAGCTGTTTGAAACTTTCGATATGCGTGACTTCCTTGTCATCATTTTTCACTAACCCGCCATTATAAATAGACATTGGGTCTGTAAGGTAAGATTGCAGACGCCAAAAATCCTTATAGCTATCATCAGCATCTGGACTGTCTATAAGATCATTTATGAATGTTTTATTTGACTCTCTGATATCTCCTCTGAAGTTTGTAGCTGATCTATCCGTCAATGGCATAATACTGGTGAGGAAGAGCAAGATTTCACCGCATAGTTCACTGTTTCTAGTCCGTGATGCTCTCCTCAACAGCTCGTTGCTGGTTTTGAGGAGGTTGTTTCGCGTACTTATCGTTTTCACTTGGTTGGAATCGTCGGAAGACATGAAGTTGGTCAGGAATGAGAAAATGACAGTAGCTGATGATAGAGGGTGTATATCTAGTGTATCGGAGATGATTGGTACTACTGAATTTGGTGTAATCATTTCGCTCTTGAGTAAATCGACTAAAATACCCAACTTTGAAAGCAAACCGGTGTGATATGGATCTGTGACTTTATCATCGGAGTATTGAGGTGCTATTGATCGTGTCGTCTGTATATATTAACACGGTATATCTTTGTATTGTTATTCTACTCACAGAATACGATTGTATTTCTTCCCTGATAGTGGCCTCTACAAGCGCTTTCTTGTCATCTATTGGTAATTGACTGTTGTCTATAGCATTTCTGAGATTTTCTAGCTTATTTTCGCCTCTAGTTAAGCCGACGAGTGATGCCTTGATATCATCCATCGTGGTATAAGAGAAGGAGTCAGTCTGACAGTATAACTTATATACACACTATATATATGTATTTATATATACATATGTTTGCTCACTAAAACAACTCAAACCCAAATTATTCAAAAATGCATATTTATATAAGATTATTCTAAGTTTGTCGTTGTTGCTGCTTTCTTGCTTTGCGTTCAGCGTATTTTTCACTCTTTGACTTCTTCTCCAATAACTTGTTTCCGAGTATGTCTAACCATTCGCCAGCTTTGCCTTCTTCCTCTGCAATTACACGCAGATCACTCCAGACCTTCTCGGCGTCTGCGAGTTGTGAAACTTCAACTGGTATCACCCTATGAACGTCCAAATCTTTAATCCAATCGAGCAAAACGACACGCATTTCGTCACCTTGTTCTACTGATCTGATGGCGTTTGCAACGCAGAATGCATCATGTGGTCTGTAGTGGAATGCTCTCAAAATTGGTAGCAATTGTAATGGTGTTGCATTCTCATCTTTCTTGTCGTGCAAACTGAGTGAAAGTGTCCTAGCGACGGTTCTATCCGGTAAAGTGAGATTGAACTTTTGGAAATCCGACAAGAATTCAAATGCGATGTCAGATCTACCTTGTTTGCAAAGGTTATTGAGTATTTGACCGTGTGCGTTACGATTTACACCCAATTTGAAAGACTGCCAACGTCTGTATAAGTCGATACCGATGTCAATTTCTTCAGTATTCTTAGCTTGAACTAGGGCGTCTACAACTTTACTTGCTTTTGGACGGTTCGTTGGGTCTATTTGTTTACCATCGGCTAGTTTTGGACTCAGGTAGTCGACTGCTGTCTTCCAAGTGCTGTTTGGAGATGACTGAGATGGTACTTGTTCTACTAAACCATTGGATGACTCTACAGCGTCCTCTGTAGTGCCGCCAATTAAGTCGTCACCAAAGTCTTCTTCTGTCTCTTCCTGAGCGCTTTGTTGCTTAGCTTTTAAGAATATAGGAGTAGAATGTATAGATCTAGTTTGGAGTGACGCTATTCCCTTCAAATTAACATTTTGAAGAAATCTCATCTTCGCAGTCGACGTTCAAAAGATATGATGTGGGAATAGAGAGATATCAACTATTATAAGCTTATACTATATACAGGTACTCAGAGGAGAAGAAGGAGAAAGATACAGGTAGGCATCTCTTCACTTATATTCTCACAATCTAAACTACGCGTACAGATAACGCTTCAAACGATTCTTTTATGGGATTTTACAAGAAAATGCCAAAAGTACGCCAATTTATGTTTATATACACACTCTAATATATTATACAGCGCCTTGAAGGTACTATTCGCCTATTCGATAGAGGAGTACGTTTCGACATAGCCACTACCGCGCGATTCTAACATAGATAAATAGGATTTTTACTCTGCCTATGGTGTAGACGCAGAATATGTCGCGACAGAAGTCTTTAAAACCCAGACTGTTTTGAAGCAAATGACATCAAAGAAACTACAAATGACACTGCCTTTTCTGTCACTTAATAGAATATCCGCTCAATCTTTCCTTCGCGAAGCTCTAACAGCAAGACAGCTGAAAATTGAAATCTGGGAATCAGAAGGTGGAAAGAAGGCACAGTCGTTTGTCTTAGCGAAGACAGCCTCGCCGGGAAACTTACAACCAGTAGAAGATTTGCTATTTGCCTCTTCTGATATCCTCACAGCGCCTATCTCAATGGCGATAAAGCTTAGCGTTAAGGAAGGCCTCTTATATGTTGGCTCAGCGTACTGTGACGCAAGCTGTCGCGAATTAGGATTAAGCGAGTTCGTTGATAATGATCTTTTCTCAAATGTCGAATCTTTGATCATTCAACTCGGCGTAAAGGAATGCTTGATGCCATCCAACGACAAAGGTACTGATCACGATTTGACGAAACTCAAGACATTGATAGAGAGATGTGGTATTGTCGTCACAGAAGTCAAACCATCAGATTTCAACACGAAAGATATAGAGCAAGATCTCGATAGGCTCCTCAAAGATGGAGCTATCAAACAATCCTCCGAATTTAATATGAAGATAGCAATGTCCTCAGCTTCAGTTCTTATTAACTACCTAGGCTTAATGGGTGACGCTGCGAATTTCTCTCAGTTCACATTAAAGAACCATGACTTATCACACTACATGAAGCTCGACGCGTCAGCCTTGCGTGCACTTAGTCTTTTCCCGTCCCCAGGCGAAGTAGGAGGCTCGAAGAATATGTCACTTTATGGTTTGTTAAATCATTGCAAAACAGCCCAAGGACAAAGACTACTAGCACAATGGTTAAAACAACCTTTGATGACGTTACACGAGATTCACTCACGTCAGAATCTAGTTGAATGGTTTATGAATGAAGTTGAATTGAGAGGCACAATGCGCGAACAAATAATGACGAAGATGCCAGACTTACACCGTCTTTCGAAGAGATTTCAAAGGGGTGTAGCAAATCTTGAAGATGTAGTTAGAACATACCAAGCTTGTCTGAATATACCAAAATTATTAGAACTCATCAGACAAACTCAAGAATCTGTTATGGATGATTCACTAAAATTACTCATTGAGGAGACCTATATTAAGCCATTTGAGGAATTCAGCGGTAGTTTGAACATGTTGATAGAAATGGTTGAATCGACTATCGATTTGGATGAATTAGCTAATCATAATTACGTAATAAAGCCTGAGTTCGACGACGATTTGAAGGCATATAGGAGGAAACTGGAAGTTATCAGAGATGGTCTTGATGATGAGCACCAAGCTGTTGGTGATGACCTTGGTCTTGACCTAGGAAAAAAGCTGCATATGGAGAGACATCAAACATATGGCTACTGTTTTAGAGTGACAAAAGCAGAGGCTAAGAGTGTGTCGAATAACAAGAAATATCATGAGTTGTCGACCCTCAAGAGTGGTACTTACTTCAGGACCTCTACACTCAGGGATCTGGGTGACGAGTACAAGGAGGTACAGACTGCGTATGATAAGAAACAATCAAGTTTGGTCAAAGAGGTCGTTGGTATAGCCGCTACCTATTGCCCTGTTCTGGAGAGTTTGGATAATGTCCTCGCTCATGTTGATGTCTTAATGGAGTGAGTAGTTCTTCTTTCTTGATGTATTTTACCTAACAACCACAGCTTTGCCTATGTTTCTGACAAATCTGCCAATCCATTCGTTAAGCCAGAGGTATTGGAGAAAGGGACAAGCGATATGACCCTTAGCGAAGCACGCCATCCTTGTTTGGAAGTACAAGATGGGGTTGACTTTATAGCCAACGACGTTACATTGAAGAGGGGTAAATGACTCTATAGAACATGAATTCTACTAATCAATTATTGCAGATGAAAGCGAATTTTTGATAGTTACAGGTCCAAATATGGGTGGTAAATCAACTTATATTCGTCAAATTGGTATAATAGCATTAATGGCCCAAATTGGTTGTTATGTACCATGTACAAAAGCAACAGTACCCGTGTTTGATTGTATATTATCACGTGTCGGTGCTGGTGATTCCCAGATTAAGGGTATTTCAACATTTATGGCTGAGATGTTAGAAACAGCGACGATATTGAAATCAGCAACAAGAGATAGTCTTATTATTATAGATGAATTAGGTAGGGGTACGTCAACTTACGATGGTTTCGGTCTAGCTTGGGCTATTTCCGAGTATATAGCTGTAGAATTACGCAGTTTCTGTGTATTTGCATCTCACTTCCATGAGCTTACAGCTCTATCAAATCAGCAAACACATGTGAAAAACCTTCACGTCGTAGCACACGTAGAGCAGGAGAATGACCAGGAGGACGTCAGTTTGTTATATAAAGTTGAGCCAGGTATTAGTGATAAGAGTTTCGGTATAAATGTCGCCCAAATGGCTGGATTCCCTGAGAGTGTTATAAAAGTAAGTCAATTCAGCTTAATTGAACTTTCTCATATTACAACAGCTCGCTAAACGCAAAGCTGATGAATTGGAAGATTTGGAAGGGCACGAGGAGAAAAAACAGAAGTTCTCTGATGATGACATAAACACTGGTGTCAATCTCGTAAAAGAGTTCATGCAATCCTTCGCAGAAAGCGTTCAAGAGACGAATGAACGTGAGGCACTAATGAAAACATACGAACAATACAAAGAGCGTATTCAGGAATCACGTTGGGCAAGCTACGTTATTGATTCATTGTAAAACTGTAATGCATCTAATAAGTTAAAAACTGATAAATAGTTACACATGCAATGATGATAATATATCTAAGGAGTTGTGAGTGCTGAAATCTATAAAAGGATATTGTTCCATTTTTTGTCTATTTTTGCATGGAGTCTTGGATTACTTTCCGACGAGTGTTGAAATCGCGAACTTCTCTCCTACGTCTCCTAGTGAGCTTTTTCTACTAATCGGTAATGAGATTCTACTCGCGCTCTTGGTATGGTATTTCTCACTTTTGGTTTTTGAGAATCCTCTCTCTCATTTGGCTTGTAGATTGCTCTGGTTGGGTGTGCACTAGTCATGTATTGTCTTCTGCCTCTAGGTTTGTCGAAGCTACGGTTAGGCCTATCAAAATTGCTGCGACTGCCGATATTTCTTGTTGAAAAGGATGGTGCACCTCTGAATTCATTAGCGTTCAACTCTGGCTTGTTGCGTTCAGATGGTGGCCTTCCTTGTCCTCTATTACCGTACAGACCACGCTTGTCCCATTCACTTCTCAGTGTACCCTTATCTGGACCTCTGAACTTCTGTTTACCGTCAATATTGTAACGTAAACCTCTGTCTTTTCCACCATTTTTTTGTGCTACGCTATAATACTCTTTGGAATCAGAACCGGTATATCTATCTCTATTTCCGAATTTCTGTGTACGGTTGTCTGTCAGACCGAGCTTTTTTAAAAAGAGGTCAGAAATGTAAGGAGGCTTTTCCAGACCCATAGCATCAGTAGTCCAGGATTTGAGACCTTCGATGACAACACCTTTAGTGGTGCGCAAAACACCAGCTTTTGGCATGTAATAACCGAGAAGGCTTGCGAAAGTTTCTCTAACTGCTAATTCATCAACTTGTGAAATGAGATCGCTTACTGCGTTTTCAATATTATTGACTTTATCAAGAGCGCCTTGTTTTCCACTGCTCTCAGCCAATTGGGTAACTTCTTTTACAAACTCTTTGGCGGGGTTATCAATTATGTTGTGTTGATTGAGTTGCCAAGTTAAGAAAGGTAATTCGTAGTAGTCCATAATGAAATCGGCTCTACCGGCGTTGTTGTCTCCTCTACCAGTTCTACCAATACGGTGAACATATTGGTCTGCTGATGGTGGTATACCTATTTGAATAACACGGGTGACGTTAGGGTAATCGACACCTCTTGCACTGACATCAGAAGTTACGAGTAAACTACTATCTGTTTTATCTTTTCTGAATAATTCTGATGCTCTGCTACGTTGTTCCATAGTTCTCTTGCTATGAATTTCAAAAACGTTGGCTTTAGTTGGTAATTCCTTTGATAACGCTCTGAAAATCGTTGAATAAAGCATAGTCATTTTAGTGGTTGGGCAGAAGATCATGATCTTTGACTTAGGATTTGTCAACTGATCGTGGGCTATCAATCTGAGTAAGTGTGGTAACTGATGACTTGGATTAGGTAACGCAGAGTAGTATTGGGGAATCTTTGCGTGTGAGTTGCTCTCTCCTTCCGGTACGGTGTCTATATACAAGTGGTCTGACTTTAGAATAGATTTTGCAACTGTTCTAATAGCTGGAGAGAGAGTAGCTGACAATAAAATTGATTGACGTGTTGGATGACTTGGCAAATGATCAATAATGGCGTTGAGCTCGTCTTTAAAGCCCATTTCCAAAAGAGTGTCGGCTTCATCGAGGATAAGCTGTGTCAAATTAGTACAAGCTGTTATAGAAGTGTGTAACTCACCATTGGGGAGGTGCTTAATGCCTCTCTGACCATTGGGCTTGTTTGGAGAACATCATTCATACGCCCTGGAGTGGTGACGACGATATCTGCTCTGCCATTCTTGAATTCAGAAAGTTGTCTTCCTTTGTTTGCACCACCAACAAAAAGTCTAACTTGGAAACCCTTGTGATGAGTGCAAAGCTTGATAGCTTCGTTTGCTATCTGAGTAGCTAATTCTCTTGTTGGACTGACGATAACGGCACCGACTGAACTGTTCGCAAAGACTTTGCTGGCTTTTAATTTAGCCTTTTCATTGTCGCCAGCTGCATCGCCTGCTTCTTTGATTGCTTTCACACGTGCTTCAATCGCCGGTACTAAGAAGGCCATTGTTTTACCTGTACCGGTCTTTGATTTGACGAAGAGATCCTTTCTGTCTTTTGAATGATTGTCTACTAAACTAGGTAATAAATTGAAGATAGCAGACTGTACTGGGGACATTTTTGTATGTTTGTGAGGGGATACGGTGATCGCCTGGATAGTATGCCTCGATAGTTTATCACTGACGGTAGTAAAGGCATCGACATCTTCTCTACGCAAGTGGCTGTCTTCTGGTGCGATTGGATGGAAGGAACCTGTCTGTACTGTTGAAGGAGACAACTGAGGGAATTCTTTCTGAGACTGAAGCGTGCTGGTATATCTCAACCTGCTATTTACTAAGGCAACTCTCCCTGCAGTTCTTAACTGCCTGACTAATAGCATGATTGTCGCCGTCAAAGAGAAGAAGAAAAATTGCTATATAAAGTATAATTAAATTATAGGCAGAAAATAATAATTTTATCATAAATTCCTAGACAGCTCCACTATTAAAGGGGTCTATGCAGTCTGTGAAAAAAAATTAGTTACATCACCCGGATCTACTGGCGGGTCTCAGAGAGTAACCATCATCACGTAAACGGCATTTATAGATAAATAACAGTAAAATGCCAGCCAGCGGTTTCTTTATGCCTTCAAACCCACTATCGTCTTCTATCCCTAAGATAAAACAGGAGGGCGGCTTTAGCAGCCCACAGGATGCATCCGACCAGCAACAACAACAACAGCAATCCGTACACAGCCACAGCTGGAGGGATTTTAACTCTACTTTTGATATATCGGACACTTTAGACAGTTTGATGCATACTGACAACAATGGCCATCAGTGGATACAAGTGAGTATATAAGAAGGGTGAGCATTTGTATGGCTTTCTATTGCTCTACTAGATAGACCCCGCAAATTATAGTCTTACTGAGTGGAGTCCCACCCCTCGCTTAATCCTCGCTTAGAACGTACCTTACATTTGCTCGCCCTTAATTTATCAGTCAAATATCTAATTAATGAACTTTTATAGACAGATCCATTTGCGAATTTTAACCAGCAACAACAACAGCAACAGCAACAGCAGCAACAACAACAACCACAACAGCAGCAGCAACAACCTCAATCACCACTCATAAATTTCCACCACCAAAATGTATACGACCACCAAGCACAAAGTCCAGCATCTGATGACATAGCTTTCGACAGCCCACACATGTCATCCCAACCTTACCCACGTCGCAACTCCATGATTAGAGAGTCTTCACGCTCAAGAGCTGGTTCCGGCGTTGGAAAAGCTCCGAGCTCTCGGTCAAGGCCTTCCAGAGCATCCATTTCCGGTCCTGCACCTCACATAAATAACGACCCCTCACAATCAACCACTCCTGTTCCAGCCCAAGCGATTTTCATCCCAAGCTCAGCACCAGCTACACACCCATGGGGTCACTCTTTCCCAGGCACTCTTCCACCTCCACATGATCAATCTGGAACTAATGGCAGTCAAAGGAGGATGTCGATAGATTACGGTGCAACACCTTCCTCTTTAGGTCATGATAATAGTTTGAGAGATGAGGACGGAAAAACTTCAGAGTCGCTCTCGGAAAGAAGAAGAAGAAGACGCGAATCACACAATGCAGTTGAAAGAAGACGGCGCGACAACATCAATGAAAGGATCGCCGAGCTGGCCACTCTCCTCCCGGAGGAGTTGCTCCTCGACGTCGGACCACCTAATTCGAGGACAAACAAACCTTTACAGACCCCTTCACAGACTCATCAACAACTACTTGAGCCAATGTCTCCAAGACACCCAGATCAAATCCCAACTTCATTCAGTGGCAGATTAGAAACTCTCGATGAAACACAAGTGGCAAACCTCCAACAGGGTCAGTCTCCACAAGCTGCGCAAACTCAGTCACAGCAAAAGCAGCAAGCCGTAGCTGCTGCTGCTGCTGGGAAGCCAAACAAGGGTGTTATACTTAGAAAATCCGTTGATTATATTAGGTATCTGCAGCAAGTCGTCGATGCACAAGCAACAGCGCAGAGGGAAATGCAAACTGAGTTACAGTATTATCGTAAAACCCATCCACAATCGGTAGGAGCGGCTCAGACATCAGTTAGGGAGGGCAACGCAGCAGGTGGGGTCTCATCACCACAAGGTTTACTCTTACAATTCGACAAGCAACCGAACCAGAGAGAGAACAGCGCATCTGCAGTATCGGGATCGGCAGTTAGTGATGGTAGTGAAGATTTCGTCAACCCACCTGCACCACCCTTACAACCATTAGTCAAACATGAAGAGCTTAGGATAGATGATATGAACACATTCGATTATGGGCTAGATTTCAGCCAATATGATTTCAACGTCCACAATCAACATCCTCAACATAATTATGTCCAATCTGCTATGGAGCAGTGAGGGTGTTTATTATTTCGTGTTTCTTTTTCATAGTATGCCTAAAACCGACTTGGTCAAAACTCCTTGTCACCCCGGCGATAGTTCTCAACTTTTCTTTTTAATTCAACACACGACTATTTGTCTTCTTGTTTCATGTTGTACAATAATAGATGAATATTTTCTCTAGTTTACATGAATAGAGTGTTTTGGAGAGCATCTAAGGTGTCACTTGGTATTTGTTTTACTAACTCCCTGTGAACGTCTTCAACAGACAATCCAGTTACGTCAATCTTATTAATATATTGATTTTCTGCGATGATCTTCATAAAAGAGCTTCTGACGCGCGTTTGAATGTCTAACGACTCGTATCTTTCTTCGCCATAGTCTTCTCTTTGCTGTGCAAGCTGTGGAGGGAGGTCCAAAAAGAAGACTTTGTCAGGAATAGGTAGACCTTTATCAGGAGATTTGCAGTAATCGTAGTCAAGCCCCTTTAGCAGTTAGTATACTAATTAACGCGTAAAACGCGAGATATCGCGTCATGACACACCTTTGCTATCGAGTATGCTACCCCAGAATAAGCGTATCTATCAGCTATGATTGTTGTGCCACTATTTATCGTATCTATTATATACTGACTCAATTCCCATCTATTAGCTGAAAAAAGGAGATGTATCGCCTTATCATTGAGCTCAGTCTTGGACTGCAGGTAGCTGTTTATCATTTGCCCGATATTTGTAGTTCTGTCTATTAGCTTGGGTAAGAAGAGTGTTATAAAACGCGCTATAAACATACCTGGGAACTTCATCAATGTCGCCTGTCTTCCTGCATTAGAGAAGTAATTGAGAAGTTGGGCACATTGCGTTGATTTACCCGTCCTATCTAGCCCTTCTACTACTATGAATAAACCTCTTGACATGATTTTTTAAATCGTTCTGGTCGCCGATAAGCGAAGACCTTAGCGCTTGACTTCTATCGACGAAAATGGCTGAGATACGACAGAGGAAGCTGAAAATATATACCAGGGCTGACGTACAAACTCACAACAAGCCTGACAGTTGTTGGGTCGTTATAGGTCGAATGATATACGATGTTACTGAATTCCTACAAGATCATCCTGGTGGCGATGATCTTATATTGAAATACGCTGGGCAAGATATTGAAGGTGCTATGAAAGCCACCAATGGCATAGAAGATCACCCACATACCCCAGCGGCGTTTGGAATGATGTCCGAAATGATTGTCGGCAAATTAGATTCAGGCGCCCGTATAGTCGACGAGAATTGGGTTGCTACCGATGACTTCGTACCAGAAGAGAGTAATATTCAAGAAGACCTCGAAAGATGTGAGTTTTTGGACCTCAGTAAGCCACTTTTACGCCAAGTTTGGGAGAGCAACTTTAGTAAAGACTTCTACTTGGAACAAGTCCACCAGCCTAGACATCTTAAGAAGAGTGCTAGATTATTCGGCTACGATTTCTTGGAAATGTTCACTGTCACACCATGGTACGTTATTCCAATAATCTGGGTTCCTATCACTTTGTATCTCTTGACGAGAAGTTATATGGAGTTCAGCACGAAGTTCGGGGGCGCCCTTGGCGGTCTTTCTACCCTCGGTTGCTTTCTCACTGGAAACGTAATCTGGACAATTTTAGAATACGGAATGCACAGATTTCTCTTCCACGTCGATGACTATTTACCTGACAGGCCATTCTTTTTGATGTTACACTTCCTCTTGCGTAAGTTTGGTAGCTCATTAATGATTGAATTGACAAATTCTCCTCACAGATGGTATACACCACTATTTACCAGCAGACGGTTTGAGATTGGTCATGCCACCAATCTTGTTCACTGTTTTACAATATCCCTTTACACAATTAGCATACAAGATCTTCCCAGGCACGGCGATAGCCAATGGTATTATATCTGGTTCATTCGCGTTTTACGTTCTTTACGACTGTATGCATTACGCATTACACCATACAAAACTACCAAATTACCTCAAACAAATGAAATCCTACCATTTGAAGCACCATTACTCAAATTTTGAGTTGGGATTCGGTGTAACTTCAAAATTCTGGGATTTGGTTTTCAAAACTGAACTTAAATAGACTTATTGTACTTTTCTCGTAGGCTTTTTAATATAATTTATGTAATCCTTCTCTTTTGATAAGACGACGATGAGTGCTCATAGTGGAAGCGAGAACGAGGATGAAGTTTTTGAAGCTGAGTACTTTGAAGCTGAAAAACCAGGCTTCCTGGCACATCTTAATGAGAAGGATATAAGCAAACCTACTAATAAGCTCAAAAACGCTAAGAGGAAGTACGTCAAGCCAGAGTCAGAATCTGAAGAGAGTGAGGAAAATGATGAAAGCGATGATAGTCTGGCTAGTGATATCGACGAGGATGACAATCTAGAAGATGATTACCAAGTCCAATTAGAGAACACTCGAGTATCACCATCATTAGAGCAAAATAGATTACCAATCAAGTTGGATAACGGTAAAGTTAAGAACCTCCCAGCAAGAAAACTCAAAGCGGAGGACATCTACGATGAAATCCCGAGCCAAAGTGAAGAAGAAGACGCTGAGGAAGAAGAGGAGGAAGATCCAGAAGCGAAAACAAACCATATCTATAGAATATTCATACAGCACAAATCCAAGAAAGCTCAATTAAGCGAGGCAAAACTTTCTATAGCGGCTATCGCACAATCTGTACTGACGAACCCCGAAGACAACCTCAACCATATAAAGAAATTACAACAACTCACTCAATACAAACTGAAATATGATGACAAGGATATTATAAACCTTGATTCTATTCGTCAATTGTCACATTTGTCGCTTTCTGCCATATTTGTTGATATCGTTCCATCATACAGGATTAGAAAATTGAGCGATAAGGAGAAAGCTGAAAAAGTTGGTAAGGATATAGCAGCTAGACGTGCTTGGGAAGAAGTCCTTATCACACTCTACCAAACTTGGCTCGGTAGTCTGGATAAGGAGATAAAGAAGGCGGGCGCGCTAACAAAGATTTGCATACAGTGCATGTGTATTATGCTCGAAAAGGCAACTCATTTCAACTTCCACGCTAATATCATGGAATGCGTCATCGGTAGGCTTTCTAAGCAATCTTGGGATGAATTGTCAAAAATGTGTTACGATGCCCTTGAAAAAGTACTCAAGGCTGATATTAGCGGAGAGTTCAGTTTAGAAATTACTAAGATACTCAATAGAATGATTAAGGAGCGTCAATTCAAAATATCACCTAATGTTCTATCACTTTTCAACAATCTAAGGCTCAGAGAGGAACTCTCGTTAGATGCTACGCAAAAACCTAACAAGCAACAGCGTAAATCAAAGGACAAGAAAGATAGGCAGCACCTCTCCAAGAAGGCCAAGAAGGCTTATAGAGAGAATAAAGAAATAGAGAAGGAAATGAAGGAAGCTCAAGTCGAAGTAGACAAAGAGACTAAAGATAGGAATAATACCGAAACACTCAAGCTTATCTTTGTCATCTACTTCCGTATACTCAAATTCCCCGAGTCTAGTCCACTTCTGCCCGTTGCATTGGAGGGTGTCGCCAATTTCAGTCATTTAGTCAATGTAGACTTCTTTGTAGAGTACGTAGTAGTATTTTTTGGAGGTAATATCACTGACAATACTCAAGTTTACTTGATGTCCTAAAAAGTATCAGCAAGAGAGCTGAACTCGATGCGCTCGTGGAAGAAAAACTGGTTCATGACGATAGTGGTGATAATGTCGACTCACTCGTGCCATCTAATGAAACCAGATTGAGGTTACTTTGCATTTCAACTGCGTTCAAATTGTTGACAGATCAGGGTGAATCTCTAAACATCGATTTAGACGATTTCTTGACTTCGTTGTACACTTTGCTCTTACCATTGAGTATCTCACCAACTATTGAGACTGTCCCAGATGACAGTGTCAAGTCATTCAAGAAAATTAAGCCAGTTCACGCGAAATCTGAATCCGAGTTATTGTTCGATACACTCAACGTCGTATTCTTCACATCTAGAAACCAAACTAAGGGTGTACCATCAACGAGATGTCTCGCATTTGCTAAGCGCTTGTTGATATGTACACTACAATGGCCTGGTGAAAGTTCATTGAAGGCTGTCGATTTCGTCAAGAAGCTGATCGGTATTGCTGGTGGTTCAGCTATTGAGACACTTTTAAGTACCGAAGATAGAATGTCAGGCGAGGGTGGATATAAAGCTCACCTCAACGACCCTTATGCGTGTAACGCCCAGAATGCTCTCGGATTTGAGCTCGCTTTATTGGAATCACAGCATTATGATGAAAGAGTACGGAACTTAGCTTACGAACTGGCAAATTTTAAGAGGTAGTAAATTCATGCATGTATAGACGTAAATTTAATTTATAATTGTTTTCTGTTGTTTGGTGTAACTCCACGCCTTCTTCTTGAAGACGTTGGGCCTGTCGTTGTACAGATATACCGCCATCACCTCTGTTTGATATTTCACCCTTGCTGTTCACTACTCTGTGCCATGGTATGTCTGAACCTGGATTAAGTAGTTTGAGCGCCTGACCGACCATTCGGGAATGATTAGGTTGATTTAATTGTCTTGCAATTTGACCTGAAACTGGTTAGATAATTAAATAACGTCATCTGACTGACCATATGTGCAAACTTTACCACTTGGGATTGAGTCAACTAGTTCATATACACTATCAAGTTGTCAATAAGATGATAAGAAATAAATAATAAGACAAACCCAGTGTGAAATTCCATTTTAAATATAATATTAAAATAAAACGCGCTAACGAATATTTAGTGTGGAATCAACTGGAATGAAGACTAAAATGAAGGCGATTTGTGAATATGGTATGAATGCTGTTTTGAGAGGACCAAGATGGAATATGATCAGCAACATCAGCAGCCGAACGCTAATGAGTATCAATTGGACAGTTTAGAGCCAAATAGCTCACTTATGTCAGCTTTTGTGCCTTCTAGCAATAACAGCGCAGGTCCACAGCGGCGGCGCAGGTCTACGCAGGGGATTTATCATCATCCATACGTAAACACGGGGACTAACATTGGCGGAAATGGGATGAACAAACAGTCAAGGAAGGCATCAACTTCTTCACAATCTGAGAATGAAAGTCCTGTAACTAGTGCAATCAACGCCGTGACTAATGATAGACAGGCTAATAGTACCCGTCAGACGGACAACACGCCATTTAAGTCATACCTTGAACCAGTGCACGATGAGGAGAATAGGCTGTGTTGGTTGAGATGTACTTTTTGCAAGGTATTTCCAGAACGTGGTGGTGCAAACGCGCATTCAACTACACCTGATAGGATTAGAAAGCACTTACCAGCCTGTAAAGGCCATGTTCCAGAGGAAGTACGATCAGCGGCCGCTCATGGTATCAGAACGGGATCAAGTGCAGATTGTGAGTGAATCTGAAGGATCTGACACAAAATTAACGCGTTTTAGTAACTCTCAAGGAGACAACAAATCAGGCGTTCACTCAACCACAAGCTCAGACACCCAAACGAGAGGAAACTAAACAAAGGAGAAAGAGCAGATTTTCAACGACTTCAGCATCCACTACAACGACGACCACACCAACATTGGATAATATTAGCACTTCCAATCAAGCTAATAGTACTAATCTTGCTAATGGCATCGCACTCGATCAGCTACACGTCCTTAAGTCAAGACTGGACTTGATTGAAGTACGTACACCAAAAGAGATGACAGCCCTCAAGCAGGAAATCCTAAGTATACATAGAGATATGAAAAGTTTGAATGGAAAAGTAGAACAATTGTTGGGATACATGGTTATGAATAGTCATTTCCAACAAGCACAATCCAATACACCAAGGCAATCACCTATGTTGTCTCAATTTCCGATGAATAATACCCAAGAAGTTTCACCAACTCACGTGCAAGATAGGATTCAAGTCGTTAGATTGGCTAATGATGAAGATTCACCTACACCACCGGAGAGTGAACAACCTAGACAGATGCCAAACACACAGCAAAGTAATAATCAACCGCAATTTCGCGACAATTGGTTTGCAGAGTCAAACAATCTCGTTGATGTCCAGTAATTATGCAAAATGTTTACAGATACTATACCCAACTTCAATACACATAATACAACTACTTAGTAACGCGTTTTTCTTTCTTATGTAATTTTATTCATTTTTGTCAACTGTTGATACAAATAATCATTTATAATAGAGTAGACTTAGCGAAATATTTTACAGATTACCAGGAAAGCCAGGATGCTGAAAATTAGCTGGTTTCATTATTATTGTTGAATTGATTAGGAAAATATTGAGGTGGAGGTTGTGTTGGAACAGGTGCCTGGACTCCTGCGTAACTGTTGTAATAGTCGAATGGTGCCTGTAACATCCCGGGGTGTCTATGGACGGGTTGCGAAGAAGACACTATTGGTGATACAGCATGCATTGACATTGGCAAGTTGGTAATTGTCCTGGAGGTTGGACTACCATATGGAGTGTACCTGTGGCTACCTATTGATGTTGGAGATGATTTACCCACACCATTGTTTATGGCTACGGCAGGGGATGTTGATGTATATGGAGGAGATCTACTGCCAGCCCTGGAATAACTCGAGTAACTATTGTTACGCGATCTAGATTTTTGATGTTGCTGGTAATTTGGCAAAGCTGCCTGTATTGAAGGTGGACTATACTGGGAAAGATCCTCATGTTCACCTCTATATCTGAGCAAACCATCTGGATCGACTTCCGTTCTAATTGGGCATCTAAAGTTTGATTTTATAAGGTATTCTTGTGATATCGAAAGAGACTGGAATTCAGGAAGAGTGGAAGGTGCTCTAAGGCGACCCTTCTGAACATCTTCAACTCTATAGTAAGATATAAGATGCTGTGCTGAGCCGTTAAAGCTAAGAGACATTGTCTTGAGAACTCATTAGTGAGACAGAGGATGTAGAAATAAAACACACCTTCTTCACCAGCCCTGAGTCTTTAAACATATCACTCTTCGTTAAGCTACCGACAAGCGACCTTTCCTTGGCCTTCTCCGATCCATGTTCGTCATCTGAGCTATTTTGATTGATGGGGTCAAAGGTGTCAACAGAGTAGCTAGTGCTGGAGTGTTGTTGCGCCGATGTTGACTGAGAGTTGCGTTTTGTCTTGTTAGTTTCTCTGTATATCAGGAAATTGCCTAAAATACGCGATGGTGACCAATAGAGACCATCTGTCCACCTTTTCATACCAGACTCATGCTCATCGAATACGAATACAGAGCCAGATTGTACTAAATCTCGTTCAGCTTCTTTCAAGCGTCTGGTAACTCCTAAGGGACGTCTTAGTAAAATGACAAAGCGAGGTTAATAATACTAACGTGGTAAGAGACCTAATCTAGACGCTTCTAGTATCAGTAGACCATCGTAGGTGCTTCCAACGAATAGCTTGTGATTGTCCATCACAGTGGCTGATGATTGTTGACTTTAAGGAGAGATAGGAGTCAGAAAGAAGAGTTAAAGTAAAATATAATGATAGATTAAGTGTAAAGCATATTACCCTCGATATGATACCCATATTATCCCTCTTAAACTCGGACTATCATCATCTCTCATCCCAGAATGCAGAGATCTTCGATATATTCCAGCTCTATACCGCGAGATTACAATACGCTGGAATCTATATTCGGTCATTCCGACAACGAGGATAATGAGGCTGCTGCTAGTATAAGTAGCCATAGAAATGGCACAGATGACGACCATCTCGCACTCCCAAATAGGCAATCATCTATACATTCATACAGTGACACAGCAAGTAGAAGACAATCCTTCCTTGACATACAAAAGCCTCCACAGCTACACGCTCCAATTCCCGTCGACTACGATTCAGACAGCAAAGATTCATCGACTATCATGACAGAATTACGTATTATATCAATATATTTGGTTCCGATATACTTGACACATTTACTAGAATACAGTTTGAACGTTGCCAGTGTTCTCTCGGTTGGTCATATAGACAAGATGGCACTTGCGGCTATGAGTTTGTCGTCGATGACAGCCGCTGTTACTGGATTTGCACTCATACAAGGATTTGCAACTGGTTTGGATAGCTTGTTAGCAACGTCATACGCCTCTTCGAATCCACAACTCTGCGGTACATGGACTGTTAGAATGGGTATTGTACTCTCCATACTTATCGTTCCAATCGGTACTGTCTGGTTTAATGCTGAACGTATCCTTTTGTCTATCGGTCAAGATGCAGAAGTTGCACATCTTGCAGGAACATACTTGAGGTATTACATTGCTTCGTTGCCTGGATTCGCTGGTTTTGAATTACTCAGAAAGTTTTTACAAAGCTGTGGTAATATGCACGTCCCAACTATCGTCCTTATTATTATCAGTCCATTGAATATGTTGTTACAATACCTCCTCGTTTGGAGAACTAGTTTAGGATTCATTGGTAGTCCAATTGCATCTGCAATCTGTATTGATCTTATTGCCTTGATGCTCTTGCTTTACATTGTTTTCACTCCTAAAGTTAGACATGATACTTGGGGCGGATTTAGCTATTTAGTTTTCAGAGATCTTGATGTTTGTTTTAAGGTAGGTTAGACGATGAGTACAAATCGACTTATACTGACTTCAATTCAAGCTCGGTGCATCCGCTGCTACGATGACACTTAGTGAATGGTTTGCCTGGGAAGGCTTGGCTTTCGCTGCGTCATTCATTTCACCAACCGCATTAGCTGCACAATCGGTTATAAACACCAGTTCATCAATCAGTTACCAATTACCATCAGCTTTGAGTGTTGCTAGCTCAGTCAGAATCGGTACATTGATGGGCAAATACTTACCAAATAGAGCTTCAGCCGCTACGAAAGCGACTGTTAATTTATCATTCGGTATTGCATTCTGTAATGCTTTGATATTTTTAACATTCAGAAACTCATTTGCTAAAATATTCACATCGGATGCTGACGTTATAGAATTAGTCGCAAAAATCTTGCCCCTCGTTGCTATGTTCCAGTTCACAGATGGAACTATATCATCTTGTTTAGGTATTTTACGTACAACTGGACGTCAATTAACTGGTGCAGTCATTCAAATAACTGGATTCTATATTATTGGACTTCCATTAGCGATTTGTATGGCTTTCTTGCCCAAGATCAACCCAATCGCACATTGGCCATGGCCAAATGCTCAAAGTGACAGACTTATCGGTCTTTGGCTTGGTATGTCCATAGCATTAGGTTTAAATGTTATTGCTGTTCTTTGGATAGTTTCTCGTATTAATTGGGACAAGGAATGTAAATTGGCTGATATCAGAGTCAAAGGAACTACCTCAGTTGAACACACGGTTGATGAGAGAACTACACCTAATGAAAGACAACCTTTATTAGCAAATAATCACGTATAATATAACAAGAGTGAATAATTTAAAAAATATTTATTTGTACTTTAGCATTAACAATTAGTTTAGACAAACAAACTAGTAAACCTTCTTCTTTTCATCGACTGAAATGCCACCTGGACCCATATTGACAAGCAATAATAAACCACCGACGATAGAAAGTGTTTGGAAGAAATCGTATTTGAGGAAATCACGTTGGTGATGAGCATGGTGCATTGACCACCAGTTATTAATGAGAATGTTGAAGATGGACAACAGTAAAACGAGGAAAGTAGCTGACCACTTTGTCTTAAAGCCGACAACGACGAGGGTGACGGCGAGAAGCCCAATGATGGAGAAGATGATGCGAATGATGGACCATTCACCTTGAACAACGAAACCAAGGAAAAGGAAAACAAGTAAAACACGACCAGCGAGTTGGAAATACTTGCGCTTATCAGTTTCACTAATCGAAGGTAAACCTGCGAAAATGTTTTTCTTTTTGATAAAAGACTCAGACATGACCATCATGAGACCACCGATAACGGAGAGGTTTCTGAGGAAGAAATTCAAGTCAAAGATGAGACCGTATCCAAAGCCTTGTATTACAACGACAGCCAATAAACCTCCTACAGCGAAAACTGCGTGTTGGCGTCTGATTACCAAAAACGAACATGCTAACATAACGACAACATTGATAACTAAAAAGGAGAAAGCAAGGATCCAGAAGAAATGACGATGTCTTTGCAAATACCACATTTGATCCTTCCATTGTGTGACTATTCTTAAAGCGTCTTCAATGAAAGTTACGACAATGAGGAATCTACCGAATGCAGGAAGATGTGGCTTCAAACCTTGAGTATATGTGTCTATAAAGTCTTCAAACTATCTGTTTGTTAGCTAATTCACCGTGTATAACGATATAAACCCACTTTGCTGGCAACTTCCTTTACGGTCTCGACTGGGCCGCTGGATTTATCTTGATTGAATCCCGTGCTGGGGTTTGCTGCTGCTGCATAGCTTGGTCCTGCTCCGCTATTAAATCTCTGGGACATGATGATGGACGTTGAGCTGTGAGACGTTTATACGTCACTGGGTGGGTCAAATGAAAATACTCGAATTTTTACTTTAGACTATTTTACTAGTCCCAATTATCATATATAAACTAAATACATTCACTCCCCTGTCTAGCTGTTCTGCAGTCGCATAAGCTGCACTTTGACGTGGATTGACATCTGACAGATGTCTAACGAGCGCTACGAGTATACTACTAAAGTATTTTTATGTGCGAATTTCTAACCTTACGCGTCTTGCTTCTTTTATTGTTACAATCAGAATATGCGCGTGGAGGAACTTATTATTGGTGAGAATTGAGTAAAGTGAGAGGAGCCATTATTTAATAATCAATAGAGGGTTTTAAGAGTTTCGTAAATCGTACTGTTATAAGTGGATGGGATACTTCCTTCAACGCGATAACAGGATTGAATGGATCTGGTACGTTAATTAGCGCGTCTTTTCAACTCGATATGTAATAAACTTCTCATAGGAAAGTCAAATATCTTAGATGCAATATGTTTCGTCCTTGGTTTGACGAACCTGCAAGCCGTCAGAGCAAATAACCTTCAGGATCTGATTTACAAGCGTGGACAAGCTGGTATAACTAAAGCCAGTGTTACGATAGTATTTGATAATTCAGACAAAACTAAGAGTCCAGTTGGATATGAAGCTGCATCCTCTATCAGTGTTACGCGACAGGTGTGTCTTCTCTTGAGTAACTGTACTCCTCTAATTGCACCCAAATAGATCGCTATGGGCGGTATATCTAAATACCTTATAAACGGACACAAATCACACTTAAACTCTGTCCATTCTCTCTTTCAATCTGTGCAACTAAACATAAACAATCCAAATTTCGTGATCATGCAAGGTAAAATCACGAAAGTACTCAATATGAAACCAGAGGAAATCTTATCGATGGTTGAAGAAGCTGCCGGTACGCGTATGTATGAGGATAGGAAGGAAAAAGCATATAAGACTATGGAAAAGAAGCAAAGGAAGGTCGCTGAGATCGAGTCACAACTCAAAGAAGAAATCATTCCGCGTTTAGACAAACTTCGTTCGGAGAAGTCTGCTTATTTGTCATACCAGAAAGCTTCAGCAGAACTCGAACGTCTGGACAGGTTGGTTGTTGCTCACGATTGGTGCTACCATACAAAGTCGGTTGCTTATGCTGACTCTGAAGTTACTAGAATTAAAGAGTCGAATGAGCAGCTGAAGAGAGACATCAGCCAGTGGAAGGATGACAAAGTTGGGTATGAGGAGAAAATTAAAGATATCAAAGAAGCCCAACAGAAGGAGTTGGCAAAGGATGGTAAACTAGCAGAATTGGATAAGTTGGTCAAGCAGTTGTCGACTGAATTGGTCAAATCACGCGCTCAAGCGGATATCAAGAGGGAAAACATCATCGAAGAGAAAAAGAACATGGAAAGCATCGAAAAATCTGTTGAGTCGTCCGAAAAGGCTTACAAAGATAAGGAAAAGTCGACCAAATCGATCACGGACAAGTTTAATGTTGTCGACGAATCGTACCAAAACTCAGTTGATGCTCTAGCAAAAGCTGAGGAACTCTTACAGACTCTCCAAACCGGTTTGGCATCTTCCTCAAAAGATGATACAGGTGCTGGTGGTTTCTTAGGTCAAATGCAAGAGGCCAAGGCTAGGGCAACACAAGGAGCAACTGAATACCAGCAATCGCAAGTCAAGAAGGATCACTTGAATAAGGAAATCAAAGACAAAGAGAGAAGAGTAAAAGATACAACATCCGACTCGCAAGACCTTACTAAACAGATTAATAAAGTCAAGACTGCACTTGAAAAGATCGTGAAGGAGCTCGAAAGCCTCAATTGGGATGATGAGAAGATGGAGTCTCTCCAAAATCAAGAAAGAGAGCAAACCAAGAAAGTATCTACACTTTCTGAACAATGTGAGCGTTTAAAAGCTTCGATGTCAGCTTTGGATTTCTCCTACACAAATCCATATCCAAACTTCGATAGATCAAAAGTACATGGTTTGGTTGCCAATCTGATTGATTTACACGCTGACAACGGGCAATTTGCAACCGCACTGGAAGTATGTGCAGGTGGCAGATTATATAATGTGGGTTTATCTTCCTTGCAAAAGGTTATAACTAATTCCAATACAGGTCGTTGTTGAAGACGAAAAAGTGTCCACAGCTTTGCTCGAAAAGGGTCAGCTCCGCAAACGTGTCACTATTATCCCTCTCAATAAGATTAAACCTACTACAATGTCAGTTGAAAAGCTGTCCACCGCCGAGAAGCTTGCTCCCGGAAAGGTTCGTTCAGCAATTTCACTTGTTGGCTCAGAAGATGAAGTTGCAACGGCGATGTCATACGTATTCGGCGAAGCACTCGTCTGTGATGACGCAGAGACAGCTCAAAAGGTTACATTCCATCCTAACGTCAAGTCCAGAAGTGTGACATTGAAGGGTGATGTCTATGATCCATCAGGAGTGCTTAGTGGTGGTAGTGCGCCATCAGGCTCTGGTATTCTTGTTAGAGCCCAAACTCTGAGAGATGCAAATATAAAGCTCAAAGACGCTCAAAATGTATTGAAAGGTATTAGAGAAGAGATAAGCGCGCTTGCAGATCAACAATCACGTTATTCAAAACTCAAACGCGAACATGACCTCAAGCAGCACGAGTTGGAACTTTTAGAGGAGCAACTCAATGGTAGTAGCTCTACGAGACTCCAGAATGATCTCGAGGAACTCAAGAAAACACTAATAGAGGTGGACGCAACCGCCAAAAAAGCTAAAGAGAAGGAATCGCAGGCTCGCAAAGACTGTGACAGGCTTGAGAGAGAGATGGAAGAATTCAAGAATGACAGAGGCGGTAAACTTGAAGAGCTGAAGGCAGACGTAGCTAAGCGCCGTAAATCAGTTCAAAAGCAATCCACATCTATCAAAGCTCAGCAGAAGGAAGTTCAGACAGCACAACTTGAGCTCGAGCAGCTCGAAGACGATATGAATGGTTGTCTGGAAGAGCATAAAGAAGCGGTTGAAGGCTTGCGCGCCGCAGAAGCCGAATTAGAGGAGTTCCATGCGGATATTAGCAAGAAGCAGAAGCATCTTGATCAAACGGAAGCGAAACTCGACAAGGAGAGAAACCAACTGGATACCTACAAAGACGAATTGAATGCATTGGAAATTTCTCTTTCTACCGTCAAATCTAATATTCAATCAGGTACACATTCACTCAAATCAGTCGACAAGGAAGTGTCAAATGCTAAGGAGACGGCTAAAAAACATGCAGTATCACTTAAGACGTTAGAAAAGACCTACGATTGGATCTCTGATGAGCAAGATGACTTCGGTAGGGAAGGCTCTGTGTACGATTTCAACAAAATCAATATACAACAAGCATCCAAACAACGCAACGACTTGTCAGAAACGCAAAAATCTCAAAAGAATAAAATCAATGGAAAGGTTATGACAATGATTGATACTGTTGAGAAAAGAGAGCAAGCGTTGAAAACTATGATGGATACCATTCTCGGCGATAAAGAGAAGATTGAGGATACGATACATGAATTAGATCATTATAAGAAGGAAGCCTTACAATCTACATGGAAGATCGTCAATAAAGATTTCGGTGAAATTTTCGGAGAGCTCCTCCCAGGCAACTTTGCGAAATTGCAGCCGCCAGAAGGTAAAGAGCTGACGCAGGGTCTAGAAGTCAAGGTCCGCTTAGGTCAAATATGGAAACAATCTTTGACGGAGTTATCCGGTGGACAAAGGTCGGTTACTATTTCTCGAGGTGTACTCTAACTAAAGCTCCATAGATCTCTCATTGCACTCTCGTTGATTATGAGTTTGCTACAGTTCCGTCCTGCCCCGATGTACATTCTAGATGAGATCGATGCAGCACTCGATCTGTCACATACTCAGGTAAGTGTGCATGCAATAAATCGAAAAAGCTAAATATATGTTTCAGCATATTGGTCATCTCTTCAGAAATAGATTTAGAGGTTCACAATTCATTGTTGTATCTCTTAAGGAAGGGTGAGTTTGTTCCTGTAAGAAACTTAATGGTCTAACCGACGAACGCACAGACTCTTCTCCAACGCCAATGTTATATTTAGAGCCAGGTTTAGGGACGGTACATCATTGATCGAGGTAAGCATTTAGTCGGGGTTTTTTATTATGGTTAATGTCGGTTATAGCGAACTGAGACGAGAATGACTGGCAATGGTCCGAGAAAGAGTCTAGCTGTATCAGCCAACGCTACAACTGGTAAACGTACTCGAGCTGCCAGAGCTTGAACAAACAACTTGGCTAATATATGATTCTTATTATACTTTACTCCGTTCATGTATTCATGTATTCATAACGTTTAAAATTTTTATCGGACAACAGTAAGATCAATAAATGTAAATTTGATATCTCTGGAATTATTTATGAAAAAAAAACTTTTATTTCAAGTACAATCTGTCAAAAAAAAAATTAATAAGGACCTTTTTCGCTAATAGAGGCCAAACGCAGCACTTGCGACATTCAGGTACAAATTAACGATTTTTATCTTATCTGTTAAGGAAGTAAATCAGATTAAGATATAAATTGTAGCGACGTTCCTATCAATTTTACATACAGTGAAGACATACAAACTAAGATTTTCCATCGCTCTCTGTCGCCCGACAGGGTATCCAAAGAGCCAGGCACGCCGCTACGAGAAAAAAAATCTGATCATGATTAGATTGATAATCTTTTTGATATTGATCCTTAATCTGGGACATCACTCAAGTTGTAAGTTAAGCATATAAAGCACCATTCCCAGAATAGTAACATAACGACCATAGATCAAGTAAGTTGTATCTACTTTTTATACAAAACATGAACTTATCTTCGCATTAGAAGAAGGATGTTCGCACAACCACCAAGCGATTTACACACCCCACCAAACAGTATACCATCTACCCCTATCCCTAGTGTGGACAGGTATCCACGCGTGGAAGACGACAATGTTTACGACCTTATAGGTGTCGGCTTAGGTCCGACACACCTCGCATTGGCAATCGCACACAAGGAGAGCAGCAATCCTGACCAGAAATGCCTCTTCATGGAAGTTAAAGACAAGTTTAGCTGGTATGTTCCACTTCTTTTCATTTTTATCAGATCTGATAAAATTGATCTACAGGCATTCACCACTCCTCTTGCCTGCATCTAGAATGCAAATTAGTTTCCTTAAGGATTTGGCAACTTTCCGTAACCCAGCGTCTAGCTACACCTTCGTGAACTACCTTCACTCACATGGCGTCGACCGCTTGGCTGGCTTCTCTAACATTGGTTGCTGGACACCATCTAGAACTGAATGGGCGGCTTACCTTACTTGGGCAGCTGCCAGATTATCCGATGTTTGCGAGTACTCCACCCGTGTACTCAACGTTGAGGCAATCAAGAAGGGTGAAAAGGTTGAGAAGCTTAAGGTTACTTCCGTACACTGGCCTACAGAAACTGTACACGTTAGATATACTCGTAACATTTCTATCGGTGTTGGTGCAATTCCAAAAATACCGGAAGTTTTCTCAACCGCACAAAAGTCAAACATGACTGTATCACACACTTGTCAATATCTTCCTACATTGAAGTACATGTTTGGACACCACGAAGAAAATGTAGAATTTAAGGGTAGGTTCGCCGTTATTGGTGGTGGTCAATCATCCGCAGAGGTGAGGAGTTTTGAAAAGTTTGATAATTTTCACTGACGATTTTGAAATAGGTATACAACGATCTTATTAATCGCTATCCAAACGCTGAAGTTGATTTAATCTACCGCGCTTCTGCACTCGTTCCAGCGGATGACAGTCCATTCGTCAATGCAAGAGCATTCGACCCAGCTTCAACTGAAGAGTTCAACAAGCTTACACATAAAGCACGCAAAGAGCGTTTAGAGGAATTCAAGAGAGCCAATTACTCTTGTGTTGCTCCAGAGCTTTTGGAAGGTCTTTATACTTTGCTCTACAAACAACGCGTTAAAGCAGATATCGCAAAGGATGCAGGTTTGCCTGCCCCACCTAACCAATATAGCATTATGCCAAACAGCAAGATTGTTGGTGTAAAGGCTGATGAAAAGTGCACAAGTCTTGACATACAATCTACTTTGGATTTCGAGGGCCAGGAGAGTCCTGCTCCAATAACGAAAGAATACGATGCTATTTTCCTCGGTACAGGTTATGAAAGACCACCTACACAACTCGAATTCTTAAAGGATGTCGCACCATATCTTCCAAAACTTAAGAACGCGCTTTCTGTAGCCCAATTGGAACCAAGTGCAAAAGTACCACCACTAGTTGAACGCGAGTACTATATCGCACCTGAATCACAAGAATTATTCAAGCCAAGGATATTCTGCCTTGGTCAAAATGAACAATCACATGGATTGTCTGATAGTCTGCTCTCTGTAGGTGCAGTCAGAGCAGGCGAGGTTGTCTCCGCCTTATCAAGAGCATAGATTTTTATAGTTATTTTTCATGAAATGACAAATTTATTTGTACGATAAACTTTTCCAATTAGATTTCATATTTCACTATCAACCGTCTTCTCGCTTGAACTACGATATGCTGAGAGGTGCGAGATTGTGTAGAGGTGCACGTATAGCTAGGACTACATTCGCTGCACTTCCAAGAGTGCCAGTTGCAAGATTAGCTGCTCCACTTCCTAGATTTCCTCTCAGATTAGCCTCTACAGTATCGAATCAACCACCACCAGAGGCCATAAAACTTACAGAAAAGGACATTTCTAGATTACAAAGACAACGTAATATTGGTATTTCAGCCCACATTGGTTGGTATATTCTTTATTAGCAAATAGAAGATCTAACGGGTAATAGATTCTGGTAAAACAACTTTAACTGAGCGTGTTCTTTACTATACAGGTAGAGTTAAAGATATTCATGAGGTTTGTCTTCTTTGCACCTTTTTTCCTAGCTCATTTGTCTACTAGGTTAGAGGTAGAGACGGTGTCGGTGCGAAGATGGACCATATGGAACTCGAACGTGAAAAGGGTATCACTATTCAATCAGCTGCAACTTTCTGTGACTGGGAGGCTACACCACCAGCTCTCGAAAGATCATTGTCTGGCGAAAAGGATGGTATGGGTGAAGGCGGCGAGAAGGAACGCTACGCTATCAATATTATCGACACACCAGGTCACGTTGATTTCACAATTGAAGTAGAAAGAGCACTTAGAGTTCTTGACGGTGCCGTCTTAGTTCTTTGCGCTGTCTCAGGTGTACAATCACAAACAATCACAGTCGATAGACAAATGAAGCGTTACGATGTACCACGTGTTTGCTTTATCAACAAAATGGACAGAGCAGGTGCTAACCCATGGAGAGTTATCGATCAAATCAGACAAAAGCTCCGTTTGAATGCAGCAGCAGTACAAGTTCCAATTGGTGCAGAAGACAACCTAACTGGTGTTGTAGATCTTGTTAGATGGAAAGCAATCTACAACGAAGGCTATAAGGGTGTCGATGTTATTGAATCTGATGAAATTCCAGCAGATTTGCTCGAATTTGCTCAACAGAAGAGACAGGAACTTATCGAGCAGCTTTGTGATGCTGATGAAAGTTTAGGTGACAAGATGATCATGGAAGAGCCAATAACAAATCATGACATTGCAGCTGCTATCCGTAGATCAACGATATCTAGAAAATTCACTCCAGTTTACGTAGGAAGTGCCTTCAAGAACGTTGGTGTTCAACCAGTCTTAGACGGTGTTTGTTCATACCTCCCTGATCCATCTGAAGTTGCTGTCGAAGCTACTGATACTAAGCTTCCTGCAAACAGCCCACCTGTACAAGTCATCCCTGCTTCAGATGTCGCTCTCGTTGGTCTCGCTTTCAAGCTCGAAGAAGGTCGTTTCGGTCAATTGACTTACATGAGAGTTTACCAAGGTGTACTCAAAAGAGGTGGTGTCATCTTCAACGCACGTACCGGAAAGAAAGTCAAGGTACCACGTCTTGTGAGAATGCACAGTAATGATATGGAAGATGTCGAGTCAATTGGTGCCGGTGAAATCTGTGCTATGTTCGGTGTTGAATGTAGCTCAGGTGATACTTTCACAGATGGTACTACATCTTACACGATGACAAACATGTTTGTTCCAGATCCTGTAGTTTCATTGTCTATCAAACCAGCTGGTCAAGAGACACCTAATTTCTCAAAAGCACTCAACAGATTCCAAAAGGAAGACCCAACATTCAGAGTACATGTTGATAGCGAATCACAAGAAACTATCATTAGTGGTATGGGTGAACTTCACTTGGATATCTACGTAGAGAGAATGAGAAGAGAATACAAGGTTGATTGCAAAGTTGGTAAACCTCAAGTTGCATTTAGAGAGACAATCACACAACCTGCTGAATTCAGTTATACACACAAGAAGCAATCAGGTGGTGCTGGTCAATTCGGTAGAATGATTGGTAGAATCGAACCAATGACGATTGATGAAACTGGAAAGGATGTAGGATTTGAAAACAGAGTTACTGGTGGTAACATTCCAAACAGCTACATGCCATCAATTGAGAAGGTTTGTAGTGTTCTCTTTGTTAATTTTTAATAACAAGCACCTTCTAGGGATTCTACGACGCTTTAGCAAAGGGTGCATTATCAGGACACAACACTACAGGTGTAAAGATGATTGTCGAAGATGGTGCTCATCACCCAGTTGATTCATCAGAAATGGCATTCAGAATCACATCTGTTGGTGCATTCAGAGAGGCATTCCATAAGGCATCACCAGTTATTCTCGAACCAATTATGAAGGTTGAAATTGTAGCGCCAATTGAATTCCAAGGTTCAGTCATTGGTGGTATAAATCAAAGAAGAGGTACAATTATTGATACAGAGATAAGAGATGAAGAGTTCACATTGATTTGTGAGGTCGCATTGAACGATATGTTCGGATACTCTTCAAACCTTAGAGGATTGACACAAGGTAAAGGTGAATTCTCGATGGAATACAAGGACCATCAGCCAGTTTTACCAAACATTCAAATGAAAATGATTGAAGACTATAAGAAGAAGCAATCAGAAAAGAAATAGATGTAATGTAATTATATATAGATAGATTTATCACCACTTTTTAGTTTTTATTTTATCGATTTTGATGACGTATGGTTTCTTTTGAGCGATCTATCAAGCGTGGTAATGGAGCAAGTTGAGAAGTTGCGCAACGTTGGTATGCAACGAACGCATTCTAATGCTTTAGATTCACAGAAGTTTATGGTTGATTGTCACAATGCTGGGAGTTTAAAGAAAGCTAAGAAGATTGTTGATGATGCTTTACTCAAATATCAATGTGTGGACATTCAATTGCCATTAGGAATGAGACCCTTAGCTGTGGGTGAACAAGGTGAAGGTGTTCCCGTGATAGAAAACGTCGATATGCAGAAGGAGATCTGTGGATACCTCGATGAGCTGGGAGTGGACTATCACATCGATGAAGGTGTAGCTGGGATAATAGAAATACGCAGAGTTAAAAGAATACAACCTGCAATTATAAAGGATGTTGCACACCTGACGCTAGAGCAAGCTAAACTCGCGGTTAAGGAAACCCTGGAGCAACATCAAAGGAGGGGTATTAAATTACTGACTGGGATAGCGCCCTCTCACTCTTATGAAGACGTTTCCAATCACATTTCAGTAAAATTACGTGAATGGCTCGAGAGTGAAGGTCGCACCGTCGAAGAAGATGATTGTCACCCTGGCGCGCTATACCTCAAAAGTGAAGATAAAATCTAAAATGCATTTATTTAAGCAGCTTCCGCGCCTGTTTTAATTCCTCTCTTTTCTCGTCCACCAAAGTACCAGTAGTTTGTAAATCTGAGTGCTTGGACAGATTGGGTGATTGCGTTTGTAGCGTGACAGGCTAATAAGAGGTAATTCCTAGGGGAAACTCTCCATGCGAACCGTGAGAATGTGGTTGAGTAAACGACCATTGTTGCTGTCATAGTACCAGAGATAATTTCTTCATCCTTTCTAAGATCTGCTAAAGCGGCTAATGGTAAACCCCAGTTTGCTACTGGTCCCCAGAAGTGAGTAGAGAAGAAATATTCTCTCGCTTGAGGTGATTTTGACCAGTTGAGTAATCTACTGAATGTCGACATCGCTGTAGATTGTAAAGAAGTGTAGAGGGAGATATTATATTAAAAATCAATAATTTATATTTATATTTAATAAATTAACTTTTATTTAGATACAACCATCTTCTACAGTAAGAATGAACGTCGATTTAAGTTCACAGCTCGTTATGAAATTAAATTTAGATTTACGCGGTGAATCTTTCGTTGTAGATAGGGATCAGTTAATGAATCTGCCCGAGTCTATCTTACTTTGTCTCTTCCCGAACGGTTTGGTCTTATCGAAACCTCAGCTTGAGGATCAACAAGAAGAGGATGAGGAGGAGGAAGATATCTATTACGTAGATTTTGATCCTAATTGCTTTAAATACGTGATTGATTTCTTTAATTATTCAAAACAAGAGTTTTACGGTCTCAATGGGAGAATACATCAGCAACAAGCGTTATTACAACAACAAGCCCAACCTGAGGAGTTCCTTAATAACCCGCTGTTAGTGAAACAATCTATTATCGTCCTTAGAGAGGAATTGGAGTATTTTGTTATCTCAAACAATAAAGATGAAAACTACAAATTACTCACAGCTAAGGAACTGCTCGAGAATAAGAAGATCTTTACTGCTTTGCAAAGGAATATTAATAAGGAGAACAATCTAGCTGAACAACATCTAATTGATATGCTCTGCATGTCTGGTTTTGACAGGCAAGATGAATGGGGATTCAGATCCTTAGAACCAAATAGATGCTGCATTACTTCAATAGCTTTAGTTTTATTAAATACCGGTATTTCAGTTAATCCACCAAAAATAGATCAAAATCAATTGCTCACTGCACAAAAATTACTACTGTTTTGGCGTAAGCCCGCGAGAAAATGTTGGTGGGATGGTATAGAAATAGAGTTAAATAATCAAAAACTAAAAGTCTGGTCAAGAAGAACTTGGACACTTGAAACTTCGATTTTTTAAATGATGAAATTTTTAATAACTACAACTAATCATATCACTCATTCTTGATGACCATCCTCAGCGCCCTCAACATTAGCTTTCTTCTTCTTCTTATCTTCCTTTATAACTTTGACTTTTTCAGGTAATACCGATAAGACTTTTTGTCTAGCATGTAACATATCTTCAACTTCATCAGTTACATCACCTTGAACAACAATTTCATCTTTGCCTTGAGGGTTCTTTGTTACAGAAGCGCCTGTTGCGAACTTCTGAGCGAATAACTTTGCAGCTGGTTTTAACTCGACGCTGAAAGCGTCAAGGTTTTGGATATGCGTCGTAACCTTTCTCTTGGTTCTCTCTTCTCTTATGATCGTAATCTTTGATGACTTCTTTTGCTCTATTTCCTTGAGTGCCTTCTTTTCGGCTTTTGCTTCATTCTTTGCGACGTCTTGCTCTAACTTCTTCTCTGCTTCGACAGATAGAGAACCCATTTTATCTTTCAAAGCGTTTTCTGAATAGAGTGATATGTATACCTCTGGTAATTCCTCTTCTAACCATTGTTTGCATCTTTTGAAGGAATTGCTGAATTCGCAATACTAATGAGCTGTTAGGAGTGTTATAAAATAGCGTATCTATACATACTTCAACTGGGAATTGGCATATTCCACAATAGACAATGTCCTTCTGTGGTACAACTTGGGAAGTTGAAGCTTCAGCCATTGATGATTGTCAAGAAAGAAGAATATTTTTAAATTTTAAAGTACAATTATAGTATTTTATTCTATAGGAAGTACCATTAGGCGTCTTCGAAACCTTCTACAGCCCTTCTTTCACGTTGTGGGACTATAAGTGGTTGCTAGTCAGTGGCTCTAGTAGATTTAGTAAATAAAACGAACCTGGGTAGGTAGTTGGTAGACGTTCAGTTGGTTTCCATCCGAAGAACTTTGAGCGTATCTCTGGTACTGCGATGACGAGAAGTGGACCTTTGTAGGTGTAAATTAGATGCTATACTATAACTACTACTATGCTATTACTAACCAGTCAATCCAATTCCAAATGACCACAAGTAGACTGGCTGTTCGTGAGCCATACGATGCTATAATAACCGTTTAATAAATGATTATTTAAATTTTAAAATATACACACCAAAAATCTAAATGGTTGTAATATTCTCGACATGGTGGTTCTTTTTAAAGAAATTTACGGTGATCTCTCCTCTCACTACAACACCCAAGATGTCCTTAACACACCCTGCAGTTGACAACAGTCGGTACACTTAATATAGTCTACGCTTACTCATACTCCATAGATGGCTGGTTCCACGAGATCTCCCCTCAATGGCCAGGTCAAGCACTCTCACTCAAAGTTAACAAGATCCTCCACGTAGAGAAGTCAAAGTACCAGGATGTTTTGGTCTTCGAATCTGAGTCTTACGGTAACGTTCTCGTACTCGACGGTGCTGTCCAATGTACAGAGCGTGACGAATTTTCATATCAGGAAATGATCGCTCACCTTCCTATGGCATCACACCCTAACCCAGAAAGAGTTCTCGTCATTGGTGGTGGTGACGGTGGTGTCCTCCGTGAAGTTATCAAGCACCCACAAGTCAAGGAAGCTGTCTTGTGTGACATCGATGAAGCCGTCCCAAGAGTTTCAAAGCAATACTTACCAAAGATGGCTGAAGGTTTAGAACATGAAAAGGTAACCGTATTCATTGGTGATGGTTTCAAGTTCTTGCAAGATAAGAAGAACTACTTTGATGTCATCATCACAGACTCTTCTGACCCAGAAGGTCCTGCTGCTGCTCTCTTCGAAAAAGCCTTCTTTGAATTGCTCAAGAACGCCCTCAGAGACGGTGGTCACATTTCTACACAAGGTGAATGTATCTGGTTGCACCTTCCTCTCATCAAGTCACTCAGATTGGCCACTAGAGAACTCTTCGCTACCGCAGAATACGCCTACACTACCATTCCAACTTACCCATCTGGTCAGATTGGTTTCATTGTTTGCTCAAAGGATGGTAGCCGCAACCTTCGTAAGCCATTGAGAGAAGTTCCTGACTGCAAGTACTACAACGCAAAGATTCACGAATGTGCTTTCCAATTACCACAATTTGCTGAATCAGCTCTCAATGAGGGTCGTTTCGTCGCTCCAAACGTTGCAAAGGCTCAAGGTGAATCTAAGAAGGTCCTTCTTTTGGGTAGTGGTTTCGTTGCTCTTCCAGCAGCTGAATACATCCTCCGTGACCCACGTAACCACCTCACTATTGGCTGCCGTACTCTCGCAACTGCTCAACAAATGGCTATGGGCTTGGACAGAGCCACTGCAACTTCAATTGATGTTTCAGATGAAAAGTCACTCGATGCTCTCGTCGCTGAACACGACGTCGTTGTTTCACTCATTCCATACACTTTCCACGCAAACGTTATTAAATCTGCTATCAAAGGAAAGACTCACGTCGTTACCACTTCATACGTCAGCCCTGCCATTAAAGAATTAGAGCAAGAAGCAAAGAATGCAGGTATCACCGTTATGAACGAAATTGGCTTAGACCCAGGTATTGATCACCTTTACGCTGTTAAGGTATTTGATGAAGTTCACGAAAAGGGTGGTAAAATTGACACCTTCTTGTCATACTGTGGTGGTTTACCAGCACCAGAGTCAGCTGATAACCCACTCGGTTACAAATTCAGCTGGTCATCTAGAGGTGTTTTGTTAGCTTTGAGAAACACTGCCAAATTCTACAACAATGGTGTTGCAAAGGAAGTTGCAGGACCTGAATTAATGGCAACTGCTCAACCATACTACATTTCACCTGCATTTGCTTTCGTTGCTTATCCAAACCGTGATTCAACACCATTCAGAGAATTCTATGACATCCCTGAATGTCAAAACCTTGTTAGAGGTACATTAAGATACCAAGGTTTCCCAGAATTTATTAACGCACTCGTTAAACTTGGTTTCTTGGATGATTCACCAAAGGACTTCGTAAAGGTTGGTCAATCAGCACCATGGAATGAAGTTACTGCTAAGGCATTGGGTGTTGACTCATCAGAAGAATCCCTTGTTAAAGCAGTTATTGAAAGAGTTGGATTCCCATCAGAATCTGAAAAAGAACGTATCATTTCTGGTTTACGTTGGATTGGTCTCTTCGGTAAGGAGGCTACAATTCCTCGTGGTAACCTCCTCGACACACTTTGCGCAACTTTAGAACAAAAGATGCAATACGGTCAAGGTGAAAGAGATATGGTTATGCTTCAACACAAGTTCGGTATCGTTTGGAAGGACGGTAGCAAGGAAACACGTACATCAACATTATTAGATTATGGTGTACCAAACGGATACACCTCAATGGCTAAATTGGTTGGTGTACCATGTGGTATTGCAGTACAACTTGTACTTGATGGTGTCATCAATGACACTGGTGTTGTTGCACCATACTCTGCTAAGGTTAACAACCCTATCATGGAAAAACTTGAATTAGAAGGTATCAAGCTCATTGAAAAGACTGTTTAAAATTATTGTTTCTATTTTATTTAGATTTTTTATCGATTAGTGATGTCATAATAGTTTGTTCAACTCCTTAAACTACTCAAGTGAGAAATGTCGAAAGCAATGGCAGACGGAATAACATTAACAACAAATGACAAACTAAAAGAGGTTAAAAAAGAAGGTGTGAAGTTAGAAGATAATATACCTCTATCTGTGCCTGCGAAGGAGCTCATAAAGCAGCATGCAGGATTAGGTTGGGTGTTGGCAGCCGGTGTGTCTCCAATCTATCAGATCGTAAGAAGAAAAGCTGGATTTAACCTGAATGCTATCCTACGTAACACCTGGATCAGTGCAGCTGGATTGGGTGCACCACTTGGGGGTGGAATCGGATACTTCCGTGTTAGATCTCTAAGCGATAGTGAAGTTCTTAGATGGTATAACGCTAATTCTAAAGATGTGAGTTCATACTAGCTCGTATGACAGAAATCTCAATTGACTTTCTAGCGCAACTTATTACAAATAACAGACTTTGCTGTTATAGGTGGTACATTAGGATCTCTTATTGTACCTACTCTACTCCTCAAACGGATCAGACTTCCAAATGGTCTGCTAGGCGGTGCAGCAATAGGATCTACAGTAGGTGCTACAGTTGGTATATTTAAGTAAATATATTGTATTCTCTCCATTTAATTTCCTTTTTTTTCACTTTTTTCGCTGTTCGATACCTACGTCCAACTATAAATGGCTAGCAACTTTATAGGATCGCGCATTAGCTTGGTATCTAAATCTGAGATACGCTATAAGGGTACATTAGTAGCTATTGATCATGCAGCTGCTACTATATCCCTTCAGAAAGGTATACAAACCGTTACCAGCTGGACGATATTGACAGTCTTCTAGTACAATCTATGGGAACTGAAGGTAGACGCGGTGACAGCGACATACCACCTTCTGAGACTATTTACGATTTCATCGTCTTCAAAGCTGCAGATGTCAAGAACCTTCAAGTTGAGCAACCACCAGCAGCCCCAACTTCAACAATCCCAGATGATCCAGCGATCGTAGGCGTGAGTTTTACTTTTATTTGGTGTATTCGGAGTGCTAAAGTACTCTCAGACAGCTCGTCCTTCTCCAAAACCAACTCAAGAGCAACCGGCCCAAGTCCAACAACCAGCACAACAGCCTCAACAGCCTCAACAACCTCAGCCACATCCTGGTACCCCACAACGTCCTTTCATGGGATTCCCTCCAGCGGGTGGTCCATTCCCCGGCTATTACCCTCCTCCACATATGTTCCCGCCTGGACAAGTCCCACACCCAGCTTATATGCCATACGCCGGTGACCGTATGATGCAGCCACCATCACAACAACCTCCACAAGCTGTTCCTCAACCAGCTCCTCAACAACCTCAACAGCAATCTCAACAGCAACCTCAACAGCAACCTCAAACACAGCCTCAGCACGTTCAGCACATTCCTCAAACTATTGATGAACCAGAAGCACCTATCAAGGCTGAAAAAATTGAGGACGCAATGTCACGTATAAAAATCAAAGATGAAACGCGTGTACAAGTTGAAGAAGTTTCACTGTCTAACAAAATTGACAGACCTAGAAGGAGACGCGAACGTAATGGTCACTTTGTTCCAAAATCTGATTTCGATTTCGAAAGTTCTAACGCTGTTTTCCGTAAAATACAAAAAACCCCAGCAGAAGAGGAAGGTGAACTTGAAATTGACGCACAAGATCTTCTTAACGGAGAAGAAGAAGAAGATGCTCCTTATGAGGAAGTTGCCAACGTTGAAGAAAGTAAACCTGCTTATAACAAGTCAAATTCTTTCTTTGATTCACTTTCTTCCGTAAGTAACCATCAAACTTCAAGAGAAATAGCAAGAGCTGCAAGAGAGGAAGAAAGAAATAGGAATATGTCTACTTTCGGTGAAGCTACTTCAGCTTCTTACCGTGGTAGAGGTAGAGGTAGAGGTGGATACCGTGGTAACTACAGAGGTAGAGGTAATTACAGAGGTGGATACCGTGGTGGATTTTATGATAAGCAGTAAAACTTCTTTTTCTTAGTCTAAAATTTTTTATGTGATTTATTATGTATCCCTTTCTTTAAAAAATGTTAAATACATATGATTGATTAATTGATATAACTTTCTGGATAACGTTATGAGATTAGTCTAAATAAAAATGTATCAACATGATGCTGAAAAACGTCGCAAAAAGGACAAACTGGGATTCGAACCCAGAACCTCAGGATAGATTGCAAGTTGCAATCCTACGCAATGCCGTTATGCTATTTGTCCTTGAATACTCTCGAAGTTTTCCATAAATAAATAAAACATAATATAATGTCTTAATTTTAGGATTTGGCTTGCGTGAGGTTTAATTTTGGTGCTCTTGATATCCCGGGCTCCACGAGGTGTCTAGGAGTTATTTAAGTCGACACTGACTACGCACGCACGAGTTTTCGATGATTATTTTGCTTACTGTGAGTAAATGAGGGAGCATGGATTATCATGACATTTTACGCCACCATACCAGAAATTTTCAGTTAATTAGGGAGTCATTCGAATTCTCATCATGAGAAATATTGATAAACAATTAATCATTTATAATTCCTTAGCAAAACCTTGATCTTATAGATCGTCTGGATAACATGCCTCAAACTTATTACTATAATATCTCCCTTGATTAGAATTTATGGAATTTTTCAATACTTTTTGACCGGTTTGAAAGCATGTAATGTGCACACGAAACACTAAAACCTCTGTATTTCTGGGTAAATCGACTGAGACATGTTCTGAATAGAACTTAAAGCAACGAAATACTGGAAATACACAGGCAAAATCTATACCGACAATTACTTGTCAGGTGCGGCAGTAGTATAGAAAGGGAAACATTGTTGTGCTAGAGACACAAATACATAAATAAACAATTAATATTTATGTAAGAATAACTTACGTCCTTTATGAAGCTTAAGATGAAGGTTAAACATTATGTTCATTGTTTAGGTTTTTACACACACCACACACACACAAAAAAGGTTACTTCACATAAATATGAAGATCAATACACAGGTTTACATATTCAGCTTTCCATGAAATTGTTAAGTTTATTAGTGATGGAATCCTTGTGCAGTCCTTAAATAGCACTATGGAAGTCCATGAAAGAGCTTAGAGGAGACCGCGCTGATGCAATTAATAAGATTAAGTGAGGCAGTATCGAAGCTTTAGGCTACTCTACAGATAGATCTCAGAAGAGCATCAAGTGGTATATGCTTCAGGAAAGAACACAAATCAAACACCGGTTCCAACAGATGACTGGTAAGAAGCAGCCAATAAGCTTCATAAAGAGATATATGAAATTTGTGGCGGTGTTCCCTGGGAAGAACCGAAACAAGATTATGAACTTCAAGGAGGATATGTTTGCCTAGGCCATTTTACTGAAGAGCAGCTGTTTGATCGGTGTCATTAAGCCATATGAGATTGAACGTAGTGTGAATCTTTCTATCATAAAGCAGATGCTGAACAAAACTGGAATCTGATGTATTATTTTAACATGTTTTAATTTTCAATTAAGTCAATTTAACGAAATATACTCTAATTTACAGAAAATAACATAAATTGTACAGTTAAATTTAAGGATATTTCATTTTGTAATTCAATTTGTGTATTATGTTTGGTGCATTATGTATTCCATTAGTGTTACAAGTAGTAAGGATAATAATGATTACTATAAAAAAAAAGAATATTTTAAATTATACTATAATTATTGTGATATATTTTGTGGTTTCCTTGAGATAGGAATGTGCCTCTCGTTTTTCCGATTGATTATCTCTTCGGACATTCCACCTTCTTAGACCGCGACGGCGAGTAGTATCATGCCAGAAGAATTGAAAAACGTAGTAATTGTAGGAGCAAACAGCTCAATGAGCGTTATTCAGAGTATTCATAAAAAATTACCGCAAACGCACAGGATTGTACTCATTGAAGCTAACGAATATGCGTTCTTCCCACCTGTCAGTACATTCTTTGATAAGCTCTGCAACAATTAAAATCCCTTTAGGCAGCTTTAAGAGCGGGCGTTGCACCATCCTGGGAAAATCAAGTTGTCGCTTCCCTCGATAAGGTTTTTGGCGAGAAATCGAGACATGTCCTCATTAAGGGCACGAAAGCAATCAACTTTGATGATAAATCGGTTAAAGTGGACAAAACAACTAAATTGGGTGATAATATACCATATGACATTCTCTTGTTGGCAACTGGCTCAAACTACGCTTTCCCTTGTCGTCCTGATACACAATCAATGGAAATTAAAGATCACCTTAAGACTATGCAAGATGAATTTAAGAAAGCGCAAAAAGTTGTAATCGTCGGTGGTGGCCCACTCGGTGTAGAAATGGCTGGCGAGTTATGCGAAAGGTACACAGATAAGGAAGTTACACTCGTACATTCACAAGGTGATCTTTGTGGTAAAGAAGTAGGTCTTCACAACGAATTACATAAGCAGTTGACCAAGCTTGGTGCTAATATTGTATTGAACGAACGTGTTGATAATATCAAAGAAATCAATTTCGGTTATGGCGACGAGAGAACTATCAAAACTACATCTGGAAAAGAACTCCAAGCTGACTATATATTCAACGCGATGGGAACTAAGCCAAATGTGTCACTTGTTCAAGCATTCGAAGAGTCTCTCATTTCTGATAAGGGTTTGGTTAAAGTTAATGATAAGCTCCTTGTTGATTCTCCTAAACTTGGCAGAGTCTTCGCTATGGGTGATATAGTTGACGTGGACGAACTCAAAACGTTCGTCAATGCTAAGCGTCACTCTAGTTACATTGCTACCAACATTCTCAGTCTTTCTACTGGCAAGGAAGCTTCTAAGAAGTATTCAACTGGTCCAACTATCATGGCAGTAGCTGTTGGTATGAAAGGTGGTGCTATTAGACTCGGTTGTCTCTCATTCGGTGCATGGGCAGGGTCTTTCAAAGGTCGCACACTTTTCACAGATATCTTCCAGAATACATACAAGCCACTCGACTAATCTTCAATACCTTAACTTTAATAATGCAATGAAATACATTTTAAACCCTTTTGTCTTTTTTACATATAAATTATTTCTCTTTACCGAATATGATCTTCGCCAGTTCTGCATCCTCACCAGATTGTTTACAGAGTGCAGTAAAGTTGGCATTCTTTCTATAAAGATTAGCAGGAGAATCAAATTCAACGACGCGTCCGGCATCTAAAACTAGAATTTTGTCATAGTCTGCAATTGTACGTAATCTATGGGCAACACATAAAATGGTTACGTTATCCATATCATAACGAAGTGCTTTTTGAATAACTTCATCAGAATGTGAATCTAAATTAGCCGTTGACTCATCTAAGAGGAGTATATTAGATTTGGCATGAGAGAGTTTGAGAAGACCTCTAGCGAGTGCAAGTAATTGACGTTGACCTGCACTAAAGTTCTTTCCATTTTGAGATACCTTCTCGCCTAATGATTTTATAGCTGTTCTGTCGACGTTTGATGAGTCTGGTAAAGATGTCATCGACGCATCGAGGGATGAGGCTAATTTTACACGTTTAAGTATTTCCCAGATCTCATCGTCATTGAATTCATCAAACGGATCGAGATTCTCACGAACTGTACCAGCGAATAATTGTGCTTCTTGAGGAATTGTTGTAATACGGTTTCTTATAGCCTCGAGTTTCAATTCAGAAATGTCGTTACCATCTATTGAGATTAAGCCACTTTCCAATTCTAATATACGGTTCAAGCAGAGAACTAATGTAGATTTACTGTAATTGGGATTAGAAAATTATTATATGCAAGTCTCAGCTCACCCTGATCCAGTACGTCCACAAATACCAACCTTCTCGCCAGGCTTGACAACAAATGAAACATCATCGAGTACTCTTCTAAGCTCAGGAGAGTATCTGACACACAATGATCGAATATCACTAAAACATTGTAAGTAAACCATCAGATCGTTAAAAACACCTCACATGTATGAATGCTCACTTGGCCATTCTGGACCGGGCATATCACCCTCATCATCTTTCTGCTCTTGCTCTAGATCCAAATACTCTCCAATACGTTCGACAGAGTTCAGGTTGATTTCCGTTTGTGCACTCAATCTGACAACCCAAAGAGCAGCCTCGTTGAAGGTGATAGCATAAGACAATGCGAAACCAGCCATCGAAGGCGAAATGTTTTTATCCAAGAGCAAGAAAATTGCTGTAGTCAAACTGATAAACGCTGCAGCAACATCTATACGCAAGGATAACCAACGGTTAGTTATCCATAACATCAAAAATCCAGCGTTGTTTTCGTCAATGAGTTGGAAAACGCGATTTTGGAATATGTTCGTCGCTGAATATGCTCTAATACTGACGACACCATTGAGACACTCGAAAAATGTTGAGAAAATTGGTGACCTTGTCAAACTTTCTACACGCTTGACATCTCTAGATGTCTGGAGGTAAAGAGTACCGATAATGTAATAAATGATCGCGACGAAGATTGCACCAAATACGAACGCTGGAGCGGCGAATACGATGACTAACAGAATGAAGAGAGCCAAAACCAATGAATGCAAGAACCATAGAACGACTGGTGCAGTTTCCTGGTCAACAACTTCAATATCCTTAGATAAACGGTTCATGATTCTACCAGTTGGTGTACTATCGAAGAATCTGCTACGTGTTTTCATCACACGAGTTAACATCCTGTTGTATAACTTCCTAGAAGCGTTGACAGATGCGTTGAACATTACGAACATACAGAGGGATGAGAGCATAATATATCCAGCTGATGCTAAAACATATATAGCCAAGTAATAGTTTGTTGAATCATGTTTGTCAGTCAATGTTGCAGTAGTGAAGTCTCCTTCAGGTACGAAGAGCATTGCAGTGCGAGTGACTATGTAATTGAATGATGTTGATGCGTCATCGTATGCGCTAGTCCATAAACGGAGAGAATATGATGCACCAACTTCAGATGATTGCGCTCCAATAAATGTGAAGAACATTACTAACCAGAACATTGTACCACCGAGAGAAACTGCGTAAAGTTTGTACACTTCCATACTGACAGCTCCTTCGCTCTTCTTTTCCTCTTCAATGAGTGTCTTCTTTGGGGTTGTTGTGTCTGATACTGGTATTTCCGCATTAATAGATACTGTACTTTTTCTTTTGTCGCTAACCGGTGTTGCATAACCTTCAACCAAGATGTTGTTCGAGATGAGATGATGTCCATCCTGGACAGTTTCCAATCTCTTGTCGTGCAACTCAGGTTCCTTCTTTTCTTCAGGTGGAACATCCTCAATATCAGCGTGTGTCACGTCCAAAAGTCCTTGTTTACGTAGTTCATCGGCTGTACCAGCACCATCCACCAGACCATCACGTAAAAATACGACGTAAGATGCCTAAATTAGGTTAGGCGTGCCTTCACGAGTTTCGAAGTACTTACTTTCGCAGCACACATGGCAACGTGATGAGTAACTAGAATAACCGTGCGATTACGCATGAGGGGACCAAGGAGGGCGTTTTTGATAAGGTTCTGTCCTGTATTAGCATCCACAGCTGAAAGCACATCATCGAGAAGAAGATGCTTGGCTGGGGAGTAGATAGCTCTAGCCAACGATATTCTGGCTTTTTGACCACCTGAGCATGAAGTACCCTTCTCACCGACTTCAGTTTCGTCACCATCGTCGAATAACGCCAAGTCAGGAAGAAGAGCACATGCTTTAAGGACTTCCTCATAACGTTTCTTATTGAATGGAGATCCAAAGAGAATATTCTCCTTGATGGTGCTGCTCAACAAGAATGGATTCTGAGGTGCATATGCAATGGTATCCTTAAGCCCTGTGTGCTCATCTGGGATGATTGTTTCCGCATTCATAGTGCATGGCATAAACACTCTACCATCCACCAATGAAAGTTCACCAAGAAGAGAGTCCAAGAGAGACGTCTTTCCACTACCAACGGGTCCGGCAATAACACTGAACTTCCCGACAGGGAAATCAAGGTTAAGCTTGCGTAGGGCGAATCCTATATTTCCATCGCCTTCATAGACAAGTGTAGCATTCTTGAAACCGATTGTTGGATCACCAATTTCCTTTGGACCACTGAGTTGCTGGTACTTGGATGTATCAACTTCGTTGTTAAGAAATTCGGCGATACGATCGCAAGAAATCTTGGCTTGCAAAACGTGAACAACAACTTCAGGTAGCGCCTCAAGTGGTGATCTCAGAATGCTGAAGAGGAGAAGTGCAGTAAATGCTTCCTGGGATGTCAGAACTTGACCAAAAATTTTGGTGTGTGCCATGAAAGTCAACACAGTGACCCCAATTGGAGTTCCCCACATGAAAATACCGTTGAAGATCCAAGCAGCGAAACGCTTTTTCAAGACACTGAGTTCTTTTGCTCTGGTGATGTTCATTTTCTCAATGAGTCGATCTTCCCAGGCATTGAGCTTAACAAGATGTATGTTGGAGAGTACCTCTGTCGCAAGATCCAACCTTGCGTCAATCTTCTCCAAAAGTTCTTGCTGGATCTTGATGAAGATACGGTTAATGAAGTATGTAATTGGGAACGTGAGTAAAAGAACTGAAATACCGACAAGCGCTGATTTTCCAAGCAGAGCATAAAGTCCAACGATAGCAAGCACGATTGTCAAAGGACACTCTGGGAAGAGGAAATGCAAGTAAGCACTAATTTCAGATGTCTGAGAAGCGTTAAAAGGAAACTTCGGAGGTAATACAACCCACCTTGAATGCATCAACAGATACCAAGTTAATAATCCTTCCCTCATTTGAAGAGGTATCTGAACTTTCCTTACTTTCTGTTTCTTCACCATTTTGACCCTCACTATGCTCTTTAGTTCCGCCTTGGGTGAACTTCCTCCTGAGTGATTTGAGGAAAACTTCGGAAATCAATGTTGAGCGTAGGTTAATACAAAGCTTGCGTCCGACGAGAAGAGCTTGCTGATTGAAGAGAGATGCCGCAATTTGACCGGCAAACAGTAGAAACGCGAAAATGAAAGCCTCCTTATCAGTGGTGCCATCGCCACGACTGCTGATATGTTTCAAGATGCGTTGAAGACAAAAGGGAGCTGAGAGTGTAAATATCGACTTAAACGTTGACATCAAGAACATGTAAGTCAAGTCAGCCTTGAAACATTTGAATAATCGTGGAATTAATGTGGTGACAGTTGGTGGAGAGCTTGAAAGTGATCTAAATTTCAAAAGAATATAGCTAGTAAGATTGTCAGAGCGCAATGAAGGAATTTGTGATTGGTTATTGACCGGAATACGGAAATGTTTGAATATGTAGGGATCAACATAGAGGAACGCAGCTCTCTCGAAGATGCTCTTTGGTTCGTCAAGTGCAGCTGGTGAATCAGGACCACCCAGAGGTTTTGTTGCGATGTTGTCTGTTTGGTAAGGTACGAAAAGTGATGGAATGATATATGCAAGGGCGAATGCAATTAGTAATTGTTCATTAAGCGTGCTTGGGATAATGGAATTGGCTATACTGATGATAGAGACCATAAATAAATACAATGTACCCAAAATGATCCTTTCAAAGTTGAAGTCTGTGGTGTAACTGCTCTCTAAGGCAATGTAACCGAGGTAGACCCAGTAAGCATAAGACGGTAGTAACGCAAGCGTTTGCGGACGAGTTGTAGTAATTGTGACCAATGCGGCCAAAGCGATTGAAAACTCTAAAATCGAGAATACCCTGTTGTAGTTTCTGTACCCACTTTTTGGGTGAACTTTGTGATAATGATCAAGGATCATGTCGTTCTCGATGCGATAGTAAGTGGAGCGTATATCGAATGCATTCTCTGGCTTGCTGTTGGCCAGGGATGCTAGATTATCCTCCAAAGCGACGGCGGGTCGCCGAGTGGCTCTATAGAGGATAGGTACTGCTATAGGGAGCAATAGCAACGTTTGCAGAGTGTCCTGCATGCCTTTCATGTGTTAAATTATTCGCATTTAATAAAATACATTTCATTGACTCACACTTCGATGACGGTGGAAGATAAGGAAAAAATGGGCGGATATCGATCAATGTTACTCCATAAAAGCGGAATTAATTCGTTATTCGTAGTTATATACACTTTGGAAAGGACAAGCATTTAATATCAGCTATGTTGTATATGCTGGCAGATAGTAACTAAAATTAGCTTACTAGCATCAAATCATTCTTAACTTTACTCTTTACAAAAATGTTTATTCTGCAACGAGCGAAATTGCTGCTCGTTGAGTGGATGGTCGCTTTTCCATACGGTTGACCCAGTCGGCGACGTGTGGGTAGTCTTTGAAGGATAATTCAGCTTTTGCAATTGATCTGAGCCATCCGTGGAACGAAATATCTGCAATAGTATACCTGTCGTGGACAATGAAGTTGTTTCCTTTCTCTTTTTGACGAATTAATTGTTTTTCAAGCACAGCAAAGACGCGGTAGCACTCATTTTCATATCTCCTGATAACAGAAGGTGGTGCATCCTCTCCCGTTGCGTTCTTCCAGAAGTGTTTGAAGTAAACAACCTGGCCCTGGAATGGTCCCTGTCCAGATATCTGGAAATCAACCCACTGGACTGTAGTCATCTGCTCGTTCAAGTTCTTACCCAAATATTGATCTGGAGCATATCTTCTGGCCAAGTATTGTAGGATCGCACCACTCTCCCAGATAATGAAGTGGTCGTTCATATGATCGACCAAGGCAGGCACCCTTCCATTAGGATTGACACGTTCGAAGAATTCACCCTTTACACCCTTCAGTGGGTGCTGTGAAAAGTCAAGATTGTGGATGATATAGTCACCTCTGTACGCGAAACCAAGTTCTTCCAGGAAATTAAGTATTTTGAATGGGTTAGGACCCTGTGGGTAGCTCCAGAGTTCGAATTTTATTGTCATGATTTCTTAACTGCTGCTCTTCAAGTGATTATTGGCAAATTATCGGTGTATTCAATTGTTCGGCCCTCTGGCTTTACTGCAATGTTAGCAAGTTAATAGACGATTCAGACAGGCTCTTACGTCTATCTCGATTGATTGGCGATGATGAAAAGAAAAGAGGAGAGACGCTTTGGCACTATTTAACTGTCGACGTACATACAGCCGATATCGGACATCATTACATCATCAATCTACATTGTCATCTTACATTCTGATTCATATAGTGGTCGTAACGTAAACTTTCATCTTGTGCTGGTGTTTCTTACTCGTTGGTGAAAGATGGCTTGCGTTTCTCGATGAAGGCAGACATTCCTATTTTGGTCAGGAGGACAACTGTCAGACATTTACTCACCTTCTTTCTGATCGTTAGTGGCAAAAAGCTGATGGAATAATCGTCTCTCAAACCTAAGACCCTCGCTTAGAGGCATTTCATACGCTAACTTTCGCATCAGAGGTTAAGCAATTGACAACGGCATACTCACCCGCGTTGATACTCTCTTTAGCTGCTTGAACGCTGATAGAAGACTTGGTAGCAATTTCTTCAGCAATTTTCAATGCAGCGGGTAAGAGTTGATCGTTTGGCAGTACCTGACTGATGAGACCTCTATCATAAGCTTCTTGTGCTTTTATCATGCGTCCTGTGAGGATCATTTCCATCGCTTTTGCCTTACCAACAGCTCTGATAAGTCGTTGAGTGCCGCCTCCACCGGGAATAATACCCAGATTAATTTCCGGTTGACCGAATTTTGCAGATTCTGAAGCGAGAAGGATGTCTGTAGCCATAGCGATTTCGAAACCACCACCGAGCTATATATGTTAGACACATTACGTAGCACATTATCTATCTACTCACTGCGTATCCGGAGACTGCACCAATGATAGGCTTTCTGAAATCGCGTATTAGATTCCAGGAGCTGAGGAAATCCCTCTTGTAAGCTTCTACAAAGGAAATATCCTTCATCTCTTTGATGTCAGCACCGGCTAATGGAGATGAGAAAATACAGCGGCTAATATGAGCGACACATACCTGCAAATGCTTTGTCTGAGCCTGTTAATACGACAGATGTAATCTCACCGTCGGATTGTGCTTTATTGAGGATATCGTTAAACTCAGCCATGAGTTCATTATTGAGTGCGTTGAGAGCTTTTGGACGGTCTAGAGTGACCAATTGTACGCTCTTTATAGGGTTATCCACTATAATATTCTTGTATGCCCCTCTCAGTACTGAGTTCGCTCTCATCTTTCTGAATGATAGAGATAAAGCCAGAAAAGAAGGAGATATATATAAGAAAAATTATTGTTATTCTAACAAAATAATAATAAATAAATAATTTTAGATTTTTGAATTTACTCTCAGCCAATTAGAGGTTGATCTCTAACATCCAAGAACGCTTGAGACGCGGAAGATAAAGATTGTCGCGTAATGGATTTCAATCAATTTAACCGGCCGCCACAGCAGGTACCACAGACGCTACCACAGTCTATGAACCGTGAGCGTATACAGGCCATGGTCCAGGTTAGTAGAGATCTCTGATCTAGAGCAATCACTAATCAAACGGTAGAGATTAAACATTCTCCGTTCACAAGGTCAAAATGAGCGTACATCTACAGAATTCGCCCAGATGGCAGGATTTTTGAGGATGTTCGGTCAGTTCCAGCAAATGCGTCAACAACAGCTTCAACAGCAGCAGCAGCAGCAAGGTTTGTATACTCTTCAATTTATATTACGATTGACATTCTCACAGGTGCACCTCAACAAGCTCCGCAATCTCTCACTCCCGTGCAAATTAACGCTCTGAAGGCTCAAATGGCTACTTATCAATTCGCCAGCCAGAACATGCCGACACCAGAGCACATACAAAGGGAAGCATTTGAACCAGCTCAGTATCCAGTAGCACCACCCCCAGAAGATACGATACGCGACAAAACTATCGGCGCTGCAGTTGAGATTAACAAGGTTAAGGAGGAAACTCCTCAGAAGCCACATGAGTATCAGTCATACATTAGTCCACTCGTATACCTTGAGGCTGGTCCAAATTCATCTAACAATAGCACAAAAAATCAGCGTATAATAATCCCATCTGTGATGCCACAAGGTATCGACCCATACCAGCTTATTGAAGAGCGCAATCATTTTCAGAATAGACGTATGTATTGGCGTATTCAAGAATTGGAAGACATGACATCAACGACTTCTGACCAGCCAGCTCACATCACCGGCAATGATATTCTTGATAGTAAGGCTCCTCAGGATATTGATCAAAAGCCTGAGAGTCCTTCACTCACAGATGTCAGCTCTTCAGACAAAATGAAGGCCCTTATTGAGTTGAAAGCACTCAAGCTTGTAGAGAAGCAACGCGCACTTCGCCAGGATGTAATCAGCGCACAATCACATGCTACGTTACTTACAACTGATCGTGCTGCATTTAGAAGATTCAAGAAGCAATCACTTAGAGACGCAAGAGCTACTGAACAATTTGAACGGAAGCAACGCAGCGAGCGTGACAGAAAAAGTCGCCAAAAGCACCTTGATTATATACTGTCTATTCACAACCACGCTAACAACCTTCGTCAAGCCAATCGCGATGCAGTGGCTAAAGCACAAAAGATGGGTAGAGCTGTACTCAAGCTTCATGGCGACGTTGAAAAAGAAGAACAAAAACGTGTCGAGAGGGTCTCCAAGGAGCGTCTTGCCGCTCTTAGAAATGACGACGAGGAGGCTTACTTGAAACTCATTGATACTGCGAAAGATACAAGAATTACCCACCTTCTGTCTCAAACAGATGCTTATCTTGATTCGCTCACTCAGAATGTCCTTGCTCAACAAAACGAAGTCGGAATGGAAGATAACTTCAACTTTGAAGTCGAAGAGGCACCTGCTACCGAGGCTACATTCGGTGGTAGACGCCAAGATGATGAAGCTGAAGATCAAGGAAAGGTTAGTGTTGATTACTACGCCGTCGCTCATCGCGTTAGCGAGAAGGTTACTACTCAACCAAGTATTCTCATTGGTGGTCAACTTAAGGAGTATCAATTGAAGGGTCTTCAATGGATGATTTCACTTTACAATAACCGCTTAAATGGTATTTTAGCAGACGAAATGGGTCTTGGTAAGACTATTCAAACTATCTCTCTTGTTACATTCTTGATTGAACGTAAGAGACAAAATGGACCTTACTTAATCATCGTTCCGCTTTCTACACTCACTAATTGGGCTATGGAATTTGAGAAATGGGCACCATCAGTATCTGTAGCAGTCTATAAGGGTCCTCCACAGCAAAGAAAAGCAACGCAACAGCGTATGAGACAAGGTTTCCAGGTTCTCTTGACAACATTCGAATATGTCATTAAGGATCGTCCAGTTCTCAGTAAATATAACTGGGTATTCATGATTATGGATGAAGGTCACCGTCTCAAGAATACTGAATCCAAGCTTTCACAGACTTTACAGCAGTTCTACAAGACGCGTTACCGTTTGATTCTAACAGGTACACCACTCCAAAACAACTTACCAGAGTTATGGGCTTTACTTAACTTCGTTCTTCCAAAAATTTTCAACAGTGTGAAATCGTTCGATGAATGGTTCAACACACCGTTTGCAAATACTGGTTCTAATGAGAAAATGGATCTTAATGAAGAAGAAAGTTTACTTGTCGTAAGTAAAGTTACCTGCTCTTATGTTTTTATTGAATAACATTCTACAGATCAAACGTCTACACAAGGTTTTGCGTCCTTTCCTTCTCCGTCGTCTTAAAAAGGATGTTGAAAAGGATCTTCCAGATAAGGTTGAGAAGGTTGTTAAATGTAGAATGAGTCCTCTACAAATTTCACTTTACAACCAAATGAAAAAGTTCGGCCAAATGGCTTCAATTTCTCAGAGTGATAAGAATGGCGCTGTTGGTGGTAATAACAAGTCTGGTATTAAGGGTTTACAAAATACAATTATGCAATTGCGTAAAATTGTTAACCACCCATTCGTATTCGATGCAATCGAGAGTGCAGTAAACCCTGCCAGTATTTCCGATGACAAGCTTTACAGGGTTGCAGGAAAGTTCGAATTACTAGACCGTATTCTTCCAAAACTCAAAGCAACTGGTCACAGAGTACTTATTTTCTTCCAAATGACAGCAATTATGACGATTATGGAGGATTACCTCGCTTGGAAAGGTCTCAAACATCTTCGACTTGATGGTTCAACAAAGACAGAAGAACGCTCAAGTTTGTTGAACAAATTCAATGATTTAGATTCTGATTACTTTGTCTTCTTATTATCAACTAGAGCCGGTGGTTTGGGTCTTAACTTGCAATCAGCTGATACTGTTATTATTTTCGATTCTGATTGGAACCCACACGCTGATTTACAAGCTCAAGATCGTGCACATAGAATTGGTCAAAAGAAGGAGGTTAGAATTCTGCGATTGATCACGGAACGCTCTGTTGAAGAACAGATTCTCGCACGTGCTCAGTACAAGCTTGAAATTGATGGAAAGGTCATTCAAGCTGGTAAATTCGACAATAAATCGACTGCAGAAGAACGTGAAGATTTCCTTAGATCTATCCTTGAACAAGAAGCTGAAGAAGAAGAAGAAGCGGGTGATATGAATGATGATGAAATCAATGAATTGCTCGCTCGTGGTGAAGGTGAAATTGATGTATTTAACCAAATGGATAAAGAAAGAGCCCAACAAGACGCTTTATTCTGGCAAGCTAAAGGACTTGTGGGACCTAACCCAGGTAGACTTATTACAGATCAGGAATTGCCAGAGATTTACAGATCTACTTACGAATGGAACCCTATCATTGAAGCTGATCAAGAAGCTCTCGAGGGTGGTAGAAGAGCACGTGCTGGCGTCGTTTACGACGATGGTCTCACCGAAGAACAATGGGTTAATGCACTTGAGAACGATGAAACGACTATTGAGGAACAATCTAGACTTAAACGTGAAAGAGCCGCGAAGGGTTTAACCGAAGAAGAAGAAATAGACTCACCAGATGTGGATGGATCAAAGAAGCGCAGTGGTAGACCATCTAAAGTTGGAACACCCGTTCCTGGCGGTAAGCGCAAACGTAATCCGGCCGTCGAAACACCTACGATCGATTACAATGACGAACCAGCAAACAAAAAGAAGAAACCTGGTCTCGATCCAGAGGCTAAGGAGAGACTTAAGAGTGTTCTCACACCTTTCTTTGATGTTGTATGGACATTGACAGACGAAGATGGTAGATTGAGAGCTGACCTCTTCAGAGAAGTTCCTTCAAAGAAGGTGAGGATTTATCTGTTACGTGAGATCCACTGACAAATTATTAGCTTTACCCTGATTATGCTCTCTTGATCAAGCAACCAATGGCATTGAACAATATCAAGCGTAAAATTGAACGCAAGACGTATCAAAACGCTAGAGAATGTCTCAGTGATTTCCATTTGTAAGTAACATAGCAGCACCTTAACGATTATACTAACGGACGTATAGGATGTTTGCAAACGCTAGAACATACAACGAACCAGGGTCTTGGGTCGTTGAAGATGCAGATGCTATCCAAGCAGGCATGGATCAAGCATGGAATGAAAAGGTCCTTGGCACGGGTGTTGCAGGTTCAGAACTACCAGCTGAGGCAACAGGTCCACCTCAACCAGATCAGATATTAGGCCCGGCAGCCCTTCAGGCAGTAGCACAGCCTATGGTCCAACATCAGGTACCTCAGCCCCCTCAACCACAAAATCAGATGGTAAATATTCCTCAAATGCAGCAGCAGCCTCAGATACATCAACAAATGCCACAACCAGCTATGCAAGCGGCTCCTATGTATCAACAACCATCATATGGAGCTGTTGATCCGAACGCTTTCATCGCTGATCCAATGTATTATCAGCAACAAGCATATGATCAACAACAGCAACAACAAGCAGCATTTGAGCAACAACAGCAACAACAGATGTACCAAAGCTATGGTGATCCATATGGGCAACAGCCTCATGGACCTTAAATAATATAAAAGAAAGAGCAAAGATTGTGACTTGTAAAAATATGTTTATATATGATTAACTAATTAAAGAAAAGAATGCAAAGAAAACATTAGTCATTAGACTGCAATTCGTTAGCAACATCCACCAGAGGTGCTAGGTTGTTGTTGACTAGCGTCAACTTTTACGCTGTTTGATTGGTTGTTTGAACCTGAGGATTGAGAGTCGATTAATCTAGACTTGATATCGCGGGCCAAAGTGAAGAAAGCGTCTTCAACGCCTACGTTGTTCTTAGCGGAGGTTTCAATGAACTTGATTTCTAAGCTATCTGCTAATTCCTTTCCTTGGTCCTGAGTAATAGCACGCTTTTCATCCCAGTCGCATTTGTTACCGACTAAGATTTTGTTTACGCCTTCAGAAGCGTATTGAACGACGTTTGAGTGCCATGTTCTGATATTGTTGAAACTGCGCTCATCCGTGACGTCGTAGACTAAGAGAATACCCATCGCGCCTCTGTAGTAAGCGGTAGTGATTGTTCTGAATCTTTCTTGACCAGCCTGGAGTAGTTAGATGTTTTCTGTGAAGTGAAGGATATACTAACGGTATCCCACTGAGGAGTAAGAGGTTAGATAGACAAGTAGATAGGAGTAAATACTCACGATTTGTAGCTTTATTCTCTTGCCATCGAGTTCGATAGTACGAATTTTGAAGTCGATTCCGATTGTAGTGATAAATGATGGTGTCCAGGCATCGTCACAGAAACGCAGTAACAAGCAAGACTTTCCGACGCCGGAGTCACCGATAAGTAGAACTAGTGGTTTGTTAATCGTTCTATTATAATATCTAGACAACTATAGCTTACGTTTACTAAATAAATGAGCTGAGATCTCGCTAGTATCTATGTGCTGTACTCACATTAAAAAATCGTAATGTGGGTTTCCCATGGTAACTATATACTGTTAGATTTAATTAAAGCGAATATTTTTTATTTACTTTCTCTATGATGGACGTATCTCCTCAAGATTGTCTTCAGCGCTCACGTCCAAGATAGTTGCAAAATGAGTTTAGCTGATTTATTAGCCCAGTCTAGGACGCTTACAACGCACTTATCAAAACCTGATTTACCACAAATACACCTCGGTTTAGACCAAATTGAGAATCAGTCAAAGAAACTAGTACACAAGCAACGCGGTGATATCGACTCACGAGCACACTACTTGCTCGCTTCAGGCGGATTGAATGCTAGTGACTTGTCTTCAAAGATATTCAACGTCAATAGCAACCTCAACAGCACTTTTGAACCCCTCCAGCCTTTGCATGACAACGACGTCCAGGGCTATCTTAGGCACGACTACGAGCAGACTATCATTTCAGCCATAGAAGAGGGCAGGAGAGATACCCTCAACGACTTCCATGATAATTTGGCTACAAACATGCAAACTTCCTGGGATAAGCGCAAGGCTGCTATTTTTGAAGAGCTAGGCCAACACGCTACAGGTATAGCCCCTACTATGGATTACCTTCCAGAGTCTTCTCTTTCAGCTTCCGTTCACGCATCAATCCCTTCAACTAGCCTCGCTATGAATACCCGGATGAACAGCTACGTAAACGTCGTAAAGAAACTCAACGAATATCGTTTACAAGGCTACAATTACGGTTTAATCTCAGAATTCGCTAACGTAGCAAAATCATTGTCAACCACAGACTCCCGCTCGAATCAAGTACACGATTGTTGGAACCTTTTAGCATCCAGCCTAAGAGAGAAGAGTGTTGTTAATGGAGAGTTTCAAAGGGCAGCCCTTAGTGAACGTGAATACGCTCATGCTTATCTTTTCGAGAGCGTCGAAAGCGAATCAGCCAGAAATTTGCGTACAATGTGGACAAACGGCTCAAAGCGTTTCTTAGAACATCAATTCTTGAAATATATCGAAAAGATTATCGTACAAAATCCATCACAAGCTCAAGTTGGTGGTGTACCTCTCATTCAAAACAAGGTTAGAGGTTTCTTGAACGTGAAATACCGCAAAAATGGTGGCTGGTCAGATCCAAAGATTGAGGTATATCTTATTTAAATCTTCACTTTTAACTGACTGACAAACTATTTAGATCATCTCGGGTCAACCAATCTGGGCTATGCTCTTCACCCTTCTTCGCACTGGACATGCTCAAGAAGCCCTTGAATTAGCTACTGAAAGTGAGGAAGCTTTGGGTAAAACTGAAAGAGAGTTTGTTCCGTATTTCAAGGCATGGTTAGATTCTCCAGATCAACGCCTTCCAAAGCAACTCAGGGACAGATTCATGTCAACTTACAACACAAGAATTAGATTTGCGGCTGAGAGTGGATCTATCGATCCATATAAGCACGCTCTTTACAAGCTTGTTGGTAGAGCGGAACTTTCAAGACGTAATCTTCCATCAGTTACTAATACAACTGAAGACTGGTTATGGTTACAACTCTCACTTGTTAGAGAAAGCTCACCAGGTGAAGATACGCCTTCTGAGTCATTCGGTTTGAGAGAATTGGCTGGTTTATTGCTCAAATTCGGTGAAAAACATTTCGATCCAAAAGGAAACAATCCTATCAAATACTTCACCGTTTTGCTCCTTTGCGGTCAATTCGAGAGAGCTGTTGGGTATCTCTACAATAATCTGCAATACCAAGTAGACGCTGTGCAATTCGCAGTTGCCTTGTCTTACTATGGCTTACTCAGGGCGCCGGAGAAATCACATACCTCTGAAATTGAGCTACGTAGGTTTCGTTTAGAATTATTTATCTAGACTTGCTAACATTATTAATAGTCACATCAGACGCAAATGGACAACCAGCACTAGATTTCGCAAGGATAATACATAGATACACACGTATATTCGCACGTTCTGATCCACAAGAAGCGCTTCAATATCTCTACTTGATTTGTCTTAACAGTGACGCACCACAACCTATCTCAAGACAACAAATCGCACTGTGTCATGCCTATATCAAGGACCTTGTACTCGAAACCAGATCGTACGCACACTTACTCGGTGAAGTCAAACCAGATGGCACTAAAACTCAAGGTTTGATTGAACGCGATTTGAAACTTATTAAGCTCGATGATGAGCGTGATTACCTTCTCAATATTGTCAAATCTGCAGCCTCTCGAGCTGAACTCGAGAAGCGTACAAAGGATGCAATTTTATTATACAATCTTGCAGAAGAATATGACGTTGTTGTCACCGTTCTCTGTCGGGAATTGGGTGCATCATTGTCTGTTAATCCTGCTCCACAAAATGATGATATTTTCGATCTCGCACGTGGTATACTCGATCATTATAAGCGTGACGCAAGAATCGCACATCGCGTTAGCCAGAAGAACAGAGAAACTGTTGGCGTTCTCCTTAGATTGAAAGAGGCACTCACACTTTATGAACAATCACAATTAGACGCTGCACTTAGCACAATTGAAGATGTCAAACTTATCCCTCTCAACGGAGATGTTATTAGTATTACGAGAAAAAGTGAAGAGTTTAAAGATTTGGATGAAAGTATTTCACGTAATCTCTCCGATGTTTTACTCATCACTATGAACATACTCTTCAAGATACATGCAAACTTAAAAGAATCTCCATTTGGTGATAGCTCGAGACAAAACGTGAGAATATTAGTTGAATTATTTTATAAGCTTACTAATGATTACTTTTAGAAAATGTCACAGCTCCGCGCTAAAGCTCGTACTCTCATGATGTTCGTTGGTCTCCTGAGATTTAGGATCTCCAGTGATGTCCTTCAACAACTCTCCAGATTAGACGTTATGATGGTCTAAAATTACTTATTGAAAGTTTCTAATTTATGCATTTTTGTTAAAACAATTGAAATATTTAATTAAGACAGTGAGTAGTGAGTTGTATAAAATTTAGGTATCACACCTAATGGTGGTGAGATTTCTCATAAGTACCTTCGAGTTTCTTCTCTTGTATTGCTCTTGACGTTTCTGCTAACCATGCTGCACTCTCCTCGCGTGTAAAGCCTAACTTTCTGTGTGGGTAATTAGCATTTATATGAACGGCCTACATATCCACTCACGTTCCACGAGTGATGGCATCTGGCTCCTGAAGAGAAAGTGGATTTAAATGCTTGTTCAAATCCAATTCGGAGAGTGTGTGGTTCGTGAAGCGATGGTTACTCTCATCAGCTCGGACAACCATAACGAGATCCAACATAGTGCTATCAGCTGGTAATTGCCAATAACCACGTGCTATCGATGGGATCTCCTTATGTTTCCAACCAGGAACATAGCCAGCTTTTATTTCTGGAGTTGCGTGAGACCAGAAGTTAAAATAAAAGTAGGAATACATACCTTTCATTGCTCTTGTGTAAGTGACAACAGCTTCCTCTTCCAAGACTGCAGTAAATCTATGACAAATCTTTGGGTTGATAAGGTACGACACGAAGAACAAGTTGAAGAAAACACCTTGAGCGCCTAAAACCATTGCTCGCATCCAGATTGATGGTTTTTCAACAGCAAGGAATGACATAAGGTGCATCCTTTCGTTTTCAGCCTCTATTTTTGGTGAGCGTTATCTTACTCTAATGTATGACGTACCTGCAAGTAACATATTGATGTAACCCCCATCACGGTCCATACGTCTCAAGCTACGGAGATGACGGAGCATACTGGCTACAAAACCTGGTACACCAGCTACTGATTCGAGGAAAATGAATCTTCTTAGCCATTGTTTTTCACTCAAAACATATCCTTTACTAATCAACCATGGTAATGGCTTGTCTTTAACGTCTGGTGTTATCTCTCTATGTTTATATCCAGTCACAATGTCAAAGCTGCTTCTGAGGAGCTTTACTAGTGCATTTGCGAGCCTATCACTTAGTGTTTTCTTCTCAAATTCAAGAATCTTTACACTGTCGAGTTCCTCTTTAGTGTAGACTGGACTTGTGAGTAAATAGTCGCCTAATGGTTTATTGTTCCAATCTAATGTTTGTTGTTCAATCCTTTGGAATGGAGCTGTCTTCTGGAAGTGAACACCTTCTGTACCAGTTTTCTTAGATAAATCTAGATCACTGTTTGCGTGGGTTTTCTCGTAGTTTACATCTTCTACCGTAGGTTTACTTGACTGGGGATAGCCAGGGTTGCTAGATGTAGCTCTGCTAGCGGCGAATAGCTGTGAAGATGTTGATAAGCTATTTGCTTGAAGGATACCCCTAGTCAGTGGCAATGCCACGTATGTTGATATCTTTGAACGTGCAAGTAACATTTTAAAAGTCTGTTATTGTGGGTGTTTGTTGTCAAGGTCAGTAGTATCCAAGTGATCGTCACAATACGTCACTAGCTGTGCCAATTTTTACGGACATCGTTAAGCCCGGAGCGGAATTAATGTATTTGTTATGCACGATTATGGGGATGTCCTATATATTATATATTCTCATAGGTCAATAGTACCGAGATGTCCGGATAATTTTCACAAAATGCAGTTATGTACTGCAAGTATGGGTATTTTAATAAAATATCAATAACAAGATATATTCTATAAATCCAAATGTACACTTTTGATAGGTTATTCATATCATAGGTAATGTCAATCCGAATGTTTGGAGGAATGATCAAGATTTTATCAGCAATTTCAGATGGTCATTACAGAAATATACTGAAAACACAATTTTACGAAGGTATATATCTTACATACACCCATTAAAAGCCACTATATTTCACATATTTGCTCGCATGAAAGTTTTTTCTAGGTCAATAATGAATATAACTACAATTTTACATATAAATTAAAATGTCAAGTTATGCCTATAAGCTCCAATAGCTTCTAGTCTGTCAGGGCCTTCTTCCTCCCACATTTGTTTAGTCACCCAACCAGTTACACCATCTGATTCGCGTGCCCAACGCGCCATACCTTTCCAAGCGTCAAAGCGAGGATCAACAGCGCGTGTAACATTGAATTGACTGCCAACTGGCACTATCGGACGAAGAGCCGATTGTAATTTATTGTCAAAGTTTGGGAGAGATGCATAGCCACCAGTAAGGTACACGTTCTCGAGTCACCTTGTCAGATTTCATTAACGAGCGTAAAATTGTAACTTACACCTAATAGTCGACTTTTTTCTTCGCCATGAAATGATTTGAGAACGTGGTTGACCATTTCGACCAAACCCGCTCTGTCCGAACCCGCGATTGACGGCTGGAAGAGAACCTCAGGGACTCTGTACCTCTCGATATTAAGGTGGAGTTGGTGCGATTGTTGTATCTGTTCAGGTGTCTCCTGTTGTTCATCATGCATACCAACGTCCTCATATGGATCTTCGCCACCATAGTAAAACGTCGTTAAAAGTTTGCGCTGTGCTTTGCGACGGGCCTGGCGGGTATCTTCCACCGTGAATTGAGAGTCATTCTCGAGAAGCTTGGCCTCCATCTCGTCCAAATTCGCAGCTTCTTCTTCTTCGTCTTCGCTATCATTTTCATTTTTCTATAATTGTTAGCAAGTATATAGTAGGGGAGACAACTTACGATATCCTTATATATCTTCCAGTCAGAATCCTTAGCGCCAAATGTATCCTCGTCTTGTTGGACACCTTGCTTTTTGCGGCCTCGTTTTTGTCCTTTAGGTTCATTGCTCTTGCCTTCGTTAGCGAGGTCGGCTATGTTTCTCATTCTATTTTGCGCAGCTGCTGATTTACGGTCTGCTAGAGCATATCTCATTCTTTCCTTCTCTTTTTGACGTATAAGTCCGACCTGAATATTTTAATTAAAGTTTGTAAAGCAGAGGGAAAGCTACCGACCTTGTAATCATCTCTCAGCTTCTGCAGCCACCTGTCGTGATGATGTGTCCTCTCATATTCATCTTGTCTAGCTATCTCTTCAATCTTTTTACGTTCGGCTTCTTTCTCTTCTTTGATCCTCATGCGAGCGTCATAACCGGCCTTAAGTAGTCTTTGTCTCCTCTTTTCTTTGAGGTCTTCTTCATTAAGTTGCTGATCTGGAACATCAACAAGATGAAAGCTTGGTTGCTCCTAAAGATACATTGCGTCAGCTTTGATGAAACATTATCATATGTCTCACCTTTTCAGCAGTATCTTCGATACCTAATTCACGATCTCTTGCTTTTTGCAGCGTTTTGACAGTACGCTTGTAGAGATCTTCGAACTCCTTTTCATCTTCAAAACCTTCATCTTGTAAGCGACGGAGATAGGCCTTAGGCTGTTCTTTAGCTTTATTTTCCTTCAGTTGTTCCATCCATTTGATTTCTGCCTCTTTGTTCGCAAGCTTGGTTTTGTTAATGTATGAATTAGTGTCTACTTAATACGTACCTTTTCAAGGCGCGTTTTCGCTGCTTGTTCTTGCAGTCTACGGGCGGCTTCACGCTTCTTCTCTGCCTGACGCTCAAGTTCTTCGGCTGACTTCTCATCAACAACCTACAACAGTGTAAGTAGATAAATGAGAGTAAAGACATTCGCCCACTGGAGCAACGTAAGGGAATTGAATAACATTATTAATCTTCTTGAGATTGTCTGGATTTTCCATATCCTTAATGAAATCATTGTAATCATCCGCGAAAGTGCAACAATTCTCCAAGATAAACTATGCTATTTGTAAGTAATACCTCGATTATCTACCGGGAACATACATTAGACTGCATAGGGGTAACCTTTGTTGGAAATGCAGGATATTTGAGTTGAATCAATTTCAAGAGCAAATCAGCGGATTGAATACCACCCCAGGAGACTCGCTTGCAAGTGGAGAAAATACCTTTACCATCTAAGACGGGTATTACGGAAGTCATGTTTGATGATGCACTTATAACGAGACCGTCTGTTCCATTCGAATTGTAGAAGGAGTATAGACTGTCAACACCATATGATAGTTTCGGAGTGTCATACGCCTCAAATAGCAGCTCCGACATTTCTTCTTATTGTCAATTTGGCGATAAAAACAATAGACAACTCACGGGATCGCGGATAAGGAAGATTACAGAGTGGCTCTGAGATAACGATAGGTGGTGGTGTGCTCTTTAAACCCATTCTAAGGAATGTCCAGTCTAATGCGTTCTCCTGTACTATTGTGAATTGATATTCTGGTGTGTGTATGCTAACAAACCATTGTGTCCCAAGACGTGACTATTCCAGACTCATGCGGAGTCTTGGACTGAGTTTTACTAGCTGAATCAAGTTCTAAGGCGTCACCGTATACCATCATGTTACGATTCGTTCTGCGTTCTTTATAGCGAGAACCTTCGTTTCTAGTGACTAAGCTAGGGAGTTCTTCTGTAGCATACCCAGCGCGTAATTGAGTTGTTCCTATAGTCTTCAGTCGATGTAAAAGCATATAACTTCTATCTCACCATTGTCTATGACGATTGGCGTGTTATTATCTACATTACTGAAGTCAACAGGTGAGTGTATAATGTCCTGACCATTTGGAATATCCTTTATTTGATCAGGAAGTTCTATGAAACTCATTGATGGACGTTCAATTCTAACCTCGATGTTCCCTGTCCTCGGATTGCTACAAAATTTAGAGTGCAACAATAAATTAAGCTGTAAATCTGGACACTGTGTATTTACGCATAAGAGTTTGCAGTCTCCTCCAGCAACTAAACCGTCTACATCAAAGTCGAGTATTACAACTACACAGCCAGCTAAGAAAGCTACAAAGCGTACAAGTGATCCAATTCCAGTACAACCAGCGAAGAGAAGAGTTATAAAACAACCAGTTACAATTCCACAAACATTACCGAATGGTACACCAAGGATACAAGCCAGTGCAAGCCATTCAAGGATACCCGTACAAGACAGACAGCGTAGCTTAACTGCTTTATTTGAACAGTTTATCAAAATGTACGCTAAGTTACCTGAGCATAAGAAGTTAGCAATGAATGATGCATTTAAACAAGAGGAAGAGATATACGAACTAGCACAGAAGAATACCTATAAATCAGCAACTGCAAACATTCTCATAAAGTTAAAAAGAAGATCACCTATTACAGACATTAATTCACCACTTATCGGTACTGAAGATACACTTAAAAAGCGATTAGAAGATGCCGAACGAGCGCATAGTTATCAATTAAATAGGAAGACACTTGCTGAATATATACCATCACTTAATTTACTCCAAGAATACGGCTACGTCGTTGATACCCCTGAGACAGAAGGTGGAAGTGAGACAAGCGCGATTGGGCAGATGAAAGATTGCGCCCGTTGCAATCGTAAATTCATAGTTGAAGACAATATCCTCAAAGATGACTGTACATTCCATGATGGTAGGCCAATCACGAGCAAAGTCGATGGGAGGCGGGCGCGTATTATGTCCTGCTGTTCGACTCAAATGGGTAGCACAGGTTGTTGTACTGGTCCACATGTATTCGTCGAGAAAGACCCTGGTGAACTGCACAAAAGAGCAGCATTTGTACATACTCCCGAAAAGAGTAGTCTCGAACTCGTTACACTGGATTGCGAGATGAGTTTTACAACAGCCGGAATGAGCTTAACCCGTTTAACCGTCGTTGGAGCCGAGGGGGAGCTTCTCCTTGACGAGATAGTTCGGCCGGCAAGCAAAATGATAGATCCGAACACGAGGTAAGTACGGCTTTGAAATATTTAACGCAATTAACAATTATAGATTTTCCGGAGTGACGATACAACAAATTGAAAATCAAGCGGTGTTCGATCTTGATGGTATAAGAAGCTGCCTATTCCAGATCGGTGTAGGGAAGGATACTATAATCGTCGGACATGGTCTAGAGAATGATTTGAACGCACTGCGGATAATTCATCATAATATACTTGATACGGCAATACTATTCCCACATCCGGCTGGAATGCCATTTAGAAACTCGCTGCGTAACCTCGCTGCTGACGTATTGAAGAAGTTCATACAAGATGCTACGCCACAGAAAAAGGGTGATAATTTACCGGTAGCTACGCATTCGAGTTATGAAGATGCACTTACTACGCTGGAGTTACTGCGGCATTTTGTAAAATCTAAATAAATAGCCATAATGCATATCAGAAAATAAAGTTCAATTTGGACCTTGGAAACGAACGATCAAGTTCTGAGGATATGAAACGACTACCAATTGAATTGATAACTAAAATAACTAATTATTGCAATAAATCAACGCTCAAGTCATTGCGTCTCGTGAACAAGCATTTGAACGATTTGACGGTCGACTCTGTAATGGAATGCTGCAAGTATGATAGGAGTCTAATAAAGAGTGAGAACAGAAACCTGGTTAAGCACTTAATTGTTTTGGATTCACTCAATTTGGACAGTTTGGTAGCTATCCTCCCATCGTTCAATCAGCTTCAATCTATTACTCTCAATCCAAAATCTGCTCAGGTGGTTTTTGAAGACCCGGAGTTAGACTCTACTATGGCACTCCAGAAGGCTTGTCCTACTTTGAACCAAGTTACCTTCGATGGTGATCAAGTTTTCAAAATCGTAACTCAACCGGCCGGAATCGAATTTTTTAAGACAAAGATCAGCGCATGCAATGATAACAGCTTTTGCGATAGTTGTGATTGCTCACCCAATCGCTTCCAACCCAAACTTATGCTTAGAAAGAGACGAACATTAAGAGTTGCATATTAAGTAGGCATTATTCTTAAGATACCAATCACTTAACGGACAATCATGATGATAACCAATGTAACATAATTTTAAACCATTTTATTCTCTACATAAATCACCTATTTACACTTCTGTTCTTTACCATCTTCTTTGTGGGTTTGGAGGTGGCGCTGAACTTGGTGGTGTGTTGCTACCAGTTCTCCTCATATTTCCGAATGCACTTGGCTTCTCGTCACCACCTCTACCAGGTGGTGGTCTTGAATTAGGATTTGGTGGTGGTGCAGCTCCTGATGGCCTCGTTGGGATCTTACCTTCTGCCATAGCTTGACGTCTAGCAGCTAACCAACCACCAGGCTGTGGAGCTGAGCCAGTTGATCCGCCAGATGGAGTTGGACGAGCACCGCTTCCCCAGACACTGCCTGTCTTCTGGAATGTTGTCTCGCGTTGCTTCTTCATAGCCGCCTCTTCACGTTCTGCTTGCTTTCTGGCAAATTCTTCAGTCTTCCTACGCTCTTCTTCTCTCTCAGCTCTACGTTGTGAAGCTTCAAGTTCGCTACGCTCCTTATCTGCCATTAGTGCTTCACGCTTCTTGCGTTCATTTTCTTCGGCTTGTGCACGCTCAGCTTCTTGAGCTTGAGCGACTGCCTTTTGAGCCTCTTCATGTTCCTTCTCGAGTCTCTTTTGTTCAGCTACCTTCTCACGACGTTCAGAGATCTCCTTTTGGATTGCCTCATCAGCCTTACGTTGAGCCTCCTTACGTTGGTTGCTAAATTTAGCTTCCAATTCAGATTTGTACGATTGATACGATGGTCCGATTCTTTGGAGACGTTGCTTATTTGCCAAAGTTTGATCGAATGTCTCCTTTGCTAACCTGTTAGTCTCTTTAACTTTAGTATCGTACATTGCTTTATCATTCTTTTGTTGATCTTCGAAGTCTTTCGCGAGAAGAGGCTTTTCTTCACGTCTGAAGGCTCTTTCGAGATGATCCATACGCTTGAACATGACTCTTAATTTCTCTGACATTTGATCTTGTTCCTTCTTGTGGTGCTCGACTTGAAGAGCGACAAGTTTATTTGTGTCAAGTTCATCGACATTCTAATTAATGATTAGTAAGGTATAGAGACACGGCGAATACTCACATTTACATCAACCTTTAAGCCAGACTTCTCGGCCAAGTTTTGAGCAAGTTTCTTAGCCTCATCAATACGGATTTGCTCCATTTCACGACGTATACGTTCTTGTTCCTTACGGATACCCTCTTCTTGCTCACGCTTGGTCTGTTCAGCAGCGGCGAGTTTAGCACGTTGTGCTCTAGCCTCACTGTCTTCTTTCTCGCGACGTGCAGAGTCCTCTTCAGCCAATTCACGACGTCTAGTCACAATAGCACGTCTGTACAAGTAATGCTTACGCTCTTCTTCCATGTTAGCCAAAGCATACGCAAATGCATCTTCTTGTTGCTTCTGTGCTTTCTCAATTGACGGCTTATCAATCGTGTAGATTGTCTGTTGAAGCACATCACTTAAGCGAGCGTATTGATAGCGAACCAAGTCAGCAGGAGTTGGTTGAAGTTTTGATGATTCTTCAGTTGCAACTTCATTAGCCTTTGAGTGTGCGAAAATGTCCTCTTGGAAAGCGATGCTCTTTTTGACATGATCGATACGAACTTTAAGACCACCAATTGCGCATGAGCCAATAACGAATTTCTCAACTTCCTTTTCAGAGTTTCTACCAAGTGGCTTAACGAGGTTGAGAACGTATGTAATTTCAACGTTATCATAAAGTTGAGCAAGTTGTTCGAACACTCTAGTGAGAACGACATTTTGTAATGGTTCAACATATTTTTTTGTGTCTTCGTTCTTGCTGATTGAGGCTATTACTGGTGCAATAGCTTCGCAAACGTTGAGTGGATGGAAGTCAGCTTCCAGAAGTTGGTAAAGCATACGAACATCAGCTGAAGCACGCTTAAGTACACCTTTTGTAATAGCATCCTTAAGGAGTGAACCTCTAGTTGGAACCTTCTGAAGACTCAAGATTGATGACAACTTTTGGTTAGCACGTACTGCATCCTCAGTTGATGAACTATGAACTGGAACAGCGAGAGCTGAGAGAAGGACGTAATCTGAAAGCTTCTCATGTTGAGCATCGTCTGCAACTGTGAATTGAGCTAATCCGTAGTAACGTGAAAAAGCAGCAGCATGGAACAGACGGTTGTCAGCAACCAAGAAAATTCTAGTTAACTTCTCGTAATATTCTGCCATTATTGCTGACTTTGGAGCTTTCTTAGCCATAACAAGTAAGTTGTGAATATCTTCAACTGATCTGAAAGCTTCTTGCCATAATTCCAAGTCAACTGCAGCTGAAAGTTGAGCGAAACGAGTATCCAAGTGACGTTGAAGTGTTTCAGTATCAGTGAGGTTGATAGAATGAGCTTGATGAGCATACTTTGAGACATTTGCGACATGTGATCTGAGTAACTCGCAAAGACGTCTAAATTCGGTCTTACGTGAATATTGAAGACAGAATTTGAAAGCCTCATTAGCAATTTGCTGGTGTTTCTGTTAGAGAATGTTTAAGGAAGTATTTGTTTGACTCACCTGATAAAGAATTTCAAGACGTGCGTTGTTACGGAGAGTGTCAAGTGCAGTACGGTAAGCATCCCAGAGGTATTTCAACCATGGAGTGACGACGGCTCTCTCAGTTCTATCTCTGTTTTGGTCTGAGGAGACAGCGCTCATAAGGATTGACTCAGGGGTCTCAGCGGCTTCCAAATCGTCAACGGCGACGGTGGAATCTTGAGGTTCAGGATGTAAAAAGTCAACAGTACGCTTAGCTTCAATAACTTTGTCCTCAGATAATTGCAAAAAGCGCTTCAAAACCAATTCGATTGATTGAACGCTGAGGTTTTGTGAAATGTTCTTGTATTGAAGTAAACCATCCTTTGCAGATCTAGTTTTACGCAAAGTTACGCATAATTCAACGAATCTGAGCATAATTGGCTCTAAACTAGTTAAAGGAGTTGACCTGAAACGCTTTGAAGTGAAGATTTCTTGAAGTGACTGGAGTGCAGCTGTGTGCTGATTGACAGCAACGAGCTCTATTGGAATGTTATAATAAAACTATAATAAGCTATCTGACTCACCCTCAGCCCTCTATAAAAGATATGAGATACTACAAAATAACTGAAGAATTTCAAACTAACCTTTAAAACGGTCTCAGGGCGGGTGTAAGGAGCCTAATAGAGTGTCAGAGTTGTTATATCAATTTTTAGACTATAATTACCATTTTAACCTTGGATGCTGGAGAACAAGAAGGAAGAGATGAAAGGGGATGTCGGGAGATGTCAAGAGATGACTATAGATAATGATATATTTATGTATAATGAATCTATAATAACGTGTATATTTAATTTGTAATAAGAATTTAGTCGGTTTATAACCTACTTTCATCATCGACGCAGCCACCACCATCATTGCTTGGATTTCATAAAATAAACTGGTTAGTATAGTAGAATGTATATAATACAGTAATTTAACAATAATTATTAGCCTATAATGTCCAATTTAGCTAGTAAATCGATGCGTGTAGTCAAGAACTACGCAAAAGGTGTGGATATTTAACTTCTATATCTTCGTCTATTAACAATATAATAGGTTTCTCTGATTCTCAAGGAAAGTACATAGGATCTCTTCCGAGCAACTCTAACACAGCTTACAGCGAAAGTAAGAGAAGCGACTTCAAACGATCCTTGGGGTCCATCCGGTACACAAATGAATGAATTAGCACAGCTGACTTATAATCAGTATGTCATATCTACCCCTACGTAGACACACTAACAACCTTATCAGAAACGATTTCGTTGAAATTATGGAAATGCTTGACAAAAGATTAAACGACAAAGGAAAGAATTGGAGACACGTTTTTAAAGTGTGTATTTTCTCAACTTATGATTTATTGCTGACGTAGCTGACAGTCACTCACTTTACTCGATTACCTTCTACACGCGGGATCAGAGAATGTCGTTTATTACTTTAAAGATAATGCTTATATTATAAAAACACTCAAGGAATTTCAACACGTGGACGATGACGGTAGGGACCAGGGCGCTAACGTCAGGCAGAAAGCCAAGGATATTTCAAACTTACTCTCAGACGATTCAAGGTTGCGCGATCAGCGTAAAAATAGAGCATTCATGCGCGATAGAATGACTAAAGGTGCTCCAGGTACTTATGGTCCTGATGAAGATTACGAATTGGGCGTATCAGGGAATAGACCAAGGTCACGCTCACTTCCACAGAGGAGACGACGTGATGAGGACGATGACCTTGCTCGCGCTTTAGAAGCTTCAATGAGAAGTCAAGAGGAGGAGCAAAGGAAATTGAGAACTGGTCAGAGTGATGACGACTTGGCTAGAGCTTTAAAACTCTCACAAGAAGAGGAAGACAGGAAAAGAGCAGAAGAAGCTCGTCGTAAAGCTGAGCTCGACAATGCAAACGCCAACGCACTCTTCGATGATTCAACTCAGATATGGTCACCAAATGCCTACAACCAACCGCAGCAAGTGGACTTCTTCGGTAATCCTATACAATCCCAACCTACAGGTGGCTTTGCAATGGCAGATTTGAGTTCACTTCAACCACAGATGACATCATTCAACCCTTTCCAGCAACAACAGGAGGCGATGGCGATGCAGCAACAACAAATGATGTTACAACAACAACAACAATTGGCTGCACAACAACAACAACAGCAACAGCAAGCTATGTTGACAGGTATGCTATCGCCACAGCCATTGCAAGAGCAGAAAACAGGATATAGATCCAACAATCCTTTTGCAACGCACTTAACTGGTAATGCACCTGTACAAACTGAGCTTCCTCAAGCTTCACCTCAACCTGCTATACCCGCAAACTTTGCACCAAGTCCAAGCCTGCACCATCGACCATCAATGCCAAACTTACCAACGTCAACGAGTGCAGACTTTGGTAACTCACCTCCAAGGAACCCTGGCCTTAATCTCAAGACCAATGATGCAAAACATGAGAATATTTCTAATGCATTGGCATCTGGATCGGGATTAGATACTTTCGGTAATGAAGGTTTACTTAGAATTCCAACTGGTGCGGCAAAGTTTGCACCACAGAAGACGGGTGGTGCATCACCGTTTGGAGCGTCATTGCCTAGTGCAGTAACTGGAACAGGTGGTGGTAGCGCATTCACTGGACAAGCGCAATCAGCCTTTTCACAACCAGCAGCAAATGTGCCGACGACTAACAATAACCCATGGACTGTAAATAATGCGTCTGGTCCATTCGGTCAACCAGCTCAACAAAAGCCTCAAACAGAAACACCATTTTTCACACTCTAATGTTACTGTACTTAGGAGACAGAGATTTATGACAGCTTTACTTTGTATGTATACTCTTTAAATATATATTTGTTATGTTTGATATGCTAGATTATATCATGTTAGTTAGATTAGATTACGCACTTGCGTTCCGGAACTTTATTTACGTAACCGGAAAAGAGTGTGATGTAGAATTATAATAATGTAAAATAAGGTTATATATATGTCATTGGAGTTAAATTAATGATTGCATTAGGCTGCATGAGTTTTGACAAGCAAATTTTCATCCCGGATTTACGCGGGAGCATATAGAGGGATGAAAAAGATAGCAATGTACGGGTAATATTAGGGATAACATTTATTTGATCGGACTTTAGGGAAAGTATCTCATTTATCAGGAACTTTGAGTGAAAGGTACCAAAGCGCGAATGTGAGGGATTAAAGGAATATAGAGGGAATAACTAATAAATTGTATAACTTTGTAGCCTAGATTCATAGCATTTTTTTAATAATTACGGCCTATTAACCTTCGGCTGAATGTATTGAAATTAAAGCCGACCAAGCTGAGGGATCGTATCTTGAATTGTGACGACAGAGAGCAGCAAAGGAACTAATTATAACTATATAATAGTATAATAGCAGCCTATAGTATTATATTATTATATTCTATTTTATTCACCTCTTCTAAAAGCACAACCATCTTCACGCACATACAATAAGCGAATTCAAGTATGCCATCAGCGGTACCAATATCAGCTGGGCCTGGTAGAGACGACAATGGATACCAGCCATCACCGAGATCGTTCAGATCGATGGGTGGCTTCGGTGGCAGGTCCTTCTCCGCTCAGCAAGGATTATCCTTTACAGGCCCAGGTAGTTTTATAGTTTCACCACGTTTTGGCAGCTATTCAAGAGCCGCCGCTTTACTAGGTACGAGCTTAGGAAAGAGCCCTATCGAGTAAGTACCCCTATCTAACACAGTGGAGTAGTCTCATAATATCCTCTTTCTAGCTTTGAAATGCACTGTGGCAGTGTAGAAACTGAAAACGGTTTACCCTTTAAAGCAGAATCTGAATTCGTGAGTTCATAGCCTCAGCCTATCAGCATCCTCTAAATGTTATCGGCAGTGCAAGAATTACAACTGTTGTGGAATGGAATTGAAAGACCTTCACGATCTTATACAACACTATGAAGAAGCCCACGTCGTCGTTCTCGATGACAGCAAAAAGGAAGATCATGACGGGTTCGACGACGCCCAAGTAGACGATATGGACTTGTCTACTTCTCCATCGAGTATGAATCAGGATAGCAAGCTCGCTAGAATGTCCCTTAGTGCTATGGCTGCCGCAGCAGTAGCTCATAGTGACAAAAATAATGACGCAACATCCGCATTCGAAACTTCTATTTTACACTCAAATCCAAGAGGTGCACCTACATCTTTGCACGCTAAGGCACCGCTTGGTAGCTTTGGCCCGCCTTTCTCACCAAATTTGGAATCTGAAATGAGTAGTCAACCAACTTCACAGGATGACGACGAAATGTTCGATGCTGAGCCATCGAGTAGTATGTCTTCACATTCATCACAAGCGATTAACGCTATGCCCTTATTCCCATCGACAAGCGGTAATAATGGACAAAACAATGAACAGCCACAATGTGTCACCCCTGGCTTACTTTTTCCAACGACTGGCGCACAAAGAGGTGCTGCCGATGCAGCAATTAAGGCTTACAATAATGGCAATAATAACAATAATAATAATTTAACTAATAATAATTCGAACCCTCCCGCCACATCTACAACACCATTACAACCATCTTCGAGCGTTGGAACGCCGAGTGCGTCTGGTAAGGTAACACCAACATCATCGACACCTACACCATCCATGTCTGGTGTCGCACCTGCTGGTCTATCAGGTACACCAGTCGATTCAGGTGAAGGTGGCAATGACAAACCATTTAAATGTCCAAATCCTGGTTGTTCAAAAGCTTACCGTCAAGCGAATGGATTAAAGTATCATAGATTACATGGTCAATGTAATTACGTTGTTAGAGATGGTATGGAACAAGACGGTTTAACATTAGCAGAAGCAGAAGCAGTCGCTAGACCATATCTTTGTCAAGTTGGTCATTGTGATAAACGTTACAAGAATATGAACGGTTTGAGGTATCATTATGCACACTCAGGTGCACACGGTGCAATCGGATTAGCGATGTTGTCGAATGGTACACATCCTACACCCCCACCTGCACCAGCACACGTTAGGGAACGTAAAGATAGAGAACGTAAAGCTGTAGCTGCTGCAGCTGCGGCAGCAGGTTTACCACCACCTCAATCACCCGATGGTGATGATGATGATAATTTATTAGGTACACCTCCGGCGTCAACGACGTCACCACTTTCACAACATGCAACTCCCATACCACAACCGCGATCATCAGCTCCAGCCACACCGACAATATCTAACGCAAGTACAGCTTTGTCTACGTTAGCATCAGGAACTATGCAGTATTAAGTATACAGTAGACTTTAAAGAAACCTAATTTAACAGTTCACTTTGATTCTCAAACTATTATAGACGATTTTTTTTACTCATAAACTCAAGTTTGTTTATTTCTTTTCCAGATTTATAATTTAAACGGAGCAATCTGTTGACATATTTGATAACAATTGTAATTTTAAACTAAATTATTTTCATTCAATTCATTCTCAACTGCTTATCTAAAAAACACTGAAGAAGAAAATATGGTATTCATTAGAATAGATCGCTTAGAAAATTTAAAGGAGAGTAAAAGGCATGTCATCACTCTAAGATTTCGTAATGAATATCAGACTTTGGTATTATTTCGTATGGAAAGTCTAGCTGAGGACGGTAACATCAATATAAAAGAATTTTATGCATTGGTATGCCTTCATTAGAGTTATATCCTTCAATTTACTTAAATTCAATTAGGAAAGTAATTGTCCTCACGCTGGTGCACCTATGGAAAATGCTTCATTGGAATTAGTTGAGGATGATATAGAAGATGTAGTTGATGTTATCGCAGTTTGTCCATATCACGCATATGATAGTGAGATATATTTCTCTCTAGTTTATACCACTTCTTACAACTATTTCAGTTAGTTTATCATCCGGCGAATCAAGTTACGGCGTAAAAGCCTGTACATTTGAGGTACAATTACGTGATAATGAGTTATACATTAATACAAATGATTCTTTTAATTGGGAAGTCGTCGGCATACGGCCTGTCTCGGAAGAATTCGCAACGTCGAAGAATGAGACACCTCAGAGTGTTGCAATTGAGAAGATATCAGGACCTGAACCGAAAACACTGGCACATTGGGCAGTACTCATACTCAAAACTGCGGATCCAGAGCTCAAAATTGCATACACTCGAAGAGCAGGTGAATTATTCAAGACAGGTAAATTGCGTAACATAGGAAAAGCTATACCACCTGAAAAGCCACCAAGGAGTCATTTAAGGGAGGTTGATCCTTCACGTGCAGGTAAGAGAGGTAAAGCAGGTTCCTTACAATCACGTATTGCTTTGCTTCATTCCTTGGCAAATATTGAATTATGGGCTGTTGATTTAGCGTGGGACATTATTGCACGCTTTAGCGCATCATCTCCAGAACCAAATAGTAACCGTATGCCGATGGATTACTTCTCAGATTGGCTTCAAGTTGCCCTAGATGAGGCAAAACATTTTAGTCTCTTAAGACGTAGGCTAGAGGTATGTATAATTGGTTTTCGCAGTTTACGTTTAAATTTCCGTAGGATATGGGTAGTTACTTTGGTGCTCTTCCTGTTCACGGTGCGCTTTGGGATAGTGCTGAAGATACCAAACATAGTCTTATTAGTAGATTGTCCATCATTCATCTAGGTAAGTTTTACTCTCTAATGTGTTTGTATCTAACACTCTATAGTACATGAAGCTAGAGGTTTAGGTTGGTTGTTGATTGATTGGCCATACTGTAATTTTTAACATTTTTATCAGATGTTAACCCAGCTACTATTGAGAAATTCCGTGCAAGTGGTGATTTAGAATCTACTGAGGTATTAGAGACGATACATCATGATGAAATTACTCATGTCACTGCTGGCCATAAGTGGATGCTCTATTGTTGCAAACATTCAAATTTGGATCCAATTGAAACTTTTAGGAAGGAAGTTAAGTTGAATTTTAGTGGTAAATTACGTGGACCATTTAATATCAAGGTAAGTATTATATTCAATACATCTATCATTCTCAACCCCACCAGGATCGTCAAAAAGCAGGTCTCAATGAAGGATGGTACAATGATCTTCAAGGTGAAAAGTCAAGCACCTATAAACCAACTATGATAAAATCTGTTAAAGAGCAAGCATTACAAGATGCTATCAACAATGAAAACGAGGAATCGATTGCAGACAGCCTACAAAAGACTCAACTATAATTTTCAATATATATATATATATATAGATTGTACAACTAACATCCTTTTGATAGATTAATAGACCGATTAATGAGTGTTATTGTAAAATATGCCATTGCTGTCTTTTATGTACTTTTTTTTTATATTGGATTTGGTAATTTACGTAAACATTGACCATTAGAATTATTTGAAACTATGGTATCAACATCATCCTGACTAGTACTTTCGTCTTGACTATCAATTGCTGTCCATTTATCAGGACATGGTAAAAAGTACTTATCAATAGCTTGTAAAAATCTCTTCTGATATTCAATTGGTGGTAAAACAGTTACTTTAGAATATCTAGTTGATTGAGTTGGATTGAAAATTGCTTGTTTTGAATGTTTACCTGCACTTTCTATATACTTTGCTATAGTGAACGCTCCGATAGCATCAATTATACCAATCACTAATTCACGTCTTCTTAAATCAACCCCAACCAATAACGAATAATCCATTATATTCTGATCCATGAGAAATTGTGTGTCTGATTTTAAAGCTTCTTCAATTATATGCTTTGCATGTGAATGGATAAGGTGCAAATTGATATTATCAGATGTTTCCCAATCTGCATCGCCTAACGTACCACCAGATTTGCATCTACGACCTTCAATTCCCTTTTATTATGTTAGATCAAAATTTTTACACAAAAAAATACCTACTTTTAAGTCAAATACAGTTGATATTGAATGATTATGGAATAGATTCTCCATTACTAATAGATCCATTCTAATAGCAGTATTGGACTTAGATTCTGATGGTGGTGATATTCTAATACTATAAAACCCAAGAATTTTGCAAAGTAACGTAGGTTTATTAGATTGAACATGCTTAAAATAAGCTGGTGCCCATTCAAGTAAAGCATGTTTGTCATCAACTGTCCAACTGGTTGTCAATTGCTTAATAACAAATCTCTCGTCAATTGTTTTGCTGAAATTGGCTTTAGTTTTACCTCCTTCTGCTCTCCAATTTAAACTTCTTGAAAGAGATTTCACCAATTGAGAACTGACACCACATTTACGCCTAAGCGCATCAAACTCTTCTGCAAAGTAGATTGTTATCCCAAATTTGGTTTTATCTCCGAATTCGTATTTAATATGAGGTGATTCTTTGACCTCCTTTACATCACTAGTAGTATTACTAGCAGATTCTTCCATTCTAGCGCTACTACTACGTCCTCTTTTGTCATCATTCAAAAGAGATGCAAGTGATGGTTGAGCGTGCAGCTGATCATCAGGTATAGCACCTTCTCTATTACGTCCAAGAGCAAATATAGAGCTGAAGCTACTTGATGCACGACTAGTCAATGAAGGCCTAAGAGTTGGCGTTGTTGAAACTTGTGAATCACCAGATTTAGCATTTTCGTCGGCGATTATCTCCTCATCGATGTAACTACCGGTGGAACTTGGAGGTGGTGGTACAAACTGCGATACATTGTTCGTGTTGTTACTATCTTGATTAATCATTTCAGGTGATTCACTAATCGCGTCATTATCCCTTAGACTAGCTAAATCTTCTTGTGGTTCTTCCTCTTCTTTCAAGGTTTCAATAGTCTTATTCGTTGCGTCTCTTTTTCTTGATAATTCAAACTCGTTTAGAGCATTCTCAGGTTCTGACGTCCATGATTTACCATAAATATCATTAGTACTACTCGTAGCTGATTCATTATCGCTATTTTGTGATAGTTCTGATACACGTCTTGGAATAGGCTGTGCAGGTATACCAGATGATAAACCGCTTGGTGACCTTTGCCTTGAATTTTGTTGCGTATTGCTCACTGAACTTGCATCACTAGATGCTGACAACGATCTCTTATGAGAATTCTTACTTGGGGTTAATTCTGATGATTGCTCATTAGATCCCGGTTGCTCTGGTTGTTCTGCAGACATTAAATTCTCTAGAATGACATCACCATCGTTACTCTCATTATTATTTCTGAACGAGGCTCTCTGATTAGAGTTCGAGGAAGCATTACTATTCTGACGTTCAGTCTGTGAGCTACCGACACTTGGAGGCCCAATCGAAAATGAAGGATTCTGCGGCATATTACTGGTGGCGGTTGAGCTATCACTCATCATTGAAGTTGGTCTGGATGATGGCGATCGTAATCTGAGCATACCTAGACTATCAATGGAACGCTTAGAAGATAACATCCTTAAATTGAGTAAGCCACCGGGATTATCTGAAGTACCTTCCTTTCTAGTTACTGAGTATGACCATGGGTCTTGTGAATTACTTGTGAATGCTGCCGGGTCTTCACTGTCAGGTTCCCAGTTACAATGTATTACATCTTGAGCTGATGATTGTTGCTCCTTTTCCTTTTTTTCACTTTCCTTATCTTTCTCCCTCGACTTTTCCTTCGAATTTGGAGATATTTGCTGTTTCTCGAGTGTGGAGCTGTTGTCTATTTCGCCATTTTCTTCTGCAATACGCGTTTTCTTCATATTTTGTAGTTCGTCGAGATAGACATCCGAGCTATAGAGTTTTAACATGTCACTTCTGGATCAAAAATTTAGCACTCACGACAAAGCATATGCAATAATAGAGGAGGGCTCATCTTCTCTAACCAGAATACTACTACCAGGGAAGGCATGCACGCGTGGATTGTTGAGATAGTCATTACTGCTTTTTTCCTTTTTAGCGTTGTCCTCGCTATTATCCTTTTCCTTTTGATTATGGTTCATATTATTATTATCTTCAACATTGCTGCTATCTTCAGAGGGTATTATTGCTGGATCTTTGCCCTTATCTTTATCCTTATCCTTCTCTTTTTCTTTCTCCTTCTCTTTTTTACGTAGGTCATTCTTATTATAGTAGCTATCGGGAATGAACTTATTTCTGAAGGCGTCGAGGCGGGCTCTACATGCTCTACTAGTTTCTTTTAATTTTCTTCTTACATTATTGGCATGCTCAGGAGGAACTTCTTTCAGTTGCCTTAAAAGATCCAGTTCTTGTTGATCAAATAACCTTTTGATTCTGTTTGCAGTTGCAGCCGCAGGCGTCAAATGATGTTTTAGTACAGCCGATGATGACACAGCCGATATAGTTGCAGGTTGAAAATGAGAAGCGTTGACATTGTAATGGCTATTGGAAGCTTGAGAAATCGCCAGAAGAGTAGCAGCTGCTTGTGACATTGACTTTGATGAACCACTGTTACTACGATTAAGCTGAACAGATTCAGTATCAGTGTTGGCTTTATTTTTTTTCTTCGTTGAGGATATATGATTGTAATAATCCCTTAGCAAATCATTAAGATGACCTCTCGCTTCGGTCGTAAAGTATATTGCAATATCTTTCCTGGTAGAACGAAAGACTGAATCAGCCGAATCTCTATCTAGTTTAAAACGCTCGACATTAGTAGGATATTGAAGTTCATCCGAAGAGCTACTTTGTGATTCTTTAATTTGTATTTTAGGTCCCTTGATGTCAAATGGATTGATTGGATGGAGAGTCATCTTGATCAGTTTAGCTTTACTGGACAGATCAAACCATCTGACAAAGTTGGTTTTCGAGGGAATATTACTATCGAGACACCTTCTAGAATGATCGCATAATGTTGAAGGTAAGAAGCTATTTGAGTAGTACAACAACTCTAAGTACTTCCCAAAAGAATAAAGTTGTGCACCTTCAGATAAGGTATTGTGAGGAGTGGAATTCTTGCAAATTGTACATTCGATCCAAGTTTTGATAGAATTGTTTGAGTATCTAGAATGGTCATCATATTTAGGTATATGAGAGTTGTATTGTTTTGGGGTATCATCAGGTTTAAGTAGATAAGAGGAATTTTGAGGTGGTGTAGAAGGAGAGAGAGAATCTATAACAGCGATTTCTAATCTCCAAGTGAAATGAATGTATTGCTCGTGATAACCATCGTCATACTCTGATAATTGCAGTAGTTTCGCGATCAATCGCATATCTGATTGACTGTAATAAGAAATTAATGAGAGAGAAGGTTGAGAGTGTTGATTTGAGTGTAGAATGGGTATAGATTGATGATTAAAGAAACCATCCAGTGATGCTTTAAAATTGTAAGTGATAGGAAGATAATAGGATTAAATATACTCACAATTATGCGACAGAAGAGAGTTTAAAGCTGATTTTATATTTGACGAAATTGATTGGTCGTCTTTAGCAAGCTGCTGGAGTAAATGGCCTGCAGGGAAGGATTTAACTGAGGGAGATGTTGATAGTAACTGGGATTCCATTCTCTCTGCTACTCTCGAATACTTGTTCTGTGTGCTAATTGATTGTTGCTGTGGCTGAGTATACTTGAAAAGACTATCAATAAGTTGTCTAACTAAAGACCTCTTCTTGATTAATATGTATATATTATAGCTCTCCATAAGTTTAAACTCGAGTATAATCGACAAAGATGCATAGACTATTATCTCTAATATTTTTAAGACTTTAGTGAGCTCATCTTGATTATAAACCTTTGTGGATACTGAGAAAACGCCAACTATAGTATCATTCAAGCTATAATGAAATTCAATCGGTTGATTCGTTGGAGATAGCTTATAAGAGATGCTGAACTTGCTAAGCGGATTTTCTAGTAGCAAATCTAATAACTGCCTAAACTCTCCCAATTGATCAAAATTAAAGCTGAAATTGAACTGTTTTATTAATTCATTCAGGTAGTCAGTGACCATCAACATGGTCGTTGAATTACAAGCGATATTCTCCTAATATTTTATCAAATATAGACATTATTGTCCACTTCCTATTCTCTGCTTCTTGAAATACCTTTGAGCGAGCGCCGTAGAAGACATGGTCGTCAACTTCTTCTGTCTTCCTTGGTAAGCAGTGCATGAATATCCAGTTATCCTTAGCACCACCCTTTCTAGCGAGTTCCTCTGTCACTTGGAAACCCTTGAAATCATTAAGTCTCTTCGTTTTCTCGTCTTCTTGACCCATAGAAATCCAGGTGTCAGTGACGATGACGTCTGCGTCTTTTACGGCTTCAAGCGGGCTGCTAGTAAATAAAACTTTATCTAAAATGCCTTGTTCCTCAAGCTGTTTGATTATTATGTTGTCGATTTCATATCCCTGAGGACAGCCAACTTTGACAATGGCGCCCAACCTTGGTAAAGAGAGTAGGGTATCGTTGATGATATTGTTGGCGTCACCGACCCAACTGAATGTTAAACCTGAAAGTGGCGCTTCGCTGCTGTAATTGACGCCATAGACTTCGCTAATGGTGAGCAAATCAGCCAAAATCTGTGTTGGATGGTAGAGATCACTCAATGCGTTTATAACAGGTACGCTAGAGTATTTCGCCAAGGTTTCTATCTCTGAGTGTGCGCCAACCCTGGCAAATATACCGTCTGTCATAGAGCTAACGACTCTTGCTGTATCCTCTAAGGACTCATTGACGCCGAGTTGTATGTCAGAAGGAGATAAGAAAAGTGGGTGTCCTCCTGTTGAAATCGACTTAGCACTCTGAAGAAGACAGTATATGAAAACGCACCCAATGCTTGTAAGGAGGTTTCAGCCGCAACTCTGGTACGAGTTGATCTCTTATTAAACAATACAGCGACAGTTTTGGCATCTAAACTTTTAGGGATCGACAGCTTAGCTGGTGGTATTGCATTCTTCTTGAAAGCATCCTTCAGCTCAGCTGAGTGCTTGAGAAGCGTGTTGAGCTGTTGCTTACTCAAATCACCAGTAGAGAGCAAATGTGGCAACTGCTTTGTTAATCTTCCTGTGAACTTCATAATGGCCGTCTGGGAATAGTTCACGAATGAGTCACAACAACTAATGATATAACAATATTTCTCATCCTTCGTCTTGACATTCTCTAAAAATACATTATCAGCCATTAGTTCTCTTATCGTGCCTATATATACTCAAACCTCTACTATCATCATCATAGACAAATGACAGACACTCATTCAGTCACATCCATATCAACGCGGAATGAGCCTCTACAAGCATTCAAGCTACTTCTTATTGGAAACTCAAGTGTCGGAAAGTCATCTCTACTTTTGAGATTCACAGAGAACGATTTCTTACCTGAAGAAGACGCTAATGCAACTGTAAGCTTGATAGCTACTTTTAAGATAACTACTAACATGTATACTCTTAGATAGGCGTCGGTATGTCATACATACACACACACTTTCACATTAGTAATAACCAACAGATTTCAAAGTAAAGTATATTCAAATAAAGGATAAGCGCTACAAGCTCTCGATATGGTGCGTGTTAATATCATAACTCAGTCACTCATTCACATTGGCGTATGATAGGGACACCGGTATGCAAGTTTCGCAACTCATACCCATGCTAACTTCAATACAGCCGGTCAAGAGAGATTTAGAAGCCTAGTTTCATCTTATTATCGAGGAGCTCAAGGCGTGATCCTCGTCTATGACGTGACAAATCGCGAAACATTTGACAAGCTCCGCGTTTGGTTTCAGGAGCTCGATACCTATTCGACAGACGATGCTGTCAAGATTGTTGTCGGTAACAAGACTGACGTCAATCATCAGCGTGCTGTTTCTATAGAAGAAGCGAAGGAATTGGCGGAATTGCATAATGCCATGTTCGTAGAGTGCTCTGCCAAGACTAGCACGGGTGTTAACCATCTGTTCTATGAATTAGCACAAAAAGTAAGCCCTAATTATCGTTATTTGATTGATTAACCGAGCTTAGATCATCGATACTCCTTCTCTACATAAACCAATACCTAAAGCTACGCCCGCGTTCTTTGACACCCATACTGGAAGCGTTAAAATAACTGAAGACAATGCCTTCTCAAGGTATTGTAGTTGTTAATGATAGTTCGATTCAACGTTTTTATTGTATATTAATCTAATGATAACGATTTGTAATGATATAATCAGTCATATAAGATCTAGTGCTCGTTTGCTTTCAGCTATTTGTAGATTTATCCACAACTTCGTACCTTGTAAAATACATACTAAGCGTGATGTAATCATCACATATCATACAGATAAAGTATGAACTAGCTTAACCGCATGCGTGAATAGAATGATTTTCATCCTTCATCATTAAGAGTATTTGTGCAAGCTCATGATATAGAGTTTTCTCAAGTAAATCACCACATCCCGGCACTCGCCATTCCTATCCTATATACAAGAAAGTCGTATTTATTATTTTTCTTGTATTTGAAGCACCTTCCCTACATCAATGCAATGTAAATTACGAAACCGATAATATTTACTCCATGCCAACGCTAATTGACAGTACATTGATACGTGTAAGTTATGTATTAGCCCGAAATCGATTGCTGAGAGAAATATGATCTAACAGGCTTAGGAATATAAAAATTAAGAGTTTACCGAAAATATTCATTCTAAGAATAACGATGTCTTTCATATTCTATGAAACATATTCTTATGGGGTGATTCGTTGTGTTCATATACTTTCGTTGAATCTATGTATAATGAACATGTCCAAATCTATTCCTTTCTTAGTACATTTCATATCAAAGTATATAAAGGTGTATTTCTTTATTAACTTCCCCTATTATTCTAATTTGTTATGTATGTTATATTTCTATATTTTGATGTGATTTATTGTATTTTTTATTCCATTTATTCTAATCTATCCTAGCTGCGTTTGCAATAACTCATTGCCATGCCACAACAAACTGTTTAATGATGAACATTGTAACATACAGTACCATGAGAACATTCACCACTAAAGCTAATTTTTAAGCAATAGCAGTGTCATGACTTGCTAGTATTTCTGCAGGACCTCTCTTTTTGATGAAAATAGTTCCTTTTTCCACTCTATCAGGATTCAGAATTGCTTCTTAAAGTTGAACTACTATGTTCATGACGGATACATAGATACTATCGTTGTACATAGATACGCCCTGATTAGCTTTTGTTTTTGATGTTCCCAAAGCTAGCTGATAGCCTGGATAATCTAAAACACAATTAATAAGGCGGGCGACTGTCAAAGAATGAAAGAAACAGTTTGAATAACATCTTGAAAATGGGCGGGTAGTAATTACGGACGGTTCACCTTATGTTTGATAACGATAAGCTCTAATACCTTGCTACCTTGCTAAGTTTCAAGCTTAAGTAGTGAGACGTGGTTTTGGTAAAATTTCTATTACAATTAAGCGTATGATGACATCAGATGTTGGTACGCTGGATTTACGACTTTAACCAGCTTTTATTAAGTACGGATTTGGTTGCGCCTTGGGGTATGGAATGTGTAAGTCCATTCTTTTGCAATGGAGGGATATCCATTTATTCCTTCGTTTATTGGCCTAGAATGAAATTACTTGAAGCTAAGAGTAGTTCAAGTCATTTATATTTTTAGTTTAATGGAATATTAAAAGACCGTACAGATGATATTTAGTCTATAAATTTTCTAATATGGTATCATTCATGCGAACAACTAAGAGTGCAATCATTCTGGTAGCAGTTACTTTATCGGCGTAGTATTTTGGGAGACGAAGACTACATCGAATTACGAGCAACAGGGTTATATTACAATATGTATCATCTAGTAAAAATTTCTACCCCTATTTTACAATTGTAAAGCTAACCTTCCATCTTGCAAATTGACAACGAACATTTTTGCATTATTATAAAATACCATCGATGAAAGACAAATACAATCTCGTCAACATGAAGTTTTGATGAATTTATTTCGCAAACAACAAGCTGTATGGCAAGACTCATAAACCTTGACTAAGTGTACCATGAAAGGTAGCCTCTGAAATAGTGCACCGTAATTATTAATATGTGTCAGCAACTGAAAATTCTATTCTGCCAATTCAAATCAGGATTTAGAACATAAACGATGATGTAATTTCAGCTTTCGTAGGATTACAAGACACAATGTGATTTTTCTTGTTCGCGAAAAAAAGCCATTAGACACAACAATTCTATGAAATCACAAAGCAATCAACATTTCCATATAAAGAACCAAAATGTGTTGATGTCTACGCTTGATTTTGATAGGAGTCATAGAATCTTCGCTTATACCAAAGTCTTAAATCATTGAGAGTCATCCCTTAAATATACTAATCAAATAAATAAGATTTCTAAATTGTCACGAGTGCTCACTTCAGGTCTAACTGCAGAGAATGAGTAATCATAGTACATTCAAATCAACGTTATATAATTCAAGCCAAATCTTTTTTAGTTAATGAGGCCTAATATAGTCCATGACTCATTTGAAGGATGGAATCAGTTCTTACTTCATTCGATTGTTACTTTATATTAATTATATCATTTGAACTAAATACTGATTAAGGTCCATTTATCATAATGCTGAGATGTTTAATTTACATAAGTTTTTGTACTTTAAGTACATGTTATAGGTGCTTCCCTTTTAGGTGACAGAAGAACGGATAAAGTACAACGAACAAGAGTTCTGAGAGTAATTATCTAGTACCCTTTTTTAGATCATCTAACTGATTGTTGTTTACGACGACAATTTCTGTGGATCTTCCTGAGTAAAAAAAACTCTACGATGACGATTAGCATACACTTATCTTAACCTTCTTCATGAAGCCCCCAGGAATTATTAGAATCCCATTTCCTTGCACGTAGTTACGTATAGAACACCAAAATTAATTACATGAATATGCCAGAGCAGGAAGTTTCGGCATACTTTCAAAATAGTTCTAACGCGTTTTTGCCGAAGTAATCACAATGTCTTCCATTGAAAGTAAAAAGTTAAACATCCTAATATTGAAAACCTACGTTAGCTTTAATATGTGAAACACGCTTATTATTAAGTATGAGAACATTTAACGCTATACATATTGGGTTACGATTATTCAGTCTGCCTCATATGTAAGGTATTCCTGTTACATCTTTTTCACCGTACAGATGTTACTTTTCGTCGCCTTGTCTATACTGCGTAGCAGTATTGTCCTTACACTCGATATAACTCCTTTTGTTCCCACTAGTCCTAGCTAACAAATGATGTTGTATGCTAGTCTTCTATAAGTTCGTAGGTGATCTCTTCACAAACGTTGCAAGTGCCAAAATGAACTGGGTTTGTGATATGATAGAGGTTTTCGGGAACAACGAAGCTGACAAAGAGATTGATTTGAAGAGCAGGTACGTACGAGTTGTAATCGAAATAAACTAATTGTGATTATGGTTATTTTGGAAGTATTAACAAAAAGAGCTTGCACTTCACCAATTTAACTTTGACTCTCAATCTGTTTTACTATGATCAACCATTGCTCTTTTTCGCGTGTCAACAATATTACTATGAGTGCTTCGAATATGTTGTTCAGTTCATGCAAAATCAATCAACAAAAAATGATCCCACCAACAGTAAAACCAGTTGGTCTTATTACGTTAGGCGCCGGTACAGTTACTTCTTTCGATAAGTTCATAGAGATCAAAACATCCGTTTCAAGAATTACAGTTTAAAAGTTAATGAAGCAAAAGTTTTTAGTTTCCATGTATCGTGAGCCTCACGGCGAACTGAGATTGTTAGTTGGTTATAGAGCACGCATTGTAACCAAAGCGATATAAAACTGAATGATATTGGTCATCGATGAGTTGTATTCTTATGGTTTTATTTAGTGTTTCAGTGTGGGCAAACAGATTGCGGTGCCAACAAAAGAGACTGAAACACAAGAACGACTATGGTTGTTATCTGTGATACAGTATCGACCATTTTCAGCGAAGTGGTTGGTTCCCGGGGTTTGCATTCTGCAACGACCATTGGAAACCTATAACCGAGCTATGCATATCAATGTCATTACGAGTTCAGAGATTTCAAAATACAAGATTGCAAGAGAGTAATGTTCTTTAGACTTATAAATTTACAAAGTTGATATCTAGCGCACAAAACTCGGATGTAACTCTTATTGTCCAAGAGGTTACAAGCGTTCGGGTTTCGCAATAAAAATTCTCATGACGACCATGTTTTGTTCTCGCGACATAATAAAATTTTTGTTTACTACTTCGACTGATAGCTAAACAGTAGCATTCGCGTGCTGTGCATTCTGGCCGCGCCTCCCAATCAGTCGCGAGAAACGTATTAATTATGATGAAAATATGTAAGAACACATGTGCCCAACCCAATTAAGCTAAAGCGGCCTCATAACTTGGTTAGTTGGAACTACGGGACTGCCCCAGCCAGCCAAAACGGTCTTGCTTCTGTGTATTAAGCACATGCAGAAAGCAACCTTGGTGGATTTGAATGGGCAAAAGAATGTAACTGTGCAAAGAGCGAAGTCGACCATATCATTTCGTTTACTATGGAGTTCTTGTATAAAAACATCGCGGATTATTGTTATAATCGGCGGTAATCCTTTGATAGAGGGTTTGTAAAACAACGGTACCAAGCTCCTCGAATACAAGCGGTGATCTGGATGTACACAAGTATTTTTATCACCTATAACAGACTCGGCTCCATCACCTTGGCCTGCACCAGCTACATTGTTGTTCGGGATCTTCGTTTGACTGGACTATTATCACACCCGAGAAAATTTAATCATGATTTCCTTTGTCAAATGATCAATCATAATTTCTGGGGTACGTCAGCTTGTATTATATCTGTTTCACTACTCACATATCGCAAAAGTAAGATCGATTTCAGCTTGCGGAATCTTTGGATGCCACAGACCTCTTCTGTACAATACAATGATCACACTATAGGCACCTTGACTCCGAAGGTCGTTTTTGCGATTAAGGCAATTCCGAGAGACGATCACAGGGTGCTTGCGCGGTTGGTGAAAAAGTTTATATGATCTTGCGGTTTTGTATTCCATATCGCGTAGAACTTAAGTAATGGGTTTTTTCACGAGTTCGATGCACCTCAGTAGTTTAGCAAAACTTGTGTAGAATCTGTTAGTATCTTCGGATTTTTTAAGTTGGGCAAATAGAAATGAGCGTTCACTTCATACTAGAGTGTAAGATGGTATCCCTACCATTTGTGCGAATACACTAGACCAAGGTGAATTTTATGACCTATTCAATGTTATGGGGACCCAGTCTCCCAAGCTCAGCGTGTGAATTACTGGTAATGTACAGCCTGAAGTACTTGATTCAAGGATTTTCAAACCATGCATAGTAAATCCCAAAAACGTTATGCTTACTCAAATCCGGATGTGATAGGCTCCGCTGTAAATTGCAAATAATGCTGGAGACAGGTTTGCGAATCGATAGCAAATTAGACAAACATTAACCATTCTTCCACGAAGTTAGAATGTTGCTGGTAAATGCTTGTGCCCTCGACCTGGCTTATACATTTTTGGAGATCTATAATCTACGATATTGTAGTATTCACTTTGGGTTCTGCAGATGCTTTACATTTAATTTGAATAATTGCAGAAAAGACTTACAACAGGATTATCGTAATCGCTTACAGCTTCTTATACGGCGCTGGTGCACTTGTAAGTATGTTAAAGATTCCCACGATAGGAATATTCAATTTCGTGATCATCGCTGTAGTATTAGAATGCAAGGCCAGAAAAAAGGCTTCTAGTCTGTTGGGATAATGTTAGTGTCTTTTTTGAGATCCTTCTTTCATTTTCCTTTGTTAATGACGCGTTCCTTAATAGGTTGCTTTTCAATACTCGAATATTACAACACTGTATTTGCAAATCCAAAAATTTCTCTGGTTAATACTGGGCAGATTGTATTAGTACACCTATCAAGTAAGTTTTCTGCATCTAGTTCTTCTTTTAAGTTTTTGCTACTTAAAATAAAATAATACTTTTAATTTCCTTACTGATTGGACCATTTTACATTACTTTCAGGGAGGTTAAACAAATGTTCTTTTTTGTGTAGGACTTTGCTTTTACATGGCGTATCATAAATTTATTATAACTAAGTTTCATTGTACTGTAAATTGACTTGAACAATTCAACTCACATCAAAATACCTTGCTGCTACTTAGGAGATGAATTGTGTACCTTTGAACTGGATATATTGAATCAAATGCCAGATCAGATAACATGAACTTGTTACTTTTCGCATGTACAGAATTCAACGAGGTCCTTTCCTTATCGAAAAGGAAGCAAATAGCTTGAAATGATATATAAATTCAATGATTGATTTTAAAATACGCCTAAAATCCGATAGGGTTTTGCTGTCCACATCTTTCACTTACAGTGGGAGCTGACAGTCGAACTGTATCGGTATATACAATGAACATGACGTAATAATTTTCAAATGTATCGCAATCTAATACGCAAGGGCTGAGTTTCGAGTAGTAACAAATGAATGTCTCCCTAATGAGTGATATTGATAAATCAGATTCAATTAATTGAAGCGAGTCATCAAGTATTGTAAGTGTTAATAGGTGTAATATTCATCTAATTTCATTTAGTGCGGCTAGTCGGTGTGGCAACAGTTACTAAAATTTACATGACACCATCTTAAGATTGTTTAAAATAGGGCCCTTGATTGAAAAACTCAGAAGTACGTATCACCCAAGGGTATTATCCAAATCAGTGATGTTCTAGGGAGACCAGAAAAACCAGCTAAAAACATTGCATTGGTATTCCTTTCATAGGTATTTCGGTAAACCTGCAATGTTTGATTCCTAAACGTTTACTTCTGTTTGATATATATAGCATTCAGGATTAAAAGGAAGGTCTGTAAGCTAAACAAGTTCGTTTATGGTACTCCCCAGCGGTCGTATCTGGTATGTCATCGAGGATGTCATCTATCAGAGTGAATTATCACTTGACGAGATTATAACAATCATCTCTTCGTTTAGAACCTCTTTCTGGACATCCTTTCTCAGTTACAGGAAATCTATATATATATATTATATTGTCTGAGATGTTTTCTTCCAAAACTTTTGAAGTTATAGTTTTAAAATTGATTATTTGCAGTAAGTACATATTACCACAATGTTTCAAGATGTATAAACTTCAAGTGTATTTGTATTATGGCAAGTTGTCTTCAATAGTTTCTTACATTAAATACAAAAGTTTTAATTCCATGATGTTAACGAGCTGTGATTGAATCTTCTAAAAGAATAAGCTTAAATTCCACGGCCTGTTCTGAGGATATGTTGTAGTTCACTGTATCAGCTCAGCTCACTCTTGCATCACTCCTTGATAGACTAATCTTCGAACGCGTAGAATGAAGAAAATCAACAATCAAGACTTCAAAGCTGATATTAAATAATCAGTTGAGCTATTGGTGATTGCTACATTTTCTACGTTTTGAATGCATAAGTCGCCCAGTAGCTGATGTGATAGTAGATATTCGCGCATGCTAGCGCTAATAAGGTTGCGTGTGTTAATGGACATATTCACCTCAAATTATATAAAGTAGTTAATTATGTAAATTAGTTAATTTCTTAGAATTTTATCACAGTCACCACATTTTGACATAAGGTGCTTTTGCCTGGCGGTCGGAAGGTGTTTGAAACTTAGTAGTACTGTTGCGATGAATACGAGAGAGATATAAGAACCCAGTAAGAGTTTCTAGACAACATGAATACTTATGTTTACGCCCTAATTTCTTAGTAGAACTCAGAATTTGGCAATACTGCTCACTGCATAGAAGACACTTTAGCTACTTTCTATTGACATAAAAAGCATTTTATCAACATTTGTATTCTTCATTAGCTACTAAAGACCGTAGCTTGCATAATAACGTAAGAGACATCTATTAAATTTCGACATCGAAAGCAGCAGCAGCCTCGACGTGTGGCTTAATTGATTCCACGATCTTGACATGGTCTGGGTCTACTAAATAAGCGTTGAGTGTATCCATACTCTCAAATGTTGAGTAAAGTCCTATTCATTTATTATTTATTGATTCGTTGTGGGTTATTTCCGATTTCGCACTTACCGTAGTTATAACCAGCGCTTTTCTCGGGACGCAATGGTTCACCAACCGTCAGCTTGGTTGGACCGTTGAGTTTGTATAGCGGTTTGAATAAGTTCAAAGTCTCCTCGTCCTTGTTTTTTAATTTCCAGACTACAATGTGAGCAATTGGCATGATCGGTTTTTCAAAAGGAAGTAAAGTGCCATTGAAAGTTGTAAAATTGGATTTTATTTAAACTGAAGATATGCATCCTAGGTTGTAAGTGAGTGTCGATAATTGTAGGCTGTTGGGATGAACAATCAGATTACATTTTTAAGCTGGATACGTTTCAGTTTACACGGACCAAATACAGAAATAAATATTAAATTATAAATTAACACACTTCAATTGCGACATTTTATCACAACAGTTAATTCTCATAAATAGCAGTGGCCGCGGCAACAATATCATTCTTAAGGTCTTCATAATCTTCGACACCGACGCTGAACCTTACCAGGCAATCATCAATGCCAAGCTCTTCTCTGATGGCCTGTGGAACGCCCGCATGCGTCATCTTCACTGGTAGTTCCGCCAGACTCTCTACACCTCCCAAGGATTCTGCTAAAGTGAAAACTTTTAGATTCTCGAGTATTTTCTCCCCCACATCATTCACTCTACTTGAAAACTTTACACTTAGCATGCCACCCGTTTGAATACCTTGAGTGTAGTCTTTGGTTTGGTTTCTAACTCTTTTTGACAGTTGTTCAACTGTAATCTCATAATGAGGATTCCAAGGTAAACCAGGATAGAGAATATCGTCTTTGCTTTGAACCCATCCCCTCTTCACACCCTCTGATGCTAAAAAGTGTGCTAATCTGAGCGCGTTATCACCGTGTCTCTCAGCACGAAGATCTTCAAAGTAACCGTTCAGAGAAATGACATCATAAAAGATTACACTCACGTAATGTTTTTGCACCCCTCTGGGCTAACCAGCAATCAAAAGCTGATGGGACGGCGCCAATTGCGTTTTGGAAGAATCTCAACTTCTTCGCGACATGTTCGTCATTTGTAATGAGGATGCCCATGATAACCTGAAAATGTTATTAGGTAATCTATATAAATGACACTATAATAGATACCTACATCACTGAACCCATTGATATACTTTGATACGCTATGCAAGACAACATCTGCACCAATATCCAATGGATTTGCATAGTATGGTGATAAAAACGTATTGTCTACAACTACTAAAGCTCCTTTCTTATGTGCAATTTCGGATAGATGAGCAATGTCGACTACTTTCATTGTGGGATTAGTTGGAGACTCAACCCAAACAATCTTTGTATGATCTTTCCAATGTTTGTTTATCTCATCCTCATGAACTCTTCCTTGTAAAGGAACAAAGGACGTCTCAACCGCAGACAAAGATGCAACTTGACGGAAGTACCTTGATGTACCACCGTATACATCATCAATAGATAGAATATGACTAGGACCCTCGCCGAGTAAGTGTAGTAGACTTGCTGCTGCTGCTGATCCACTAGCAAAAGCAAAACCGTGTTTTCCGTTTTCAAGCGCAGCTACCTGATTCTCAAATGCCTCTCTGTTTGGATTGTTTGAGCGAGAGTATTCAAAGCCCTATATACGTCAGCTTCAACTATTGTGATATATAATACTCGTCTACCTTATGCTCCCCAACTCTCGACTGAGCATACGTGGTACTGAGAGATATTGGAGGAATAACAGCTCCTGTCGCCTCATTTGCTGCGCTACCCTAAAAGTACTGATTAGTAACGGCGTTAATGCCAATAACGCGCTTACAACGTGAATAGCACGTGTGGCGAAGCTTCCTTGTGCAATTATATCACTATTTTTATCATTTGCGTCTAAATTAGTCATGACTGTAACAGTTGAAATGTACTTCATGTCATTTTTATTTAGAAAGCTGATTGATTACGCCATCGACAAGTGCAACCTTCCTATAGAGGTTACAATATTTGTAGTCAACATTTACTAGATTGTTCAAGATGTCAGAAGTCACGATAGTATTACAGGGTGCATTGGATTATATCAATAATGTAATACATAAAATTTTACCAAAGAAAATCACGTGATAAATACTCCTCAGTGTGACACCTTTAACACACTTTTTGATCACGTCATCTTTCTTTGAGTTGTTAAGGAAATTTAAGACAACGCCGTGATTTTATAATGACAAGTGAATAATATTTGTACTTGAAGATATGAGTATATGTATACAGTCAAGATACCAAATCAAATATGACGGATCTTTGAAAAGCTCTAGTAATCAAATGTGTCAACTTATATCGCTGTAACACCGAGAAATCAAGAGGGCACATCCCTTACTAGAAACTTGAACAAACATATTATTTAAATGAATAGAAAATCTAATTTATGAGTAATTATAAACCGTGACGCATCCATCGTCACCGGCGCTAGCTAGTGTCTTTGTTTTGTGTGAATAAGCCAGACTGTTAATATCAGCACCATCGTGAGCTTTTTGGATCTTTTGGATTAATTCGAGTCCCTCTATGTGATTGTTATTGTAAATCAGTTTCCACAAACATAAGTGGCCATCTGCGCCGCCAGTGGCGATAATATTATCATCTATCCAGACCAAGGCGTACACTGAACGACAGTGGGCATTTTCATAGATGGCCGTAGGGACACCACTGTCATTCCATGCCGTTATACTCTTATCATCGCTCACACTGACCAGATGATGGCCATTCGGAGACCATTCACAGGCCCATACTGTCGATTTATGGTTTTTAAAGCGAGAACTGACATACCAGTCATCACTAGGGTCATCTTTGTAAATGTTTATAGTGTCGTCGTAGCTTGCGCTAGCCAGGAGTTCATCCGAATGTGGATGAAAGGCGACATGTTTTACGTCTTGAGTGTGTTCCATTAGTACACTAACGCACTCTGGTTCGTTACCGGATGTTACTATTGAGAGTATGAGAATATTTGATTAACTAATTGAATAGCATACCTTCCCAAATCCAAACCGATTTATCTCTCGAACAAGAAGCTAAGAGAGTAGAGGAACTATTAAAGGATACACTTTTGCATTCACTTTCATGTCCTTCTAAAACGGCTGTACATGTCCAGTTATCGAGTATTCCATCGTCATTCTCCCAAATTCCTACGGTGGCATCGAACGAACCAGTGGCAAGATAAGCTCCATTAGGTGACCAGGCGAGAGCTCTAACAGTACGCTTGTGTTCTTGTGGTAAGCTGGCTACCTGTTGCCATTCATTTGATTGAAATGCGTAGAGATGTACTTGATGATCACCAGATGAACTAGCGAGAATATTTGTACGCGGATTAAACGCTACAGTCCAGACTTTATCTTGATGTGATTTGAACGTTTTATCTTTTATTAACATGAATGGACAAGCTAAGGAAGATAACACTATATTTAGGGTAATTCAATAATGAATAATATTATTAAGGTATGATGTATTATATTTATTTGTATTATACTCTCATATTACTCATACTCCTTCTTACTCATAACATCCATGAAGCTACCAAATATAAGAGGAATAGATGCCGCTACTTTACCAGCGAATTACCCAGAGCCATCTCACTTCGATATCGAACAGATTATACGACCAAATATTCTTTCTTTAGAGCCTTATCGTTGTGCTCGAGATGACTATGACCAAGGTATTCTCTTAGAGTGAGTAAAAAGTAAATTTTGTAACATCTCTGACTCCACAGTGCAAATGAGAATGCTTTAGGTCCTACTATCGACTCTGATCAGAGCCAAGAGTTACACAGATATCCGTCACCATCTCACCCACAGATAAAGCAATCACTAGTTAATCTGAGAAAGTTACCATCAATTCACTACGCTTTTCTTGGTGTTGGCTCCGATGAAGTCATCGATTTGCTCTACAGGATTACTTGCACCCCTACAAAGGACATGGTTATCACCTGTCCACCTACGTACGGTATGTATGGCGTATGTGCTGTAATAAATGATGTGCAAGTAAAGAAGGTACCTTTAGATGTAAATCATGGCCGATTCCAGTTAGATCTCCCTGCTATCAAGAAGGCTTACGCTGATGATACTGAGAATAAGATTAAAATGACATTTGTTTGCTCACCCGGAAACCCAACAGGTACATTAATTAAGCTTTCAGATATCAAGGAACTCCTAGAAGATCCAAATAATATCGGTTTAGTTGTCGTTGATGAGGCCTATATAGATTTTACAGACGAAGAGGCTTCGGCAGTTTCTTTGATAGAGAAGTACAGCAATCTAGTTGTCATGCAAACATTATCGAAGAGTTTCGGATTAGCCGGTATTAGATTAGGGGTTGCACTCGCACAACCACCGCTTATACAGGTGCTTTCAAACACCAAGGCACCTTACAATGTCTCAACACCATCTGCTAGATTGGCAGAAGAGGCACTCAGTGATAATGGAATAGCAAAGATGAAGGAATTTGTCGCAGAATTAAAGAAGAACAGGGATTATCTCATAGAAGAACTGAGTAAACTACCAAATGTGGGCGTAGTAAGAGGTGCGAATGACGCAAACTTTGTGTTGCTTCCTATATTAGACAAAGACGCGAAGGAAGATAACAATAGAGCTATAGAGATTTATAAGTACCTTGCTGAAACCGAAAAGGTTGTAGTGAGGTATCGAGGATCAGAGCTTGGCTGCGCTGGTTGCTTGAGAATATCGATAGGAACTAAAACAGAATGTATAGAATTAATAAATAAGCTGAAGCAATTATTGTAAATCACAATTTCATAATCCTTCCTTCTTGACTTCGACCAATCATTTCATTATGTTTAGAACCGTACCAAAATTAATAAGATATACAGGAAGAATATTTGTAGACGCATCTAAGAGTGTACCAGAAGCACCAGCTCAGCGTGTCAAGGCTTCTACTAGAATCACTGGTTTAGCGGTACACCCAGATCCTTGTAAGTAATATATAATAATGATAATAAACAATAACCTAAGTAAATAAAAGTATCAGCATTGGCTGAGACTTACTCGAGCACCTTATCCCTCCTTCAAGAATTTCCTAGCACTTCAGTCTACAAGAACAGTTTAGAGACACTCACAAAGCATCGCTTAAGTGAGGTCGTCAAGGCAAACGAATCTGGTGTTACCCCAGAAGCTATAGAGACCGAATTCAAAGGGGATTACGCAGGTTTATTAGGAAATCCAGCTGTTCAGCTCGAGGAAGTGTTAGTAGAGGCAGAAAATGAGCTCGGTTTAGCTGCCAAGATGTTAGAATGGAAAGCGTGAGTGTTTTTCTTCATACTATACACAAACTCACGATCAAATCACTAGTTGGGAACCACTACAAGTGCAGCCACCAAAGGACCAGTGGAAAAATCCATTCGCTGTAGACGCTAGCAAATCTATTGACGAATAATTGTACACGCTATACATTTCTACTGAGTATCTAGATGACTAATACACCCCTTGAATGACTAATATACCCCTTAATCTTCTACTACGATCAACAAACAGAAACCTTCAATGTCTACTTTTAGACAACTTAAAATATATCAAACTGGAGGTCTTGATAAGCTCGTACTCGATGATAAATCTACACTCAAACCATTAGGCCCACACAGTCTCAATGTGAAGGTTTCTTACGCAGGCGTTAACTACATAGATACTTACTTTAGATCAGGATTATATCCCGTCCCTCTCCCCTTTAGTCTTGGTCAAGAAGGCGCAGGAAGGATAGTCGAAGTTGGCTCAGAAGTTACCCAATTCAAACCTGGCCAATCCGTAGCCTTTTACAGCCCAGGGTCACTCTCAGAGTATCAGCAAGTTGATCAGTCTAAGGCTGTTTTGCTTGATAGGCTCAATGTCACTGAGAAGGTCGCTGCGACTGGTCTTTTGCAAGGTCTTACTGCATGGACCTTCCTCAGAGAAGCCTACCAGGTTAAGAAAGGTGATAAGATCCTTGTACACTCTGCAGCTGGGGGTGTCGGTCTCCTTTTGGTTCAACTGGCAAAACATCTTGGTGCTTACGTCATTGGTACAACATCTACACCAGAAAAAGCACAATTAGCAAAGCAGAATGGTGCAGACGAAGTCATCTTATACACTAAGGAGGATACTGTAGCTCGTGTTCTAGAATTGACAAATGGTGAAGGTGTAATTGCAAACTATGATGGTGTCGGTAAAGATACATTCGATCTTGCATTTGAAGTTGCTGCTAGACGAGGTACTATTATCTCGTTTGGAAATGCATCAGGCGCTGTTGAACCATTTAGCATTTTAAAACTCACAGCAAAGAATATCAAATTACTCAGGCCCTCTGTTATGAATTACATAGCGACAGCCGAAGAGTTGAATAAGTACGCATCTGAGTTGTTCGACTTAATTGGTAAAGGCGTTGTAAAGTTGCACACTCATGGAGTCTATGACTTCACCATTGACAGTTTGAGGCAGGCTCAAGCAGATATAACTTCCCGCAATACCACAGGAAAACTTATTGTTAAGGTCTCCGATGAGTAATTGTACACCCGTAAAATATTTTACGATTGGAATGAAGACATTTGAGAGATATTTAGTGTGATGTGACTTAGAAACCAACTATGAGAGTATTAGCACTCGCACTATTTTCTGTAGCTACTGCGCTTCCATTGTTTAAACGTCAAGATAGTGATGTTGCTGTTGATATGTCTGACATTCAAAAATTTAAAGAAGCCCAGAATTCACTACCAGATAGTGGCACGTACAGACTAGACATAGTCCCTGGTAGAAAAGATGGAGAATCCAGTAAGCCTTTATCTTAGTGCCTTACTATCGTCAAGTTGACTACTTAGCAGGTATTGAACTGGTCCCTGATGAGGATGGTAGTATTATAGTACAAAATAATGAGTCTAACGGCTTATCAAGCCATGGTAATGGTACTGCCGTCGTCGAATCCCACAATGGCGAAACTGAAGTACACAATGACGACAACGGCGATAATGAGAGAAACAAAGACGATAGTAAATAATGTAAAATATACGTGATGTATGACAATTCAATTCTTTATCTAGTCTTTTTAATCAACCATCATCTACATCATATAGTTCAGATAAATGAGACGGCTATTCAGCACAGCTGTGGGGGAAAGTAATAAAATATACGTATCCTCGATATTTCCAATTAGATATGGGCGCTTTGATCCCAGATATGCTTACTCACTAATGAGGGAACATTCAATACTAGACTACCTACGTTCCAGAATGAATGAGTCTGGTGTTCAAGTAAAATCCATAGACTCTAGGTTGAGAGAAGGTGGTGCATTTGTCACTGTAGAAGACAATGCTAGCTTATCTGCAAGAACACTACGTAATAGATTAATTGATAATGGTAGTTTAAGGAAAGTTACATTACTCAATAGTGCCATATTTCCTGTCCTTGGATGTCCATTTAACGAAGATATGGATAGATATCCCTCATCTCAACTTAAAGTAGACTTCGAAGGTGAGGACGTATCTCAAGAAGATATATACGGGCTTTTCAGAGGTTATGGACGTATAGTTGAGATAGAATCCATAAAAAATGGTGCAATAATAACATATCAGGCAACATCGGCTAGCACTGCAGCCAGATCATGTTTACATGGTGTGATGACGTCTGGGACACGCTTGAGAATCAGTTACCAAGCCAGAGTTTCGAAACACTTCTACAAAGATTGGATCGTATCTCATCCTCGTATAATTGCACCACTCCTAGTATTTCTACTTGGAGCAATTTCTTACGTCATTTTCGATCCCGTTAGGGAATACGCTATCAAAAGTAAGATAATGCAGACATTCAGTTTAGATTCTTTCAAGAGAAAGCTTCTTATGTTCGGGGATGGTTCAATCAAAAGTGGGAATGAAAACATTATTGGCAGTGACATACAGGATCGTAAAGAAGCTTCAGAGTTGGCTTCTGTATGGTTGAATGAGTCTCCTTCGACATTCATCACTGTAACAGGTGCTCGTGGATCTGGGAAAAGTTCCCTCTTGAAACACATCACTCATGATCGTCAGGTGCTTCAGATTGACTGTGCTACGATATGTAAAGCTGAAAATGACACTCAGCTAGTCACTGCTTTAGCAATGCAAACTGGTTATTGGTGAGTGACTAAACACCATTACCCTATTACTTTTAGCTTAACTATGTCAGGCCGATTTTTGGATTTTTAAGTAGTGTCTCAAACTTACTCGATTTAGCGAGTGTGGGCTTGATTGGTACCAAGGCAGGATTCGCAACGCCATTAGAAGAACAATTGAAACAGATACTAACACTCACAACCAAGGCGATTGAGAAAGCTAGCAACTCCAAGTTCTCAACGTCCAAATCTGAACATGATTATCTTGTTAGTGGTCTGCGAAAACAAGCTGAGAATGAAGTGAGGAGTAACACTTCTTCGTTCAAGCATGATGGACGGTTAGATTGCCTTGCTGGTAACGGAGTTATGAGCGAGTTAGGTGTGGGGCTCGAGAACGATGAAATTGATGACAGAGTATTTTCATTAGCATTATCCAGGTTAGAAAATATAAGTAATAAGGATTACGACGAGGAAAAGGAGAAAGTTAAAAGTATACCTGTCGTTTTTGTCAAAAATTTCGACTACAAAGGTGCTGATAAAGATATTTTATTTGAAGTTATTAGCTCTTGGGCTGCCAACCTGATAACCTCAAAGACTGCGCACGTTATTTTTGTATCTGACAATGTCAGTGTCAATAAGCGACTTAACAAAGGTATGTGGATATCTTTGATACAGGAGAAAAACTCTAAAGACTATATAGCATTGCCTAACAAACCACTAAACTCGATAAGTTTATCTGATGCAGATAAAAAGAATTCATTGAAGTTTGTCACAAACAGACTAACAAACATCAACCTCAACAATGACGACAGAAAACTAATAGAACTTATAGGTGGACGCGTCGAAGACCTTGAGGATGTAGGTTTCTTAGAATAGATTATTGTGCTCTAACCAAACGCAGCTTGTCCGTAAGGTACGCTCAGGATTGAGCGTGCATGAGGCTATCAACCAGCTGGTTACCATATCAGCGAGCGAACTGCGTCAGAATATTCTAGTCAAGAATGAGCATGGATGGTCTCCTGAAGAAGCCTGGCTGTTAATCACGGAACTATCTAAAGGCGAAAAGGAAAGTTTTCTGACTATTGTAGTAGATAAAAGTAACATCTAATAGGTCAGCTATGCGTCAACACTCATCGATTGGCCATTTAAGGGTAATGAAGCTGCTCTTCAAGCACTTGAACAACATGATTTGATTGCTATCACACACAAAAATGGTAGACCTGCTGATATAGTACCTGGTAAACCAATTTATCGTACTGCATTCAAGCAACTTGTGAATGGTGAGTTATTTATTCAAAAGGATATCATTAACGCTTTTATCATTCAGATGCACCATACAGAGCGTTACAGGATGTTACATCTAACAAGCTAAAGAGAGAATACAAAGAGGGACAAATTAGAAAATGGGAAAATGAGCTTCTTGATCTCAAAAATATAGGTCTAAGTGATTCATCTTTCCTCTCATCATTCAAATCACCTCAGGCAACTCAATTAAGAGCAGAGTACCTCATGAGACAAATACATAGCGCTCAACTGACAGTCAACAAACTTGAAAAGGATTCAGACAAACTCAAAAAGCTTATGTAATAGTTTGAAGATGAATAAATAGTTCATTATTTAATGTTACAAGCAGTATTAAAATTTTATGAAATAAAAAGCGACTGATGGTAGTAATATAAACAAGAAGATACTAGACTGAGAATTTGATGAAAAACATTGTCCGTTATTGAATTTCAAAGGAGTGAAGCAGGGTTAGAAGAAGTGTTCACTGTAGTTCTTTTCTATCATTATAAAATAGCATGTTTCGGGTACACTGGTTCTTGAGCACCTTCGTAGGCATACCAGCTATCCTCTGTGATGCTTCGCCACCCACCGAATAAGAAACCCAGACTGATAGCTTCTAGGAGAGTAGCGACAAATGCGCCGTCAACGCGTGAGTTACTACCATCGCATATCGTGTATCCTAATGCGAATAATGCGGCCTGCGAAAGCATGAACGTCAGCAGCGAGCTCGCATACCAGAAAGCAGGTAGGGTTTCTTTTAGTAGGAAAAAGATGACGTAAATCATGAGTGCTGTAAATAAGAAAGTAGCAATCATTGGCCAGAGTAGCAGTAGAACGAATAGGCCATTACTAATGAGATATTCTGGTGGACTTGATGGTGGAAGTCGTCCACTCCAATTGAAAGCTGTGTCTACTGCAATATAGGCTGTGCCAACGAAAAAAGCAATGCCGCCAGTCCAGAGAGTACCTATAGATGCTGGAGTACCGTCCTCAAGCAATTGCGTACTGTTGAATCCGTTAACAAGTAGCGCCCAAAACCATGCAGATCTGAAGCCCATTTGTATGGCAGTGATCCAAACGAGATAATCTGTACCTTGTTGTAGAAATCCACCAGTTGTTAATAATGAAAGTACATCTATAAGACTCCACAAGCCAATCAAGGTCGCGAATTCGATTCTGGCGACTGCCGCGACGCGTCGCTTGGCAGCCGCAAAAAGAATGAGTGAAAAAACGAGACATAATGCAGTGCAAACTATCTGAGCAATATTTCCTAGGCCACCTTGAACTGAAGCTCTGGTTATGAAACAATGTGGTCGTACGCCCACGCCTGCACCATCTAGTCTGTCATCCAGGAGGCTGAACGCAGGGTTTGAGAATAAAATGTCTTCACCTCTATCACCCAAACTAAGTATTTGTTTAAAAAATAGATTGCAAGGTGCTAATGAAGGTGATTCCTGACAGAGATACTGCCAGCTCCCGAATTGTCTGTACTGATGTTAGCGCGTTTACAATAATAGGGCAAGGTAAATACCTCGTCTGTGAGAATGACATGGTAGTCTAGTCTGTCTATCAGGTATATATTCCAATATTTGGAAAGTGGATGGAGACGAGAACGATGACAGGAGATGCTAAGAGATGGCAAGAGATGGCGGAATAAAAAATAGATATCAATAAATAATATGTCTCTATCATAACTACAGTTAGCATATTATTTTCTTATCCCGGTTCTTGCGTTTTCTACAGCTTCACGCTTAACGTTCACTAGCAAAAAGTAAGAGATATCGAATAATAATAAATGAATGCTAATAAAAATATTACAGTGTTCTTCGGACTGAGAAAGTACCCAACTCCTGTGAGTATCGGCGGTATCCGACTGTAGGAGATATTTATATAGACAATACAGGTACTCAAGCCACTCGCACCATTCATTGCTGGCTCCATCGTTGTATACTACGGTGTCTCTAAGATTCAAGATGCTGCCGTTGCTAGTGAGTGCACCAGCGACCAATGAGCTTGTACTAACGACCGACAGCTGAACCACACAAGAGCTCACCACAAAACCCATACATCTCGCAAGTCAACAACAAGCACTAGATTGCTGTCTAATAGGAATTGATACACATACATTCTCCCTTGAGGATAGTTTTTATTGTGAATATTAAAGATGGGTAGAGATGGCTAATAAATTACAAGTAAATTAATAAAAAATAACTTGTTATTACACTCCCTTTGATTAAAACGCCGAGTCTGAGATATCTCCCACATTGCCCATTTAGTTGAACGACCACCTTGTATTTATGAAGAAGAGCAAAGCGCTGCTCAAAAATCTACAGAAAGCTGATAAAGAATACGAGCAGGCGCTGAGGAATGCGAGCCAGAAGGGTGATACCTCGGCAGCCGCTTTACTAGCCCTAGGCTCTATAGATGCCACGGGCGCTATCACAAGCGTAGCCCAGCTACTGAACGAGATTAACCAATCATTTGAGGGTTATTCGAGCGAGCTATTCAAATCTAGGTATATATTACTGTGTGAAGGTAACTTTATCTCTAATGAATTCAATAGGCAGGCATTAGCTGAACTTGTCAGCCAGGAGGAGAGATACTCGCTTGTAGATAGAGATAGAGAGATTCTGTAAGGTCTTTTGCTCCCCATATCTCATATTTCTGACATTACCTCAGTGTTCAGCAAGTGATAAAAGCTTCTTCCAAGAAATCCAATGGCAGTGCACCTGAGAAACTACTGAGTTCTCAAAGGGAATTGCGTGCATGTGAAGTACATCTCTCTGAAATTGAGGTCGATTTGATGACGAATAGACAACGTATCATATACAGCTCTATAGAAGGAAGACTAAAGTCGTTAGTGGACCTTGGCGATAATCTTATTAGATTTGGTGAACATGGCTTAGAAAATATCCAGTTGCTGCCAACTTCAGCGAATCTCCTGGATAATCCATCAATTGACTCACTCAGTCCCTCTCAATCTGCCTCACAAGTACAGGAAGATACACCTAACATCTCCGGTCCAATTACTGCCATAAAGAATCCAAACCTCAAGCGTGGACACAGCGATGCCGCAAGAGCCGTACAAATAGTCCAGCCACAGGATACACCGAAACCTTCTATGTTCACTGAGCAGTTCAGCGTACGTATTATATACGCTTTTGAATTCTTGCTAATGACGACCTTATAGGATTCATCCATACAATCTCCTGGACCTACAACAACCAAAGCGATAAGACAACCGCTCATCCCAGAGCCTTTATACCAACAACAGAGTCAGAAGAAGTCGGGAGGCTTCTTCAGGAGACTCTTTGGTGGTGGTAAAAAGGAAAAAGCACCAAAACAAGCTAAAAAGCACCAAAAGGAAACAGAAGTCGACACCCATCAGAAAAAAAGCCTCTTTAGCATCGGATTTGGTTCTAAGTCTTCACATCCACAAACTGATTCAAATGACAATCGTCGTAAATCATTTGATGGTTGGCAAACAAGGACTGCATCTAACATCAAATCCCTGGAAAGAGACGATTCTAGTGACGAGGACAATGTGGGTGCAAAATATATAACAGTTCAGAATAAAAATCCACAAGCCATTATCGCGGACAATCTAAGTCGCCAATCCAGCGTTGCATCTAATCAAAGCAAGAGAAGGAGATCCACTCATCGTATATCTCAAAGTGCACTTAGATCCAACAGCGTTGGTAATGGCAGACGTGTGTCAGACTTACCAGAAAGACCATCATCTGCCGCAAGTTTACCGATACTTACACAAACTGCCCAGCAAAAACATGCTAAGCAGGCCAAGAAAACGGAAAGATCATCAATGCAACAACAAAAGATAACTGCAACACCTTTACTTCCACCAAAAGTACCAACAAAAAATGCAGTATCAAACGGAAACAGTCAACGCCGCAGACCAACTAGCACAAGCGTGCGCCATCGCAAAGCCGTTGTACATCCAAACTTGATGAGTATTGTTGAGGGCGATGGTGTTGACCAAGACTTTAATCCAGCAGCTGCGGTGGTTAGCCAACCAAAAGGCAAAGGTAAAGAGCGGGAGCATTTACCTTTAACATCTAACCAGACACGTCGTATTTCAGCTAACAATGAAAGTATAGCGCCAATTCGTAAAGGTAGTAACAGGTCAAGCAGATCAGAACAACTGCCTAAGAATGTTAGCTGGCGTGATCAACCACTCGTACAACGCTCAAATTCTGTACAATGGGCCAGTAGGCCACGGAGAAACAGCACCAGCAGCTCGTCAGATGAAGAAGGCAGTTATGCATACAATGCTGCCAGAGCGAAATTATCTCCACTTGACTTTTCTACACTAAAATAAGAAGAAAGACACTCATTAATAAAACAAATTAATAACAAAATGTTGTACTACCCATTCCTTAATTTAATATTTTACGCTCGCCAATGATAGCTTACTTAGGTCATTTAGCTTCTTAAGCGACGATAATGACAGCAATTCACCAAGAGCAGCAAAGATGGCGCAAAAACTTTGATAATTACGCCAGCTTAAATATTGATGGCGTAAAATACCTTGGTAGAGCTGCATTCATAGACGCTATTGCACCACGTTCGGGTAAAGGACACGCTAGAATATCGAGAGATCAATATGGCGTTTTCTTTGACGTCGCTGATAAATCCAATAAAGGCATTGTATCCGTGAGTATTTTGGGCTACTCCTTAGATATCCTATTATCGCGGGGCACCAGTAGCACAAGGCACGAGAGACACAGCTGACACCTTTAAAGGTAGAAGACTTTATTACCTTTGAGAACCTCCTTAAGCAGCCTGACGCACCCTTCCAAGTCGCTTTCCAGTATTTTGATAAGTCCGTCCATCCCTATTATGGATATATGAGCTGACGTATACAGGCGTAATAAAGGCAGCGTATCTTTTAACGACTTTAAAAACGTATTCAGTCAATACCTTGGTAACCAAGCTATTCCATTCGATTTCAACTGTGATTGGTTAAAGTTATACCTCGGAAAAACGTCTGATACGAACGAGCACGTTCTAGCCTACCATGAATTTACACAAATGATGAAAGGTCTTCAAGGTGAGAGGATCAGACAGGCATTTCATTATTTTGGTGAGTTCAATTCTATGACGTGATCCGATTTAGTAATGGAACAACTTAGATAAGGGTATGTTTTGGAATATTTGAAACTAGCAATACTTATTAGCATGTAGACAATGACGGATGGATCAGACCGGAGGATTTCCAGAAAATTATCTTAGTAAGTGTGCTATTATTTAAATTTACCAATCGACTTATATATAAACCCAGGAAGTAGCTTCTCACAAGTTATCTGGTCCTGTATTGGACCGATTGCCTTCCCTCTGTCACATTACAGCGGACCAGCGCATCTCGTATGCCGATGTTAGAGCTTTTTACAACGTACTCCATGATATGGATGCAGTGGAACATGTCGTGGATGTCGCAACTGCTCAATCTCCAGATGGTAGAATATCTCCCTCAGACTTTTTAGCAACGGCCCAACGTAACACTCGTTATGGTAGCTTTTCACCTATGGAAGTTGCCTTCGCATGGCATTTGGCATCTCCAGGTGCAGTTGGTAGAGCTGGTACACCAGAACCCGACGTAAGACTTTCAAAGGCAGACTTTGACGCACTTTTCGATCCTAATTGGACTCCAATTGAGGCACTCGCGCCTTCACAGCCACCAAAATCAGCTTTACATGAGACCCTTATGGGTATTTACAATTTTGCACTGGGTGGTTTAGCAGGTGCAACAGGTGCAACAGTCGTTTATCCAATTGATTTAGTCAAGACTAGAATGCAGAACCAGAGATCTGCAGTTGTAGGTGAAATGATGTATACAAATAGCATCGATTGTGTAAAGAAAGTAATGAGGAATGAAGGTTTTAAAGGTTTTTACAGAGGTTTACTTCCTCAATTAGTTGGTGTCGCACCAGAGAAAGCTATAAAATTGTGAGTATTATGGGATCCAATGAAAACTCACAGTAACGGTTTATAGGACAGTTAATGATGCTGTTCGTCATCTAGCGCAAAACACAGAAACAGGTCAAATTAGCTTGCCATGGGAAATCATTGCTGGTGGTGCCGCTGGTGGTTCTCAAGTCGTATTCACAAACCCATTAGAGATCGTTAAGATTAGATTACAAATACAAGGTGAAGCTGCAAAGCTTGGTGAAGCTCAACCTAGAGGTGCTTTCCATATCATCCGTCAACTTGGACTGCTTGGTCTATATAAGGGAGCTACAGCATGTTTGCTCAGAGATGTACCATTTTCGATGGTTTACTTCACTTCATATGCGCATCTCAAAAAGGATTTCTTCAAGGAAGGCTTACATGGTAAGAAACTTGGCTTTGGTGAAACACTCTTGTCTGCAGCGGTTGCAGGTATGCCAGCAGCATACTTAACGACTCCTGCAGATGTTATCAAAACTCGTCTTCAAGCTGAAGCAAGACAAGGCCAAACTAACTACAGAAATGTTGGGCACGCTTTCACTAGTATCCGTGAGTACAATTGGAAAAGAATACGGCATGTTTGTAATACCATTTAGTAAAAGAAGAAGGTGCAAAGGCCTTATTCAAGGGTGGACCCGCCAGAGTTCTTAGAAGTAGTCCACAGGTAAGCGCGCGTTTTGAATTTGAAGCAATGAAACTCATTGTATTTACAGTTCGGCGTTACCCTTGTTGCCTACGAGTGGTTACATAAGTTGTTACCAGTTAGTCCAGTCGCACTTATTTTCAACTATTAGTTGACCAAAACTACAGTACCCATTCCGAAACACCGAGAGCCCTTCTGTAGGTGCGCTGCTGCCACAACGGGAAGAAGACATTACTAGAGTTAGAGCACGCAACGCTCTCAAGCTCCTCCTTGATACTCGTAAGTATTTAATAATTTTAATATGCATAGCTAACCATGTCAATTACAACAGACTGCGATTTCGGCCGTGTGAGAGTTCATTGAACACGTTGGACGGAAGATGAAATATAAATGGCACAGACCGAATGTAAATAAACCTTGATTAAATAAACATTCTTTTTAGAATAGGATATGAATTTCTCCATAGATTGATACGTACGACTGTTATTAGGTAGGAGCTTGCGTCAATTAATAAGTAGTTATGACGACATTGCGATATAAAGATCCGAAAGCATTTTGCATGGGAGAACACATCCTATTATACTCTGGCTATTGATTTCGAACCCCTATTTATCATATCTATAAATTGCACATTCCGATAGTAAAGCCTGTAAATGAAGGAAATTGGAGTGAGGAATAATTTCCCACAACTTTATCACTGAGGTGTCAGAACTAATAGCTGAATGATACTATTACATACAATAATCAAAGGCTTTTGAATAGAAACCACCTTTGATATCGGGCTTTTCGTCGCTTAATTTAACGGTACATCGGGGAAGTTTGGAATTTGCAGCAGTCGTGAGATCACACGGATATAAATATCTCCCTTCAACATCCTTTTTCTTTTACCATTATCATCGAACACAAAATGAGCCCAGCCGCTACTGTAAACAAAGAAAAGATCTTAGCTGTCCTCTATTCAGCAGGAAAGTATGCCAAAGAACAACCAAAGTTGCTTGGTACCATCGAAAACAAACTTGGTATTAAAGAATGGCTTGAATCGCAAGGTCATGAATATATCGTCACAGACGATAAGGAGGGTCCTGACTCGGAATTCCAAAAGCATATCAAGGATGCTACTTGCGTTATCACCACTCCTTTCCACCCGGCTTATCTCACTAGGGATATCATGAACAAGGCTGAGAAACTCAAAATTGCCATCACCGCTGGTGTTGGTTCAGACCACATCGATTTGAACGCCGCCAACGAACGTAAGATTACCGTCGCTGAAGTTACTGGTAGTAATGTTGTTGCTGTTGCTGAACACGTTATCATGACTATCCTTAACTTGGTTAGAAACTTTGTTCCAGGTGAGTTTTCCCGAAGCGTGATAGTAAATGTCTAATTATCTTACTAGCACATGAACAAATTATGAGAGGTGAATGGAATGTTGCTCAAGTTGCACGTAACTCTGTACGTTATATGAGACATTTCGTTACTAATATTTTCTAACCAACTTATAGTATGACGTTGAAAATAAAGTTATTGGTACTTTGGGTGCTGGTCGTATTGGTTACAGAGTTTTGGAGCGTTTGCAACCATTTGACCCTAAGGAGTTACTCTACTACGATTACCAAGCACTTCCAGAAGCTGCTGCTAATAAGGTCGGCACTAGACGTGTTGAAGACTTAAAGGAGTTCCTTGGTCAATTGGATATCCTCACTATCAACGCACCACTCCACGAAGGTACCTACCACCTCATCAACAAGGAAACACTTGGCTATATGAAACCAGGTGCATGGATTGTCAACACCGCCAGAGGTGCTATCTGTGATGCTCAAGCTATCAAGGACGCTCTTGCATCAGGCCATCTCAACGGTTATGGTGGTGATGTCTGGGACCAACAACCAGCTCCTGCAAATCACCCATTGCGTTCTGCTATCAACAACATGGGTGGCGGTAACGCAATGACTGCTCACATTTCTGGTACTTCCCTCGACTCACAAGAAAGATACGCTAGGGGTGTAAAGGAGATCCTCGATAACTACTTCAACAACAGGGAGCAAACTTTAGCAAACTTGATCGTTATTGACGGTCAATATGCTTCTAAGGCTTATGGCCAACGTTAAAGATTACGATTTTAATGTAGATTTTAGTATTTGATGTCTAAATGGATGAAATTTGTTATGTTTTGTACATCTTAAGTTTTGTCTTGAAATTTAGTAATGATTTTAAAGACATTGTTATACTCATGAGTTTTTAGTAAACCCGCAATGGTTTAATTCCTGAACCTGTACTTCTGAGTAATGTATATAGCATTGAGAATAAATAAGAAGGTCTGTAAACTTAACAAGTTAGTTCATTGTTCCGTGAGCGCACGTATCTGGTATGATATCAAGGATGTCATCTATCAGACTCAATAATCAAGTGAAAAGACTGTAGCAAGCATCTCTTCGTTTTAAATCCCTTTCTGGTTAACCTTTCTCAATTATATAAAATCTTCTTTACATTATATATGGTCTAGGATGTTGTTTTCCATACCTTGGACTGCTATAATTGTTAAATTGATTATTTGTAGTAAGTGCATAGTACCGCAATGTTTCAAGATGTATAACCTTCAAGTCTACTTGTAAAACGGCTAGTTGTCTTGCATTATTTATTGCAGATTAAATATAAAAGTCGTAATCAACGAATTGTGATCCGATCTAGAATACTAAACTTCAAGTCCACCACCTGTTCTGAGGATACGTCGTAGTTCACTTTATCTATCAACTAACTCTTGCACCACTCCTTGATAGACTAATCTTCGAACGCGTAGAATGAAGAAAACCAACAGTCAAGACTTCCAAGCTGGTATTAAATAATCAGTCGAGATATTGGTGTTTGCTACATCTTCTGCGTTTTGAATACATAAGTCGCCCAGTAGCTGATGTGATAGTAGATATTCGCACATTCTAACACTAACAAGATGATAGAGACGTGGGTTGATTCGCTTCAAGGTATACAACCCTGTTATTCTCTTAAAATCATTTTATATCTTTTACTTTAAAACATAAGCATTTTCGAGTGATGCTCGGAAGGAGGTTGGAAGTTAGTGAGAGTGTCACAAAAACATGAGGCAGATATCATGAACCTATTGGAATTTTCTACATAACACGAGTATTTACGTTTAATCCTAATTTCTTAGTAGATCTCATAACTTGGCGACACCGTACACAGCATATGAGGCACATTATGTACTTTCTGTTAAGTCGCCATTCCAATTATATGCATATCTACATATAATTTTTTTTATATTTTTTGTGAATGAGATATGCATAACAACAATTAGAGTTGTCTCATCCACAAACAAATAGCCAAACAAGCAGGAAAAGTAGGAAACGTACAAATATAGCTGATAGTCATTTCTATCCTATCTATAATGCATAACGAAGCTGAAAATATTTGTTCGAAGACATACCTTATCATATTGACTAGTGTTGTGCTTCCATAAATATATACCAACTTTCAGGACAATCTAGCTTAACTTAGTTGTTCCAGTTCTTGAAATAATTGTATTCAAATACAATGACATATATAATATATAGGACACTAAAACTGGTTAGGTTTACAATTATGGGCCGATCTGGACTCAAATGGAGAGTGCAGTGAATTCCACTCAAAATTATGAAGCGAGCCATGCGATAAATCTTAATTTTAATTTAATTTAATATTAAGCATTTTGAGACCGAAGTTTAATTTTAGTTGCTTGCTCAGGGACGTGCACGAAAATTTTGACGTGAATTTATAAAAACATGCGGAGAGAAGACGCAAATAAATAGAATGGCAAATTGCATTGATGAATTGCATGAATTAATATCGTTCCTGTAAAACTTACCCCACGCTTTGACCACTAGGAGGTTATATTAAGCGACTTTTCTTCTCGTTGAACCACAATATAAAACACTAAAGATAAAATGCGTTCATCAGTTTTTGCACTTGCCGCACTCGCAGCACCAGCGTTCGCAGATCTCGTAAGTTTGTTTTCACAAGTTCGCTATGTATTGACAACAGTATCTCTTAGTCACTCACCCACCCAACCTCTAATGACAAAGTAAAGGCTGGTGAAGAATACACCGTTGAGTGGATTGAAACAGGTGACAACAAGACATTGCCAGAGATTGGTGAATCAACAGTATTCCTTTACGCAGGAAAGGACTCAGTAAGTGAGAAACAAACATGAGTGATGAACATACTAATAAGTAACGAAGGAATCAATGATTCCACTAACTCAACTTGGTGAAGTTAATGCACCAGATATGAAATTCAACACAACAATCGATCCAGAGCTCGGTCAAGATGGTAAATACTAGTAAGTATTTATAACTTATTAGGAATCCTTAACTAAATCATATGAAGCTCACTTCGTATTGTCTCAAACGGACTCAAGTCAGACAAGGAAGAGGAGAAGAAGTACGATTTACCATACATCGCTTACTCTGATATCTTCGAGGTAAGTTTAAAGGTTCTATCGTTTATTATTACTAAAATATACAGATTACCGACATGACTGGTACTTTCAATGAAACCCTTCAAGATGCAACAGATGCTAAGCCAACATCGACAAGCTCAGAATCAACTGAACCAACTGGTGATGCCAACAGCAATAGCGACAGCGATGATGATGATTCATCCGCTGCAAGAAACACAGCCTTTGCTGCTATGGGCGCTACAATTCTTGGAGCATCAATTTACTTACTCTAATGATAGAGCGTTGGAGGATAAAGGAGGATACTGTCTATAAAAAATTACTTTGATTTTAATATTTTCTAACTTCATGGATATAATAATTGTACTTTGAAATGATTGAACTGTTTTGAAATCTATCAACCAAGATCAAATGTCGACTGAATCAAGGAAAAGTTCAATATCTTCTATTGATAGTGGTAGTGACAATAATTATACTAATTCAAACCAGTTAGTATCATCATAGTTAATAATCCTTCATTTTTTAAGTAATCATTAGGTACAAGCCACCAAGAGGATACAAGTTAAAGGAATATAAAGAATCCAATAAGTTAGATTGGCTAAATGCAATTCAAGATGATCAATTTGATATAGTTTGCTTGAGAATACCAGATAATGTACGTAATGTAAGCTGCTAAGCAGAAGATTCACACTTCCTAGATAAAGACAAAGTATCTGAAAGGCTTAACTTTAAATAAAGATGGCAATGTAGATATTAAAGGAAAGCATTATAACTTAATCTCGGATGATAGTAAAACTACGAATAAGTTTCAATCTGGATCTATAAAGGATGAAATAGATAATTTATCATTATTAATACCAAATAATCAAGGTAAATTATCAATAAGTGAGTAAAAAAATTTTCACACGCCATTTAATCTAATTTATCAAGTAAACAAATCAATCGATTATAAATATCAATTATCAAACCAAATACCTTCATTAAAAGCTCCTCCATTTGATGTACATAGCTCTTCTGACGGTGCTTTAAAGCGTGAACAACCAACTGATAAATTGAAGTGGAGATTTAGACCGCCTGGATTTCAAACCAAAGGTCCTTTCAATGATATAAAGGAAGAAAAGAAGGATAAAAAAGATAAAAAGGATAAAAAGCGCAAATCTATCGATGAATCGCCGACAAAGGACGAGAAGAAGAAGAAGCATAAGCGCAGTGATTCAAAGTATAAATAAACTTTGTAAATTATTTAATTTAACTTTATAGAACATTTTTTATTTTTTTACTCCTTGGATAATTACGTTGATTGTCTTCGCAAATGAGGCCTGACGCTATCAAAATATTGACTGGTAGTTATATATTTTTTACATCAATAGGTTTAACTTAACAGTAAAAAAGGTAATAGCCATCCAGATCTAGCTAAAGCAGTTGCTGAAAGGTTCGTCAATTTTGAAAATGTGGAAATATAATTAAACTGTCTACAAAGACTTGGTCTAAATCTATCACCATGCGTGGTTAATAAATTCTCGAATCAAGAGATAAATGTACGCATTGGTGAAAGCGTTAGAGAAGAAGATGTTTTCATCATTCAATCCGGATGCGGGGATATAAACGATAGCTTAATGGAGTTATTGATTTTAGCCAACGCATGTAAGACTGCATCAGCTAGACGTATAACGGCTGTAATTCCAAATTATCCATACGCTAGACAAGATAGGAAGGACAAGTCTAGAGCACCAATTGTGAGTACTCTTAGCTATAAGATTGATATTTAATTTGTTCTAACGATTGCTAACAGACAGCTAAATTAATTGCAAATATGCTCACAACTGCTGGTTGTGATCATGTTATCACGTTAGATCTCCATGCATCACAAATTCAAGTGAGTTATTATTCATTCAGCAATATCTCAAGATCTAATTAGTCAAAGGGATTCTTTGATATTCCAGTTGATAACTTGTTAGTCAAACCTTGCTAATTAAATTCAACTAAAGGACAACTTTCAGATATACTGAGCCAATAATGATAAATTACGTCAAATCTTCGATTCCAGATTGGGAAGATGCTGTTGTTTTCTCCCCAGATGCAGGTGGTGCAAAGAGGTGAGAAGCCCAACCTATAATCAAAAGAGAATAATCTAACAAATGACCAAACAGAGCTACAGCATTGGCAGACAGATTAAATGTCAACTTTGGATTAATACACAGATCGAGAGTCCGTAATGGAGATAACAAAGAGGAAGATCATATGGATGTTGTTGTTGGAAACGTAGAAGGAAAGGTAGCAATATTGATCGATGATATGGTAGTTTCAGCACAAACATTGAAGTTAGCTTCAACGGAACTAGCAAAGAAAGGAGCAACTGCGGTATACGCTATTGTCTCACATGGTAAGCTTCCTTTATTGGAAAGAGAAATAATTAAGAAATAATTAGGATTAATGTCAAAATCCGCTATGGAGATAATTCCGAAATTACCGATAAAGAAAATCGCAGTCACCAACACTATTCCTCAAGTTGAGAATAAACAAAAGTTGGGTGAGAAATTGGATGTAATGGATGTTAGTGCGACTATAGGGGAAGCTATTAGGAGACAGCACAACGGCGAGTCCATCAGTTTGTTGTTTGGAGATGTAAAATTGTAGATTTTTTTTTTCTTGAATTGTATGACGTTGTGGAGAGTCTATAATTAGCGTGCTTGGCTTTTTGAAAGTATTCAACCAAGTATAATATTGAAAGAGTGAGTGAAATTTAAGATGATTGATCATGTTTAATATGATTAGTGCCATTTACCTGCTCGTAAGTAATAGTCGTTAACAGAATAAGGGGTGTTTGCTTAACCCTGTACTATAGTGTAAGTAAAGTATGGATGTAGATTAAAGCTAACAACAACAATAGGATATTATTAAGTAAGCATATAATCTAAGTCAATATAGCGTCTAAACTAGTTTACAGGATCATATTTGCCATTATCGTACCACCATTAGGTGTTTTCTTGGAAAGAGGATGTGCAGCAGACTTCTGGATTAACATTCTATTAACCATTTTAGGTTATATACCAGGTGTAAGTATAACTATTAGTTCTGAGATAGTGGTTTAACAATTTACTAGATTATCCATGCACTTTACATAATTTTGAAGTATTAAGCTTAAATTACTTTTTTTTCATAGTTGATCTTCTTCCTTGACCTAAATTGATTGTTAGCTTTGAATTTTAATATGATAATATCGACTATACCCTTCTTTGGTGGTGATTTACCCCTTCTTTTCCTTGCATCTACATCTAACAACCTCTGTTTCTCTTTGCTTGTTACAAAGTTTGAAGGTAAATTATTCAGTTGTTTAAATAAACGTAAATCTGGAGTTTTTGGGTAATATTCTAAAGCTTTTGGACCGATTAACCTTTTATTCAGATATTTCAAACCATTCCTTATATTGTTAAAATTTAAATTTTGGTCAAATATTATTGATCTTTTCTCTAATAATTTTTTTATAATCATAATTATGATGGACTATCGACTAAATTGTGAGCTTTGATAAACAGAATAAAAATAAAATCTTAAACTATAAATTTGCATAAGACTTGATAAGATTATGATAATAATATTACACCTAAATTTATTGTAATATATTTTTATTTCCTTCTCTTGAGATTTATACCACTTGGTACTTATCACCTTGATTCAAACACGTCATATTTTCAAAAAATCAACCAGCGAACATAAATGAATTATAAATAGAGCTCAATTTAGACAAGTTTTAGCCTTTAATACCTTAAGTTTAACTTAACTGAATATAAATCGTTTAGCTCTGAATTATTAGTAATAAACTTCTTTATCAAAGTCCATCAATCAATGGACGAATTACTTTCAGAAATTGAAGCCGACCAAGAGTGGTCAAATGATAATGAAATAAAAATATTAGAAAGTTTCAATTATTTAAATAAAATTCAAGGTAAAGACTTTAGGAATAAATTAATTGATGCTTTTAATGTTTGGTTAGCTGTTGATAGTCATTATATTCTTGTTATTTCTGCAGTTATCAATAAATTACATAACGCTAGCTTACTGATCGATGATATTGAAGATCATTCTGATAAGCGTAGAGGTTTCCCTGTCGCTCATCGTATCTTTGGTACCCCTTCAACTATAAACACAGCGAATTATATCTACTTTTTAGCTTTAGACCAATTGAGGTCTTTAAATAACTCATCTTTAATCGATATCTATAACGATGAATTGATCAATCTACACAGAGGTCAAGGTATGGATTTATATTATAGGGACAATTTCATTTGCCCTTCAATAAGTCAATACCTTCAATTGGTTAATAATAAAACTTCTGGCTTATTAAGACTATCTATAAAGTTACTCTTGACCTTCTCCTCATTTGAGAAAAACCTTATCCCTCTGATTAACAAGATTGGTATTCTTTTTCAAATTAGAGATGATTATTTAAACCTATTCGATTCAAATAGCTTAAATAAAAGTTTCGCAGAGGACATAACCGAAGGAAAATTTTCTTTTCCGATTATTCATGGAATTCTAACTGATAAAGATTCTATTAAGATAATTAACATACTTAAGCAAAGGACCAAAGATCATGATTTAAAGTTATACCTCATTGACTACTTAAAAACACGAACTAATTCAGCAGAATTCACTTTACAAGTTATAAGAAAATTACATTCACAATCAATTGAATTAATAAATAATTTAGGTGGTAACAGCCTGTTAGTAAAAATACTTGATGACCTTCTATTGTAAATCTAGTTTCACTCACTTCATTATTCACAAGCATTCCAACTTGACTGTAGTTGAGCATACACGTGATGGCTTAAATGTTGTATTTTTTTTATATGATTAAACTAAGCATATAATACAATTATGTATAGGTATCATGCACTGTCAGCGTTTAAATGAATAAACGGCTAAAAGAAAAAATTGTGAAGATGTATAAAATTGAATGAATTAAGCTATGAAAGTTATGAAATATATTTATATTTAATTTTTTTCGATTTTCAATTTTTTTCTCGATTCCTTAGTTATTTCAGGCCACCAGGTTCTCCCAGGTTCGCAGGTACCATCATGAATTACCAACAACCACAATTCCCTTTCTATAGAGGGTTTTATATGGACCAACAACAGCCACAGCCATTCTATTATCCACCGCCCAACTCCCATCCCCATCCTCAGATTATCCAGCAGCAGCAGCAACAACAACAACCACAACCACAACCTCAACCTCAACCTCAGCCTCAATCACAACCGCAACCACAACCACAAGCTATACAATTAGCTCCAACTCCTCCTCAGCCTTCTATTTCCCCTCCAGCGAAATCGCGTAAGAGAAAACAAGATCCGTCCGTCGGGCCGCAAAGAAAGCCGCGTAGTCAACCTTCAAAACTCTTTCAATGCACTGGCTATGGGAACTGTAGTATGCAGTTCACCCGCTCCGAGCATTTGGCTCGTCACGTTAGAAAGCATACGGGTGAACGACCTTTCGTTAGTATCACGACCTCCTGTATGATAATGTCTAATAACATCTTAGAAATGCCACTGCGGTAAGGCGTTCTCGCGACTCGATAACCTACGACAGCACGCAGGCACGGTAGGTACCTCCGCCCTTTATGAAGTTACAATTACTGATTTTAGGCACAGGTACACGCGGATCAACCAGAACTAAATGAAACTTTACTTAAGGGAATGTCAACTTTACATTCTCAATTAGCAGCCAATGCCTCACAAAAGCAAATTGCTGATGCTCAAGTCGTTGATCGCAAGCATGGTTCATCAGTTCCACCTGAATCTCAAAGGGGTAGAAAGCGCCAGACTGTCAAGAAGTCTGAACCAATGTCTCCCTCGCCACTTTCATCACCTATACCAAAAACCTCGGCTTCACCTGCTGTTCAGACGTCACAGACACCAACCCAGCCACTTCAACATCGTTCACCTTTCCCTAACCAACAAGTACCAATGCAAAATCAATTTGGCTGGTCACCAATTTATCATACACAAAGCGCCCATCCTTCTCCGTTGATTCAACATCAGGCACATCCTATGTTACATGCTGCGTCAATGCCAGCAAATACACAATCACAATATGTATCAGCTCCAATTATGGATGCCCATCCTTCTACGTCAACAGCTGGTTCGGCTGCTCCACCTGTTTTAGAAGAATGGTCACCACATAATCAAACCCCTGCTATTCCTCATGCCTTGAGACCTACTCCGACGTCGACACCGATCCCCTTAGTTAGAGATACCCAAGAAAATTCCCAAAATAATGGGAAACTGCCTCCAATTGCTTCTGTCGTAGAACAACATCAATATCAGCAGCATCAGCAGCAATATCAACCACCACCACAACAACAACAGCAACCAATTTATCAAGCTCCAATGTTGCCTTCACCATCGCACACTACAACTTATAAGCCTCATTCTAGTCAAGGTTATAGACCATCAACTTCTGAATACTTTGCTAGTGCCAACTATTTTGATCAGGGTTATCAATATTCTTCACAATTACAACCAATACCTTTCCGTAAAAACTCATTCCAATCCCAAGGGATGTTTGGTTATCAACCTCCGACAGAAAATCAACAATCACAAGAGTCACCACATCCAACTAATGGTGTAAATTGGGATGAGTATGCTATGAGACCTAGGTCATCTAGGAAAGGTAATATTGGTTTCAATGAAAGTATACCTTATCTTCCACCACCTTCATCTTCTGGTATCAACGTACAATTTGGTACGTCTAGACCAATGTCTTCTTCAGAAGCGTTAAGACCTTTATCTTCAACAGCAGGCATTAATAATGGTAATAATAATACTGATCAATTGCAATTCAATAATACAAATCATTCTTCAAATGTTTTCAAATTTGATCCAATTACTAGAGCAGATGGTGAAGAAGTTGAAGAAGAGGACCAAGAAGAAGAAAGACCTGATACTAATGCATCTAGAAGACAATCGATTCTAGATTTATGTGGTGGTGAGGCTGGCCCTCGTCAACAACAACAATTGGAAGGTGAAGAAGATAACATTTTACCACCATTGAAAAACGTTGATGGAACAGAACCATTAATTGGTTTAGGTATAAAAGAAGAAGGTTTAGAATTAAAGCAGGAAAATTAATTCAATATTCCCAAACAATTATAGACACTTATTATAGACATTCTTTGGATATTAACACTTTCACTATTAATTTTATTTCAAAATCTAATTTCAAACGCATGGTTTATTGATACTTCTCTGTTAAATTTTTCACCATTAGTTATAGTTTCAATTGTAGACAACACATGAATAATTATAGACGTTAAAAGATAATACAATTGTATTGAGGTAGAGTTATCTTCATAAACAAATAATGTGCCTTCATAATCAAAGTTTACTTGCATTCTGAGGTTTTGTTGATTTATAGGACCTCAGGTAAAACTGCTTAGAACCAATAAATTAGCTTACTGTGTATCTTTGTACTTTACAAAACGTTTCTAAAAGTTAGTTTACAATACGTTTATTCCTCTAATAACGATTTTTCATGATCTCGTCAGTAGCTTCTCTTGCTATCTTATCTAATTTCTCGTCTACCATTTTTTTCTCCATTAAATCTGCCATTCTTGCACCTTTACCTTTACGTAACTTTCTAGCTGATCCTATACCTCTAACTCTACGTTTAATTGTACGATCCTTATGAGCTTGATCATGATCATATGGATTTATTATTAATTTATTATTTGAGTCCATATATGCAGCATCATTATTGACTTTATTATCCATGCTTCCATCACTATCAATTATATCAGGCTGTATTGATGATGTACGTTTAATCCCATTACTTTTAATTTGAATATTACCATTTGGTTCATGTGGAAATAAATCACCCCACTTAGCTTTGCGTGAATCTCTATATGCTGAATCGCCATCTCTTTTAGTTATTATAAATCTTTCTATACGTTCTCTATTTGAACATGTATCAAATATAACATGTCCTTTACGCTTCAACGGTTGATAAATTACACGAGACCAATTGAAACTATCTCTCAACAATAATTCTCTGTTGTCATATTGTGGACTATCAATTAAGTTACTTTGTATATCTAATTGATTAGTAGAATAAGGTGATTGAGTAGTCGTTATGACATTATCATTCAAATTGCGATCGATTGCTTCATCAGTGCATTCGATCTCATCTGTTCTATCAGTTACTTGATGATCATTTTCGATTTTATCAATTACTTCTAAATTCTTACGACCTTCCAAGCTTTGTAACTTGATCAACTCACTTGCACTATATTTTGACAATTGATTTAAAGTTTTATCATTATCACTTTTAGGCCTTGAGCCTCTTCTAACGACGACAAAAGAGTATTTCTGATCTTCAGTACCTAACTTTGCCTTTTTTATATAACGTTGATATGCTGGTCTTTGTAACCTTTGACTAAAATGACAAAAATCCTTTGTTTGTAACAATGGACATTGTCCATCATGTGGACATGGTGCTAAAACATGACTCTTTGTATCAGAAACTGCACCTAAATCCAGAAGTTGTTGACGAGCTTCCATAACACGCTCATAACCTTCCTTTGTACCTCTATCAATAATGACTATAATTTCTGCATTCGATTTCCATAATCTATGTATTAATTCACGTCTATCTGCTAAGCTTCCGAGTTCTGATAAGGTGAAGGTTGACAAAGCGAGTGTTTTTGACGACTTTGATTTAATTAGTGGATGAACAAAATAAAGTTATTAATATAAACTTACTTCGATTGGATCTTCTGATTTAAACCTGGATGAAATAAACTTCCTTGATACGTTTAATTGTGTACTTCGATTTGCATCCTTCCAAAGTTGCTTATTAAACTCATTCATTTCTTCACTTGGATCGAACGCATCGTAGGTTAGTACTGAATGTAAAGAAGATAATTCATCTTCGTCATTTTCATTGGTGATGGAAGTTTCATCATTTCCTTCAAACTCCTCTGAATGTAATGATGATGAATTGCTACCAAACTTGAAAGCGTCCATAGTAGCCCTTTAAATGAATGAATAAAGCTATAAATCATGTCTGTTATTTGCTCACCATGCAGAGACACCAGCACCAGATCCTAATTCGATTACTCTATGTGGAAGCCAACCGTCGACTTCACTCGAAGCTCTCCTCCTAATTTCTCTCATTACGCTATAAACAGCTGCGTATACGCCAGGTCCAATGGCTAATGCATATGCTAATGGTTGATCTGGACGTGTATAAGCTATGAATCTAGGTATTTTCTTTGGAGGTAAATTCTTCTTTGGTTCCAACAACTTATAAATACTCCTAGCCTGCTGTCTTAATTCAGCTTTATCGATCTTGTTTAGCTTATCTGTCAATCTGCTATCTACAGAAGCAGGGATGACTATTTGACCAGCGGCAAATTTACCAAATTTATAAGCAGGTGAATTTGTATCTATTCGCTCTGCATTTTCCCATAAACCTGGATGTACAACATTTGACAAATCATTGGTCGGTGAATTCATATGCAACTCAATGTCCTTTGAGAGCTTCTTTAACTCATCTTCTTGATTTATCAGATTTATTTGTCTCGTACTATGTATAAATCGTTTAGATGATTCTATTCTCAAGCACGACCTTCTCAACATCTTGGACGTTACTACTCAATCGATAGATAGAAGACAATTCAAATTTACTATTTATTAATGCATGGGTATATATAATATCTTATCTTAGATAGATCTTTATTGATCATCATTCGTAACATCAGCTAATGCGTTACCTGAACTATTCCTTACGAGTTCTGCTCTTTCTGCTCTCTTTTTACGCCAATTAGCTAATGCACCTGAACCAACAGAACCTGATCTACGCTTTAAATCAGCTGATTCTGCGCTATCAAATCTTGTGAATTGACCATCAGCATTTAGGGACTCAGATGAAATCTTTTTCATTTCAGCTTTCAACTTATCCCTTTCCTTCCTATCTTCATCATCTTCTTCTTGTTTTGGTAACTTCTGTGCTGTACTCTCATTTTGATTATTTCCTTTAAAGAATGTACCTATATTCGACCAATCTATTGATAAACTTCTACGCTTTTCACCACCAGGCTTTTGTTGAGGTCTTGAACGAACAGTGGATGTATTATAATCCGCTGGCTTCTTACGAGAGTTTAGTAAAGCATCTGAAACTCCTCCTAAGCTCGTCCTACCAGCACTTGATGACGTTGTAGTTTGTGAACGTTTTAACCTCATACTTTCACGTTGCTCAGGGTCTTTGTAATCACTAGCTAAGATATGTTCAAAGCCTTCCTGATTTATAATCTTTTCAATGATTTTTGAAACATACGTTGTAAGAGCTTTGTTTGCTTCTTTGAGAGTCTTGTTATCTGATTTCAGAGCTATAGACGTAGATTAATTATCAGCTTTGATAGATAAAACAATACTCACAATCAAATGTTTCCTCTCTATCACTATTATCAAGCTTAGCTCTACCTAATTCAGCAGCAAGGTCGTATCCTGGTCCAGTAACCTGAAGTTGATTAGTATGGGTAATTTAGACTAATTAATACATACACCAACGTTGCCACCATTTTCCTCGCTCAGAGGTTTTGGTGATTCACTAGCTTGTGGCTTCTTACGAGCGTCCGCTGGTCCGCGTCTACGCGCTCTTCTACGCTTTGGTGTAAAGTCTTGGTCATCTTCACTTAATTGTGTGGAATCATTCTCTGGTTCTTCGGCTATTGATGCTATACCAGAGTCATCAACGTTACGCATCGAATCGAAGACACTTGAATCGAGAAGATCACCAGAAAATGTACGCTCTTGTAACAAAAGCATATAACTTTCATTCTCTGATCTTAAATCTTCAATCAAACGTTTATGGTTATCTAATTCAGCTTTAAGTGTACGCTCATTACGTTGAATCGTAGATCTTCTTTGCTTTTCCATTTCAAGAGCCTGTTGTGACTTTTCAAGTGCAGCTTCTCTTGTGTTCCTTTCTGAAGTACTCTCAATACTCATAGATTTAATTATTGGTGCTGAGTTTGGACTAGAAGGTGAAGGTGAATTTGGAGGGGTAGCTTCTACTCTATTAGAACTTCTATTTAAAGCAGCGATCTTCGCGCTTAATGTAGTTACTTTTGCGCGTAAAGCTGATTCAGTCTCAAACCAAGATTTTTTATCTTTGTCAAACTTATCAAGTTGTACTTGAAGTGACCTTTGTAAATCAGATTCTTTACGTTCGGATGATTGTAACTTTGAAGACAATAGCTCTATCTGAACTTGTCTTGATAAAGCGTCTTCTTCTATCCCAGCTTGATCACTTAAAGCATCGTTCAATTGTAGCTGACATTCGTGAAAAGCCTGTATCCTGTTATCTAGCTCTAATTGATACTCCGATAATTGATCATTCAAGTCTTTGTTATCATTTAAAGTCTAACGTGAGGTTAGATGTATCAAATTTAAACTAGACTTTAGCTTACGGTATCTCTATTCTCTAGTAGTACACGCAAACAAGCTGTTAACTGTTCATGTGAACCATGTGCTATAACAGCTTCAACGTCTTGTGCGTCTAAATGCATTTTATTAGATTTTTTAAGCCTCATTCGACTATCCATTTGGGTATAATGATGATTGTACTTTATAAAGGAATTATTTAATAAACAAGACTAAGTTTATTGAGTTATCACTTATATCCTTTGATGCTGAATAATCATCCCTTCATATACACTTGAATTAGTTATAAAATTAGAGACATATCATTGTCAGTACATATCTAAATTTTCAATATAACTATGAATACTCCTATGATACATTCATATTTACTAATATCTAACAATTAAAACAAAAATATTGACGCGTTTATGTCACTGATGTGTGAAGAATTTTCCTGGCATTTAAGCAAGGGGAGAAGTTGTCCTGAATATCATATTAATCATAGAGGTTAAAGCAATAAATCTATGGTATATTAGGTGAAAATTTTGTTATTCTATCACCGGAATCTCTCTTCCTTAGCGTCGTAACATCAAACATCATCAATTTAACGAGAATAGCAATTAAAAAATTGTAGAATAAATAATGAACTCCAATTCAAATGGCGATCAATCAACAAGTTCTACAGATAAAAACTCGCTTAGAGCTCCAGCAATTTCTTCACAAGAGTTGAATCTATTAATCTTATCTTATTTACAAGATTCAGGTAAATTAATTCAATTTATTAGACGAATTTATTTAACTCTAAAACTCAGGTTTTAATCATACCGCTTTCACTCTCAATACTGAAGCTAGTCTCCCTTTGACTAAACCAACTGGACCTTTGGAACGCGGTTTACTGATAAAGTACTTACAGAAAGGTTTATTATATGATGAAATTGAGAAATCTGTTCGTACCGTTAGTATCTTCTTTTTTCTCTTGTTATCATAACTGACCAAAGTCTTGCAAATTTTCACTTACTTTCAATCCATTTCCTTTTTCTAATCGGAATTTTAACTACTTTATTTTAAATTTCACTATTTAGGATGGTACCATTGTTCCTTACGAAAGGCCCCTTAGATTATTAAAAGATGTCGACGTTCAAGACTTCTCAATAGCTGAAGCTTCAGCTCCACCGCCGCTTCCACCTGCACTCATTGCTCCAATGGCTAGTGATAGACCTGCTAATGCTCAAATTGTTGTTGATCCTTCTTCTCAAATAGCAAATTCTAAAAGAAAACAACCTGAATCATCCGATGAAGCAGATGATGACTCTACAGTATCAGTTGAGACTGAAAGAAATGGCGACAAGTATAGGAGAACTGCTAGAGATTCCAACAAGTTCAAGGTTAAATCTTCAGGCGCAGCAGCAACACCACCTAAACCTAAATTTAAACCTGGTGAAGCACCTCGTGAACAAATGAAGAAACTTACAAAGGCCGAAGCTATTTGGTTAGAGGGTCACATGGGTAATGTAAGTATTATCGTCAATTTTTTTTTCTTAGAGCATTTGGTTAACTAATTTAGGTATATGCAACTGCTTTCAATCCAAAGTACAGTAATGTTGCTGCTAGCAGGTGAGTATTTAGCATTATTTGAAGGTACCTTTTTAATAGAGTTCAGCGGTGCAGATGGTATTCTCAAGATATGGACATTACCAGCAGTTGGTAGAGAAATGAAAGGAAAAACCCTCGAAGTTATCGACTGCTCACAGTTGAAGGGTCCTCCTCGTAAAGGCGACGGTCGTGACATTACTACAATCGCATGGAGTGTAAGTGGAAAATTTTCTCGAATCGCTAATTGACTAATGGATTTAGTCGGATGGTGAAATGATTATGACCGGCGCATATGATGGTAGTGTCTGGATATGGACCAGAAATGGTGATGTCCTTATGGAGAAGCGTGTACACAAAGGTCCTGTTTTCTCTGTAAAGTTCAACAAAGATGGTACAAGAGCCTTGACGTGAGTTAAACACCAGTAAGAATATGTCAATTCTTATTATATATTCAGCGCTGGTCTGGATAAGCGTACGATTGTCTGGGACATTCAGACATTCGAGATTGAACAACAATGGCAATTCCATATGGGTAAGTATGAGTATTCTAATAAAACTAATCATTCAACTAAACAATAACTAGGATCAATCCTCGACGCAGATTGGCTCGACAATGATATCTTAGCAACGTAAGTTATTTGATAGATTAATGATTACAATTAAATCAGTATTTTAGCGCAGGAGGTGACCGAATTATTTATGTATTCAAATGTGGTGATGCCGAGCCTATCAAGGCACTTTTTGGACATACTCGTGAAGTCAATCAAGTCAGATGGGATCCTTCTGGAGAGTATCTCGCGTCTGGATCCGACGATGCGACTATAAGAGTATGGAAATTCAGTAAAGAAGAGCCATATGAGCGTAGACCACCACCAGACAGTGATTGTATACGCGTTATGCGTGGACATGAACGTGAAATTGGTTGCTTAATATGGGCACCACAATCTAATTATTTGGATAAGCCATTACTTCTATCGTGAGTACGATTAATAATGGCGTAAAACTTTTAATAAGAGATAATAGTGGAGGAATGGACGGACATGTTCGTCTTTGGAATGCAGAATCAGGAGAATTAATGTGGAAATGTCGTCATTCAAAGAATCATGTGTTTACAGCTGATTTCAGTCCTGATGGGCGTATGTTAGCCGTTGGTGGTGCAGATGGTAGAATAACACTTTGGCAATCAACGACTGGACAAATCCAAAAGGATTGGATCACGAATAATGGATTATACGATCTAAGATGGCAATCTCCAGATGGCAATAGAATAATATTCGGTACCAAGAATGAAGGTTTAGCTGTGATTGATGTATCAAAACTTTCATAGTTAAAGAACAAGCTACTGTTATAATAATTATTTCTAAATTGTAAACAACCATTGTAATTATCGCATTAATAATTATAACACTTGATGTTTAAGCATACTCCTTGTACCTAAACTACCAAGAATAAGCTCATGGATGGTAACAGATCAACGCCAAAAATACCACCACCGGAGGGTATGATTTACCCGCCACCAGATATAAGAAGTTTGTTCAGTTGTTCACTCTAGGATCTAAACTGACGTCTTCTTCTAAAGGTATTGTAGATAAAACTGCGAATTATGTCGCAAATTCACCACACGGTCCACTCCTTGAAGAGAAGATTAGAGAGAAAGAAAGAGCAAACGCTAAATTCGCTTTCTTGAACTCCGCAGACGCTTATCACGGATATTATAGATGGAAATCTGAGAGAATAAAAGCAGGTGATAAAGAAGGTAATACTAATTCAATTATATAATACTATACTCATCAATCAGTAGATATATTCACTAAATCCACTCTAAGCACGCCTTCAATCTCACAAACGCCATCATTTATGCCTTCTAAGCCTATTCCAAAAGAGCCAATAGGACATGAATTCACTATTGAAATACCAGACAATGCTTTAGCCATAGATTTGTGGGTCCATTCATTCCTTGCACTCTAAACACTCATTCTTTCATTAGAGACATTATAAGATTAACTGCATTATTCACAGCTCGTCGTGGTAAATCATTCATTTCAATGTTAGGCGGTCGTGAGAATCGTAATCCTCAGTTTGATTTCTTGCGTCCAAATCACAGTTTATTCGGTTTGTTCAACAACTTTGTAGAGCAATACTTGAAAGTTATTAAAGGCACTTCAGCACCTTTAGATGAAGAATTTGATAAGCTCAGTTTATCTCAAAAGAAGAGCAAGTTAGTAGATAACGCTAAATCACGTAGTGAATGGGAAGCTTATAAGCGTGAAGGATTGAAAAAGCGTGAACAAGAGTCAGAAAAGGAGACACGTACGTTGTTATTCGTTATTCTTACCTTTATTTACTGAAACCATCTAGTTGCTTTCCAGAGTATCGACTGGCAGGACTTCGTTGTTTGTGAGACTATAGAGATCACCGAAACCGATAAAGTACTCGAACTTCCAAAGCCATTATCAATTAAGGAAGTAAGAAACCTCGCAATGGCTCAAAAGAGGATGACATCACTCCTTGAGGAAGAAGTTGTCACGAATCCTAACACAGGAGCACAAGATGTTGATGTTGTCATGGAAGCAAAACAGCCTCAGAGTAATACTGAACAGTCGCTTTCTCAACCATCAGCTACGCCAGCTGTTTCAAATGCACCAGAAGGTATGAAAATCAAGACGAATTACGTACCAAAGTGTAAGTCATGTAATTCATCTCATAGTACAATACTAATTAAGATTAAGCACAAAAGCAACAACAGCAAATCCCACAAGGTTATTCACGTTCACCAATTTCTGGTGCACTCGTACCAAACGAGGAATTTGCCAATCACTTACGTATCGAACTACTTGATCCGAAATGGCAAGAAAACAAAGAATACGCAGAAAGCAGGCGTCAAGCTTCGGTTCTATTACAACAAGGTGCAGATGTTGCTTCCTCACTTAAAAATCTCGCCCAAGGACGTACAGATATTTTCGGTCAAGATATGGAGAAAGCAGAACAAAGAAAGAGGGAAGCGGAAGCGGCTGCTCAAGAAGTCAAGAGAAAGAAAGAAGCAGGTGTGTGGGATGGTCATACTGCCAGTGCTGAGACAGTAGCACAACGTTACCAAGCGCAAGCTACTTCTGAAGTCCAAGCTGAAAGGATAAATCAAACATTAGGAATAAAGTGAGTTTATATCTATTATTCACCATAAAGTTCAATATCTCATTAACTTGACAGTCAACCTCAACAAGCAACTACAGCTGGTCCTCAGGTAAATTCGTATGGGGACGTTTATGATCCATCTGGTGTTAGCTTCTCAGCAGCACCTTCGGGACCTTCCGCACCAAAATTCCATATGCCAAATACAGGAAATGTTAGAACAGCTGAACAAGCGGAAATCGAACCATTCTCTAATCCATCAAAACGACTCAAGGTTCAAAAGTTACCAGAAGGACAATATTATACTGAAGATGAGTAAGACTGATGGTTTAATAGTTGATAAATATACTGATAAACTTTCAATAGGTGGTTATCTTATCATCCAGATGGTTATGTCAGCTTGACAGTCAAGTTACCAGTTGACACGAATAATCCAGAATGGGGACTTGACGGATCAGTTATTAAACTATCACCAACACCATTAACATCAATAAGCGGAGTGATACGCGAGTACATTTCTGAAGCATTAGAAGCCAAGAATGGAGAAGGCAAACGCGGACCGCCAATTGGTAGAATGAGATTGGACTTTGGCAATATAACGTTATCAAATTCGAAGAGTGTAGCCAGTTATAATCTGGATGATGGCGATCAAATAAAGTTATTAGTAAGGCAAGGGAAGAAGTAGTGATAAATAATGATGTACATTTTGATGTAATAATTTAATTGTCTATATTTTAGCTTAATGATTGCCATAATTCAAACTGGGAAGCCGAACGAACGCATACAAGCTTTATGAGCTTCTAGAACATCCTTACAAGCGTCGGTTGATCCATTAGACGAGTCTGCGTTCGAACCGTTAAATAAGAAGCATTCATCCCTCAATTTCTTAGTCTCCGGACATACGCAACATCTATTAGTAATATGAGCAAAGAAAAGGAAAAGTTCGTATAATAACTTACGGTTTTAAACCTTCCGGGTTTAGTGGGTTCTTTTTTGGATCACTTGCTTCTGCAGGTGTTAAAGCCATCACTGTTGACTAGATAAAGCGTTTTTAAGAAACAATCAACTAAATAAAAAAAAAACTAAAATGAATAGTACAGTAGTTTGGAAATCTGGTGCATTATTAGCTGCCACAGGTATTAGCTTTGGTGCATTCGGCGCTCATGGATTACGTTCAAGGTCAGGTATAGAAGCAAAGCAGATTGAATCATGGATGACAGCATCACATTACGCAGTATTTAACGGTTTGGCTTTGATGGCTACAAGCTTACATCCACGTGCATCAAAGTCGAAGTTTGCTGGTCCTGCTATCTTAGCTGGATCTTTATTATTCTCTGGATCAATATTCGCATTAGTATTAAATAAAGAAAAGTTTAAGTTTTTAGGTCCAGTTACACCTTTGGGGGGTCTCTCTATAATAGCTGGGTATGTATTTCCCAATTTTCTTTGTTCAACTAATAAATCATCTAGTTATCTTACACTTGCCTGTGTATAAATAGATGTAAATATAAAATAAATACAACAGTAATTATTCCATGGATCTCTCACGATGCATTGTTTTGAACACTATGTATACCTTGGTTGGTATTGATTCACTTGAAGTGAGCACACGATTTTCTGTGTGTTAGCCAAAATCCTTGAGATTATCGCTCTCACCATGGCTAATTTTTGTTTAATTGAATATATGTGTACTGTTTATTTTGTGATTTTCGCATTTCAGCGTATCAACATCCACATGTGCTTACGCTCTTCCGTAAGTAAATTCTTGTGGCTTAGTCTGTTATTTTCCCTGATGGTATCAGTAATTTCGATATTGTACACTACCACAATGTTATTGTTGCTTCCGTTCGATGACTGACTGGGAGCTCTGAACTTTTTACCATTCTCTATAATGAAAGTCAGTTGCTGAATGTAGTTTCAATTGAAGACCGTACTAGTGTGTTACATAGTCATATTTCTGTGCACAGTACTTTACTAGATCTCCAGGACACAAAAAAGCAAGACAACCAATAGTAAAGACATTAAATTTTATGGTAATTGATCATCTTCTAATTATTAAGTGTGAGAATCGTTGCTATGTTTAACTAATCATCTAGCTGTCATAATGGATTTGTAGAACTTTGTTCATCATTACGAGATCGAGATTACTGAATATAGCAGCAACAATTACTAGAATATATCTAGAACCTTTAATGCTGAGTACATCTATCCCAATTCGTCGTTAATGCGAAGAAACAAACATAACTATGGATGAATTGCTCTGCGTGTCAATGTTATATTTCACAAGCTCTTACAAGAATTAGAGTTAATGCTATTGTATTCTTATGAGATCGTCCCTCAAAATATAGATACTGTTGAATGTATGATTGGGAGTGGATTTTGCGATGCTATAACAAAGCTTACTACCTGATTTAGTGATTTCGTGATAGAAGATGTGTAGACATTATAGTATATGATCCTGTAATAGTCTTACTCTGTTGCGGTGGTGGAATTATAACTTAGGATAGTATAATAATATCACATATTAATTCTGACGCTTTGAAATGATCATGAGTTATGATTTCTCAGGTGTGATATTGAAGGTGTGTTCCGTAGTCGTAGTAGCTTATTTGAATCTTAATCAAAGCACTTTATAGGATAACTTACCCTATAAATTTCCACTTATTATCTTTAACTAAACGCGAATGAGATCTGAATTGTAATTGATCTTGATATTCTGCAAATTGACGCGTAACATTCAAATGAAATATATGAAAGCTTATGATTAATACAATAAGCACGCAAATAGTTAAAGATATGTGAATGAATTTAACTAATTTATTTATTTTACGTTCAATAAAGTCCATTGATATTGATAAACTAGATTGATAAAACAGTTGATATAAAGAAGAGAAATTTTTCATTTAACGTGTGATCTTTGTAAGAATGATATAATATTAATTTCTACATTAGATTCCCTTTTTTTTTTAACAAACCAAATTATTGACCTGCACTGTATTCAATTTCTTAGTTTGGATGTTATGACGTGTAAATAATAAACTTACACTAATATGTTATTACTGAAAAGTGTTAATGGTTGTTATAACTGATATATTAATATAACTCACATTGGGATATGAATCAATTTCACAAAGTAACCAATGAAGCCCATTATAGCAAAACCAATAGCTACAGCTTTGCATATTTGTATATATTCTTTATGGCTATTAGCTTATTACTAATTAGGCTATGAAACTAACCGCGTTTGTTTGGTTTCGTACATCTCTTCATAAACTACAGCTCATCAATTTAGATATATAGTTACGGAAGTATAAATTACCTGTGAACCCTCCTTAACGAACTGCTGTGGAAGTTCAATAAACTCTCTAGCTTTATCACTCATATTAAATCTTGATTGTCGTCTATCAAAGTTGTGATTCTCCCTTTCTCTCTTCTTTTCAACTAAATAATAAATAATAAAATGAGCAGCGCTCTACAGCGACAACCAAAGATCATAAAGATTTATCAGCACTTCTTTGATGTGAGTAGATAGGTGCACGGCCCTTATCGCAGTCATCCTAACCTCTATATAGAGCAAGCTACCAAGTGAAGCTGACACCAATCAAGATAGCTTCTTTACTGACTTGTTTTGTTTAAACTGGCATTATAATCATCGTATTTGGTTCGCCAACCAATTTGATCAACTCGATTCTTCAAGGATTCAGAAGGATCTCCAGCCTATGATTACTTTATTCTTTACAAAAGCATTAGAATTTTATAAGAATTCTGACTTCGATAATCCACGGAAACTAAACGCTTTAGAAGTACGATTCTTTTTGAATACATCATACGTATCTGACAATATTAACAGACAATGATTTTACTTTCAAGAACTGTGATATTAAAGTTAAAAACCTCTTCAAACATTACTCTTGTTCTCACTGGCAGCGTACATAACGATAAGACTTTGTCTGATTTAGTCGCAGCAATTGATAATACACTCAAATACCCAGAGAGGGACTCAATAATCATTCATCGTACTCTTCACTTAACTTTACTCTTCGCCTGTGGTGTCAATCAAGGTGCAATTGGTGCCTTCTTCCAAAGACGTGATTTATTCAATTCGCTCATTCAAATCATATCATCACCAACAACTACAGCTTTTACTTATGAGGCAACATTGTTAATAGGTGTTTTAGCAAATTATCATAAAGCTCAAGCCCAGAATCTCAATAGATACTTACGTCGTGTTCGTGATTTTGTCGAAACTGATGTTATGAAAAAGATCATCTTAATCACTAGCACTGCAATGGAAAAATGTATAAGTGAATATCATAATAGATACCCGACAAGATCATTTTCTAATACAATAATGTCAATCTTCCCTTTTTCAAATTCTGACGATGATTCAAATCTTTCAACTGAAGTATATAGTGATCTGTAAGTCTCGAGTTATTTTGTTGACACTCTATCTCATGCTTTAATAGTCCTCTAAATGTCACAGCTATACTTCTACCATTCTTTGAGTTTATCAACGCAAATTCAATCTTTTCAGGTTTACTTTGTGAAGAATTACTTTATAGACAGTCGCAAAATGAGCCAAATGCACCACTTACACTAATTTCAGCACTTTCTTATGTGTTCACTCATTCATCCGTAACAAGTCGCGCACAAGCTTATGCATCTTTGGGATTATACACCCTTTCGGCTTTAGTTGAAGCAGATGAATGCGCAGAAATTTTACTCAAACCAATTTCGTCAAACAAAAGTGCACAATCTTCAATTCCACAATCACCAAAGAGTCCTAAAGTGCAATCGAATGGTACAAACACACCATCAACACCTAATTCATCAACATCAGTAATAGATAGTAAACGTATAGACATTTGCAGGCAACGTAGACCTCAATTACCATTACCAAAGCCGCACAGACCATTAATGGAATCAATTTTGGATTGCTGTATCATATACTTACGCTTTAACATACCCACTACGACAAATAAAGATAGTTTTAACATTGAAAACACATTAATTGCAGTACATATCATCAATCGCGTACTCTGGCATATTCAAAGGTTACAGGTTAAATTATGTGAGTAATCTCCCTATGAACAAGATGTCAATTTTAATTTAAATAAAAGCCTACCATTGGTATGAAGTTTGGAGTACTTTAGTACATACTTTGGAAATTTTAATAAAGAATTGGGATTCGATTTCAGATTCTCCATTTAAGGAAACTTTATTGAACGATGTTGCATTCATATTGGTGTCATCCATAAGGCTTGGTCATACCTACATAAATGCATCATCCTACCATTACCTCTTGGTAGGCATAGCTTAAATTTAACAGGTGATTTATCAGCTAACGATGATAAAAGCTTCCGGTGGTTCGCATGACGGCACTCACATCGGCGAATCTCGCAAAATTACCAAAATCACAACCATTAATAGCTTTGAAATCAACGCATATTAATCTTAAAAATAACCTCACGCCAGCAGCACATCGATCCGATCCATTGGCAATTAGAGCATTCCTGTCACAATCAACAAATGAAGTACTTAATAGGTTAGAAAGAGATGTATCATGTGAAGGTATTGGAGAAGAACCATTAAAAACCATACAAAAATTCGATAGCAATATTGCCGATTCGCTGAAATTTGCTTTGGAGGTAGTTTGTAATGATTCAATGAGTATTGTACCAATCTGATAAATGAACAATAATCATTTGATATTTCTTTTTTTAATAAAAAAAAAACTTCTAAGTTTGTGGTTCTTATGACTGAAAAATAGTCATCCCACCTTGGTAGGGATGGTGAGACGTCTGTCAAAAGTTTTTTTCAGTTCAATTGAACTATAATTTGTTTATTTTTATGTACATCATTGTAATGCTGATCAGTGTAAATCAATAGATTGTTATGTTCCTATTATGACGACATCAAAATGGTCGGAATCGTAACAAACTCACTAAGGAGTGAGCGTACAAAGCCGAGGAAAATACGTGCAAACTGCGCTAACCTCAGTGAATGATATGCTTATTTTTATAGTTTTTACGATGCACTCATATCCATTTTATATTAAAAGAGGCGAATTTCTCTCAGCTCAAACTTGCGAATCCGGCGTTGATCAAGGTCGTCTTCAAAATAAATATGAATAATAATCAAGACGTTGAGCAGCAGTTACAAACCGGCTCGGATAAGTCGGGGCAATCTCCAGAGAAAAATATTTTGTACGATATGAAGCAAGTGAGCGGTTCTAGTCTGGATAACAGTTCAGCCTATGGATTAGAATTGAGCTACACTGTGAGTAATACTACCAATGATAAGCACTATCATTAAGTCATCTAACAGATAAAATGCCAAATGGTAGGCAGATCACCGATTAAAAAAATTGAATTTACTAACGAACCACTTGAAAGATTAACTCTGCTTTGAATGAAATGGGTTTCGGTTTGTATCAGCTACAACTATTCTTGGTAGCAGGTAAGTCGTGTTTTATGCTCCCGCTTAACGAAGATATTCACGCTCTTTTAGGTCTAGGATGGTGAGTACTTCTTAGAAAGTAGTTTAATTTATACTGATAAGTATATAGGCTTGGTAAGTGATATACTTATAATACTTCTCAATCAATCAATTAACTATGATATTATAGCTGATAATATGTGGTGAGTTCGAATTACTCAATATTAAGCTTTTATTGAGTTGAATTAGGATACAGTGAGTATAATAACTTATTAGAGTTCCTAAATAAACCTATAACAGAGCTATCGCGCTTACTTTATCATGGGTCGATTACGAATTTCAACCATACAAGTATGAAATGGCTACTGTGGGTATAAGCAGCTTGATATTTACCATCTAACGTTCTTCATAGCTCGCTCTCTATGTTGGTTTAGTTATAGGGGCAACATTCTTCGGTTACTCAGCTGACGTATTCGGTCGCGTGAGTAACTATAATCTAGAACATAACAGAAAACTCTGACGACAAAAAGCGTCTATCATTCAATGTTACATTATTCCTCTCTGGTGCATTCGGTACTGCTATTGGTTCAGCCAACAACTTCGTCGCTTTTTGCGCTATGGCTGCAGGTGTCGGTTTAGGTTTAGGTGGTAATTTACCTGTTGATGGTGCATTATTCCTTGAGTTTTTACCTCAGAAGCAACAGTGGTTACTTACATTCCTTTCTTCCTTCTGGTCTGTAGGTCAACTCATTAGTTCAGTTGCTATTTGGGGTTTTGTGAGTCAATCGAAATGGAGTTGCACACAGGAACTTGCTGATGCGGGTAATTGTAATTGGGACACTAACGCTGGATGGCGTTACGGTTTATTCGTTGTTGGTGGTTTCACCCTCTTCATGTTTACCATCAGAACTATCATTTTACCAATTAAGGAATCACCAAAGGTATGTATTAAGAATCCTTCTCTATGCAATTAATCACTAAATAAATTCAAGTATCTCCTCAGTCAAGGTCAAGATGAAGCCGCTGTTGCAGTCATAGAGCATATTGCTAAGAAGAATAAGGTTCCTTGTCCACTCAGTATGGAGAAATTGAGAGATGCAACACGCCATTTAGATGATGAGTTTAGTACTGTACCTCAGAAGTTCACCACTAGGGAAATTCTCACAAGAAATATTCGTCAAATGAATCTTTCACACATTAAGGTACGTCAATATTATACCGAATAACTTCATTTAACTTGGTAAATAGCCACTTTTCTCCACAAAAACACTTGCTTTGAACACAACCTTACTAATGACTTCTTGGGCACTCATTGGTCTCGCCTATCCTTTATACAACTCATTCTTGCCAACTTATTTAGAAGGAAAGACGGATTCGGATACTTATCATACGTATCGGTGAGTTTATACAAGTAATATAGTATTCTAGCTAATTCAATATAGCGATTACACTATTCAAGTAAGTGAAACATCGATAAAAATTAATTCGTCTGTCCGTTTACTAACATCATTTAGGCAGTAATGGGTATCCCTGGCTCTTTAATCGCTGCTGGTCTTGTTGAAATGAAAGGCCGCTGGCTCGGTAGACGTGGTGCAATGGCAGTGTCTACTCTACTTACTGGTGTCTTCATTTTCCTTTTTTCTTCAACAAAGGAAGCACACGCTACACTTGGATTTGAATGCGTTGTTTCTTTAACACAGAACGCCATGTATGGTATTCTTTTTGCTGTAGGTTTACTTGTTTCTATTAAGAATCATACTAATAAAATTACAGTACACACCAGAAGCATTCCCTGGACCACATCGTGCAACGGGAGACGCACTTTGTAGCAGTTTAAACAGACTTTTCGGATTGCTCGCCCCAATTATTCATGCCTTCTCGGGCGCTGCTTCAGGATCACCAACTCCACTTTACGTTTCTGGATCTTTACTCCTTTTCTGCGGACTTTCACAATTTTTCTTACCAATCGAAAGTAAGTGTTACATCTTAAATATCAGCTCAAAATTAACATATTAATTCAGCTGCTGGTCGCTCAGCAATGTAAATTACGAATTTCAATTACTTACTTTCACTTGCATAACTTACCTACCGTATAACTTGCGGTTTAATATAGATATAATTCGTAGACTATATAGACATAAACGAATTTTCAACAACTTTGTTTTGTTTGTAAATGGATGTTAATGGTTTACATACAAATTAGCAATAAATTGTGTCTTAAATAATTTCGAAAGTACTTTCAGCGTTTGACTTCTTCATGTATTGTATCAAAGTTTGCATAACTCTAAGTATGTATTGATAAACCTCAGTCGATAATACCAAAACCAGAGTTGACTTATAAAAAAAGAAGCTTAGTTAGTATTGTCAATACCATGTTATTTTCAACTTCTTCGATCATCTCGTATGTATGTCACCCAGTATGTCGTTAGTAAACTATATTATCTTTTAAACATCGTCTCGTTGTTTCATTTACCACGAACGACATTTAGATGACCAAATTTAGATGACCAAATACCTTATCATAAAGAATAGTTCATAATAAAGATCAGATAGAAGAGTATCAACTCTATAATGCTAAAAGTTACGTTAGTGAAAGTTTTATACTTTTGGACTTAATTTCTAATCACGTTGTATGATAAAATTCAGACATTACTGAACCAGACCGAAGTTGTATTTTACAGATTCAAAAAAGATGAGACCATTACAGCAACTTACTGACCACGCGTCGGTCTGTTGACAACGATATTTCACGTTCCATACTCAGGGTGTGATAATGTCTTCCCTAAAACAACTAATCAAAGCAGATGAAAGAAGTACATCGCAATATTCCTTTGAAAGACATCATAATAAGCAAATTCAAGGTAATAATTCTAACATTTCCTCATTCGTATAACAGAGTAATTCAACTTGATTAAAGATTTCTCACTGCACAGGCATTCGCAGAAACTTCTTCATTTTGAAAAAAATGATCGATCAACAATCAAATATGTATTATTTACATCTTCAGGAGATCTCCGGATCTATGATCATGAACGAGCGTTAAATAGAGTACAAGATACCTTCAAGGTATCTAAACTGAACTAAACTGATATGCTAAAAAATAAACTTTGAAGGAAACCAGTCCTTCATCTATTTAAATGAATCTGATCCGTAATGTCTCTTTAGAAACGAATCTTACGACGATATTGGTTTCTTGCGTGACGCATTTGTGAGCGCTTCATTGATGATGAACGCTTAGTAGCTCCTTGCATGGCGGATTGACGTCTACCTAATGATTGCTGTTGACATGAGACAAATTCAGTCTGGCAATCAAAGTTTCCACTGCCTGGTACCCAAGCTTGAATGCACTGTTCGTACTGGCTGTTACAATCGCCACCAGATGAGCTACCTGAGCTACCTGAGCCTGAGTTTGAACCTGATGAGGATGAAGTTGGTTGGGCTTGAGATTGTTGAGTAGAAGTTGGTTGACTTTCTGCACTTGAGGTTGATTGACTTTCTGAACTTGAAGTTGATTGTTGAGCAGCAACGTTATTAGAATTACCACCAGTTGAGCCGGATGAGCTACTAGATTGACCACTAGTTACTGGCTCTGGGCCTGGGAATTGGTAGGAGCTGTCTGATTGTACATTGTAGATTGAGCTGCCAGCACCTTGGAAACCTGCGTCTGAGCTGGAGTAGGCACCAGGGAAGCTTGCTGTTGCGCTAGAATCATAAGCGTTTGAGCCATCACCAGTGATGGTCCATTGTGAGCAGCTTGGATAAATTTCAATTCCAGAGTGGAGTGAGTCAATTTCCGTTCTCAACAAGTAGTTACCTATGAATGTCTTAACATTGTCTCACTAAAGAATCATTACTCACCTGCTTGGAGGTCACTTGGGATCTGAACAGAGTATGGTTGACCTTGCTTAAGCTGTGCTTGTACCCATTGACCATTCTCGATACCAAGTTCTGAGATCTTAAAGAATTTGGTACTACCGGAATCTGCGTTTGAGCAGTCACCGTTACATTTAGCCATATAGGTCATTATTGGACCGGTGTTGTGAGGCCATTGGTCACCGCTGTCGGTGTATCCTTGTCCCCAATGGATGGTAAGGGTGGAGCCAGCGCCAATAGAAGGTGATTGGCCACCAGAGGTAGCGTCTGGACCACAGAACATGTTGCTACTTTGAAGGTTTGTTGTAGGGTCAGACGTAGAAACATGCCAAATTGGACTGTTTCTGTCGCCTGAGTTGATCAATGGACCCTTGTAAGATTGTCCACCAGAGACATCAATCTGTGAGACTGTACCGTGGGCTGCAACAGCAGCAATAGTTGCGAGGAGTGAGCTTTTGAAGAACATTGCGTCTAGCGTTGTGTTTGAAATATGAAGAGACTTGAAGATGTAGAAAATGCGCACCGGGCGACGTTGTATAAACTTGTTGTTGTTGTTTATAATCAAAGTCTGTTTAAAAATTCTTCTTCTTATAGGGGCCTGAGCTGTCTGAATTAAAAATCAAAACAAGGGCCAAACACCGGTTTGTGATAATAATGAAAGCGTTAAACAAAAGTAACACAGCTCTCTTATAGAGCCAGCTCCCCGTATTTAAATACTAAAGTCTTCATAACTTCTTTGTGTATGCCAGGAACGTGTTAAAAAATTCCGGGCTAAATAGCTCAACCCTGCAGCTATTACACAAACAAGCCCTGATTGAAGTATAAAGCCCGGAAACCACTTCTGATGCTTGGCCGGATGTCAGCAATCACGGGCATTCCAATAAATGTGTTGGCCGGACTGACTATTGAATGTCCTAAGAGAGCTACAAAGTGTAAATCTAATTATATATTATATTTGTAATTATAGTGCATTTGTCAATAACATTGTGTCTTATTCCTCTTAACGACTTACATCATCATGGTTTTAAGGTGTGTAGATCGTTAAGGGTAGTCAGAACACCTAATTGAGTGATTCAAAGAATCAACGAGAAGGAAGCGAACCCCAATCCTCATATAAATTTCACTACTGCTCTACCATCGGCCAAACAAAGTGAAGCCAGGGAGTAAGCAGATCTGATAAGTGGAGGGCGTCCTAATATAGTTTTAGGCTTTTACGTTCTCTAGCAGCACAAGTGAGGCCAGTGATGAAGTCTGAGGGTCTCAAAGTGAATAGTTTCGAGGAGTACGAGTTTAACCAAGTCTTTGCCGGTAGAAATTGGAATGCAGGTGATGTACGTATGTTCATTTCAATATTAGAATTGAGTAACAACATTATTAAGATCGTTGGTGCGTTCGATTCTAGTGTGATGTTATCGGTTCATGACGACACCCATTAGAGCTCGTTCTTAGGAGACCGAATGGCCAGTTTTATCCTTTTCCTTTCTTGCTGTAAGCAACACTAGATCTTAAGGGATATATCTAAAGAAGTATACAGCAATGTTCTCTGTCATGAACTTGCGGTGGGTAATAAATATCTCATGGGTGATATATTATTAACATATGATGCAGCATATAAAGCGTAGGCACCAGCCTTTCGACTAATAAATATTAATCCCAACAGACATGAACCACTCCAAAGCATTTCACAAAGTGTGTGTTACTATAAACGATCTTCTAGTTTAATGATATACAGTACAACGAAGAGTTGCGGATTAAAGTCACGTCTTTAAGGGAGAAAGGCTACTTTGGTGATGGATACTGGTCATCTGGTACCAGGTTAGCAGACAATGCTACTGTCCAAGGTGAGACCGCCCTCGTAGCTGGTGATTTCATGGAGTACATTTGCGGTACGTTCATAGATAACTGTCTACACTTAGCTAAATATCTCTAGGTGGTGCACAATCTCGCCCCAAGTCAAGTATCTGGAGACATAAAAAGCGTAAGAAACCATTAACGCGTAAGGGAATGATTATTGGTGCAGGTAATCGCGTTGATGGTGCTTCTTTACAATTGGATAAAAGTCAAGATTTAAATTCCACCTACAAGAAGCGAGCATCGTCAAAAAATGCACGGCAAATTCGACTTGAAGCAACAGAAATGCGCTTATCTGCTCTGGTGAATATAAATAAACAATACTTATTACGCTAACCATACTCAGACGAAAGCTAAGCAAGAAGAAGAAGAGGGATCTAGGTCAACAACTGAGGATGAACCTGATTATATTGAAAGCGATGTTGACAGAAGACACTTAATGGGCGATATTAAAGTGTGAGTTAGCCCTTTCTAAAAATTAAGGGCCTCTCTAAGGTACATTTAGTGAAGATACAGGTAGTGCATGGGATGTAAGTGACAGTTGTGGTTGACCTTTGATCTAATATATTTTAAGGCTTTCCTATGTCAAGATATCAAGCCGAGTGACCACAAACGAAGTGATCCTAAGTCAAAGGCTGGTCCAAGTAAAGCCAGAAGTAAGTAAAGTAGCTCAACTCAACCCAGCATAAATTTAACACGAAACCAGATAAAGGTAATAAAGAAGTCATCGAAATTGATTAATGAATCGCTAGAAACATAATGAGCTATTATTATTTGTTGTCGTTACATTTATTTTCGTAGTTACACATTGTACAAGTTAGAATACCCAATGCAAACATAAATACAGTGAGTAATAGCCTATAAGAACTGTGATGATCGTTAGATGTTGATAAGTATTTTTCAAAATCAAACCTACGTAGTCCGGAACTCTTCGAGATACCATCGGTTCACCAGCTCTTGGTGCTGGATCAAATTGTAGGAAAGTATACTTGAGATTTTCATCAATTTCCATAATAGCAGCTTGATTACCACATCTATAACAATAGTTTGGTGCGGAGAACAGCGTGACTACATTCCTATCTTGAGACCAATTGTAACCTTCCATAACAAGCTGATGAGCACGAGCTACAAGTGTCAAACCATTTGAGTGATTGAATGCTTCTGAAATGTCTTGACCGAATGTGTAACCGGCACCACGAGGAGATATACCCCAGCCGCAACGATCGTCGGGATCTGACCAGAGAAGATCACACATAGGACCTTCATGAGGAACTTCTTGAATACGGTCAATTGAGCGAATATGATCAAGAGTATCAATTGAAGGGGATAAACCACCGTGAAGACAAAATATCTGATTTATTATTAGATCATAGAATAGGTTGATAATTAAACAACTTACTTGATTGTCAATTAAAGCTGTCAATGGAAGATAATCAAATAAGTCAGTGAAGAACTTCCAGACATTTGCGTTGCCATACTTCCTCAAGCACTCGTCATAGAAACCGTATACTTGAGTGATCTGTCTGGATTCATGATTACCACGAAGAATAGTAATTCTCTCTCTATAACGAAGTTTGAGTGCGACGAGTAAAGTAACAGTTTCGACTGAGTAGTACCCCCTGTCGACATAATCACCCATGAATAAATAATTCGTTGAAGGGGAATTTCCTCCTATTCTAAAGAGTTCAATTAAATCGTGCTATAAACGGATGAGCTGATTAGATGTGGGATGCGGTAGACCCACAAATTGACCGTGAATATCACCGCAGACAGTAACTGGGCACTTCACAGGCTGTACGTTCGATTCCTCTATGAGTATCTCTCGTGCCTACATAAATCATCAGATGAGCTCCATGAGTTGGCAGTGAGTGACGATACCTTGTCACAGAGCAATTTAACGTCAGATTCTGATAATTGTTTGCATTGTGATAATGTGTCAATCCATGCGTCTACATCTCCGACGTCAAGCGACATTTTTCAGGTATAAGTGCTTTGTGGTTTTTGAACTAAAAGTATGAAAGGCCTAGGATTCGAAATATAAATTTTAAAACTGTTTTACAAGCCAAAATATATACATTATTTTTATTTATTATCTTAATTATTGCCAATACTTTTATTATTATACTGCTTTCGTCCTTCTAGCTAAGTCTACGATACCATCTGTCAACAGTCACAAGTCATAAGCATAGTAACATAATCTACTCTTTATGTGGCTTATTAGACGCAATCTTTATCCTTTCATATTTTCCTTTCATCTTGTTACATGAAATTCCAAGCGTGATTGATCTTAGTCATGAATATATCTCACATATCTTACTCTATAAATCAAACGATGATGATTTTCGCATCTTTGTCGCACATATGATTTATAGCTTTTTCTGGTTGCTTTGGATCGGGAAGATAGCCCTATCCACCGTGTGTTGGGGCATCGCTCGGGCCTCCTGTCCTGATCGAATAAAGTACTATTATGCATTATGTACCCTTGCAATATATCATAATAGCTTTTACTATCTATATAAGGCATTATAAAAGTTAGACATCTTTGAAACATTTTAGAAATGTCAGAGCGTGTGCATGTCGGGACAGCGTACCTTTTAGTCCAGACCATCCTATAGAAGTCACATCCCAAAATACTTCTTTTAACTCAAACAACTTCATACTTCAATTCCTGCTGAGCAGATAACTTTTCTCTAAACACACACATTCTTTAATTGAATCAACAAGATGAACTTCTCAAACTTACTTATCACAATTTTCGCTTTCGTTGCTGCTATCGCTTTCGCAGCCCCAGTCCCAAAGTCTGATGGACAAGTCTTTGACATTACAAAGCGCGGTCTCATCTCTGGAATAGGATCCTTCTTTGCTGTCGGTTTGGGTGCATGTGGTGCACAATCAGCACCATCAGACATGGTTATCGCCCTTCCTACCGTCCAATATGGTAACGGAGAGAACTGCTACAAGCATTACACAGTCACTAACACCAAGACTGGTCAAGTAGTTGACGCAACAGCAGTTGACCAATGTAAGTTTACCTGATGTTTACTTGTATATCAGCTAAACAACCACAGGTCCTACTTGTACAGACAACCAAATCGATTTAAGCGAAGGTCTTTTCAGCCAACTCACCAATGGCAACATGGACCAAGGTTTATGTGAATTAACATGGACCGAGGCCTAAGCTATGTTTTATAAACCCATTGTTGCTGTTACAGGATAGTTTCAGCGACGCGTACCGGGAGTCTTAACACAATAGCTGAGCTATTTTCTTCTTTTCACTAAATCATCATATCTTCACAAACTATTGTCATTCGTTCGGTCAAATTAATATTACGCTAGTCGTAACCTGATTTAAATTTTTGAATTTGTGTCTTAACGCCTTTTCCTAGAGCTATTAATTGATGCAAAGATCCCATATATACTGAGTTAACTAATTATGGATATACATAAGTTTATAATCCTTAATGATATTATGATAGCTTTAAAACCTTGATGGACGTGTCAGAGTATCATTTAAAGTCATAGAATAGTCGAGGGATTTCTACCGACAGGTTTAAGTTCAGATATAAGTCCAGACAACTGAGCCTTGTATATGTACTACGGTGCGTATAATTCAAGGAAAAAGCACCTAGAATAAACCAACTCTGTATGGAAAGGGCGTTAACAAGGATACATCATCTTCAGGATCTCCTCCATTTGAGAAATTATCTAAGTAGGTAAAGCCTTAGAAGCTGATGGTATTCACTGTAGCCCGACCCACCTCTTTGATTTCGGACAAGCTGCCATTTGTGCTGAAGCTGGGTGTTCATCTTTATTTCATCATTCGTCATCGATCATATAATCGACTATTTCAAGCAGGAATGTTCATATGGTGGCGAGAATGATTCTGTTGTCGTCTCCGTCCAAAAGATCTGCAGATACTACAAGCAGCATGGCTACAACACTATAATCATTATGTAGTATTCAAAACCATCAATGAGATCAAGGATTTTGCCGGACGAACCTTCCTGATAGACGCTCTAGCTCTCCTCAAGCAACTCAAGAACACCATAGACAGAATCAAGCGAAACCTCGATTCACAAACGACGTAAATATCTGATGAGAAACACTTTGAACTATAATATAACCTTAACCATAACCCATTTGTATTTGTGGACGAAGCACACTATGAGTTCATTGTGTAGAGTTCCTCATCAGTGCGGCAAAGAATGTATGTGTCTCGCTTTCATTCAATTATATCAAGACAATGACGAGCTACGTCCTATAGCGCAGAATTAGACGAATCCTGCAAAAAGGAAGAAAAAAAAAGAAATACTGCGTGCTAGTAATTCATGATGTTTTAACAAATTTACATACAAAAGTCTCCCATAACCCTAATCAGGTTCCCCTGTAACTAATTCTGTAATGTAAGACTCCGATATCCCTTTTTGCGAATCACTGCATGATTCTAATAATAATGTAACTCATAACATCAGGGCGTACCCCGTGGAAAACAGGAATCACCCATTCGTTGATGAAGAGCACTACGAATTGTATAACGAAAATAATCTTTACTAAATATAAAGAAGAAGGTAAATGGCTCAAATAACGAGCGTATAGCCTTGGGCCTCGACGAGAGTATCAGATGTGGTATTTTGACCACACAAAAGAAGAGATATCGCAGTTGGTTGCAGCTCAGCTCTAATTCCTATCGTAGTTAGTCATGGAGCTAAAGTTAGCGTACACAATGTCGATCAATTCAAGGGATGATGATTTGACATCATCCAATTATGATTATCTGTTGGTTTATAAACATTAAGCACGCGTCATTATTGAAAAAAAAAACTTCTACATAAAGAAGTTTTTAGGACTGTTAAACCAAAGAAAGCTTACCATAACATACCTCTTTATCTATATAGACCTGACGGCAAGAGTCATTGTCCTCCGAACTGTTAGGAACCAAAGTTAAAAATAGACCTATCAATTATAAATCGAGAAAAAAAGCATTTTTAATTGTATTATATATATATATATTGATTTGCTGCTGTATTTCAAACATGTACTATCTCATGTCGAATAACTTTAAGGACAAATTGGGGCTTCTTTTTGGCTTTACTGTTGTTCAGTATGTCATATCGTCTATCGCATGGGCGGAGGCCTACTCAGACAAGGTCCAGTGCTGGGAAACGAAAAGAATTAATATGGCCGAAAGGGCCAGAACTACTATTTTGTCTAGTTTAGCTTTAACTGATGACAAGACGTCCTTCGTTTCGCACTCGGACGAAACTGATGAAAGCCGTCTAATAGGTAGACTAGAAGATAAGCTTATTTCTCCTGGCGATTAGAACAAATACGATGGGAACTATGTTTTGGATACAGAAAATATGAAGAGCTTCTCTTTAGAGAGTTTCTATGAATTTGACAAGAGTCGTCAAGAGATCCTTTGGAATCATGGTGATGACTTATGTCTAATCACGTCGGCCGACTTGGATGTATGGAACGAACACTGCTGTGATGACAAGAATTAGACGTATATTAATTTATTTCTGGATTATGAAAATGAAACAATGGAACAAAATAAAACAGCACAAAAATTAGGTATAAATTAGATAATTTGAAGTAAATAAGCGAGTTGAAATAGCAATAATCATAATATATATATATATATAATAAAATATATGAACAATTGATCTTTCTGATTTGATAAATATAATAAAGTAATAAGAAGATGACACACATTATCTACAGAATATCTTATCTCCTTACCTTTTTCTGAGAGGGGTTATTAAATTTACTTTAAGTTATTGTATTTGTTCATTACGTCGCTCTTTAATAGCCAGTTATACTGAAATATAATTTGAAATTGAATGTTATTATCTTTTAAGCGGACATACGATATGGCCTTAATACTATTAGCTTACCAGTTTTGATAGTAATACATATATATGTAGATACTTATTAAGACGATGCAAAATTACATTGCATCTATCAATACTCCTTAAAGAGCGAGTATTTGAGGGGGTGCCACCTTTTCTGGAAGTTTCCCTTGGCTATTTTCGTAAAACGGCATGATAGACTCAGCTTACGGAATTTTAAGAAATTTTTAATGACGTCATTTTAGCTTACTGTCTACACATATGGTTGTGAAAATCCAATATCATCGGTCGCTTAACTCAGTTGGTTAGAGTGTGGAGCTAATAATGCGATAAATCGCGGATACTCCAAAGTCACAAGTTCGAGCCTTGTAGTGACCAATTTCTTTTGCCACATTTTTTTGAGGGTGTCTTCAAATGCCTTGTCGTTCCATAGAGTGCATTATCTTTTATTTTATTTTTCTTTTGGTTTAAGTTGAAGAATTTTTTTTTATTGTGTCATACGATCACATATTGGAGCTTGTATTATTTATTGCGGCCGCATTGTGAAACACTTCATCGACTATTCTACCTATAACGACCGGTCGTCGGCGAAACTATCTACTGAAAAGATCCCGTTCTAAGAACAATAAAAATAGTTGTCTTAATTGAATAAGTGTGAAGCTGGGTAAATTAATAAAGTATATCCGTGAAAACCTTAGAAGGATTTGAAGAGTACGAGCAGATCTAAACCAAGTAAAAGAACATCTGAATAGTTCTGTAAATTAGTTCACATATGATACTACCCTTACTTGCTCAAAGTTGAATCTGCACCAGGAACGCAGTACGGGACTGCGGTACCTACTCCAAACACAGAAAAGGTACATTCAGTAAACTAAGGAATTAGTGGAGAAATTTTAGCGCAGAATTACTATGGGTTAGAGTGATAATTTGCATCCGACCTTTGCCAGACGTCATTTATCAGAAAAGTCTTCTGACGTCTGGAATTTTTTTTGTCTGAAACTTAACGTAAGTTGTCTTGGAGACCCAAATAAATTGCGTCTGAGAATATTTCGCTTCCTTAGTTCTTAACTCTTATCTTCCTTTTTAAGCGCTAGACGCAAGCCAATACACATACTCTTTTAAGTAAGTAAGTTAATAGTAATTTATACTTATTCGTTCTAACGTTATTATAAGATATGATGTTCACACAAATCGCTACTGTCGTCGCTATTGCTGCTGGTGCAGCTGCTACTCCTGTTGTTCGTCAAAACAGCGGACAAGCAACCTACTACCAAGTGAGTGAAATTTTGAGTTTCAAATTACACGGCTAACATAACTAAAGGCAAGTGGTGGTACTGGCTCATGTGGTCAACAACTCAGTGACTCTCAAATGGGTGTTGCTGTTAGTTCAAACATGGGTTGCACCTCTATGTGGTGAGTATGATTACTTATATAAAAGGTACGCTTTTAACATACTCCTTCAGTGGAAAGAACGTCGAAATCACTAGCAACGGTAACACAGTCTCCGCACCAGTCGTTGACTGCTGTCCAAGTTGCGAGGAGAACCACATCGACCTCTTACCAAAGGTATTTGAATCACTCGGTATCTCACAATCCGAAGGTGTTGCTCAAGTATCTTTCACCTTACAATAGATGACGGCACTGTGTGTTAGTCAAAATTTTATAGACAAGACGGACTTGTCCGTGCAAATCTATCAAATATAGCAAAAATACAAAAAAATGGATCACAACGTTCTTAAATAAACCATCGATTGGTTTATCGAAGCGTACTTTCACTCTAAAGTATTTTCGCACAAGCTTGCGTCACAAAAATGTATCAAAAACAAACATTCATTGTTATTAGAGCGCTTAAATAAAAATTGATTGCTTTATTTCATTGTTTGAATATAAAAAGGGAAAGAATGATTTATTAGTTCGTCTACAAGTTTCAAGTTTAGTTTGATGCGGCATATTCGTTGGCTTTTTGAACAGCGAGTCTTGCACCTTCGTCAAGACCAGTTGTTGCGAAGATTTTAAGACCAGAATCAGCAATCAATTTTCTTGCTTCCTCTGACTTTGTACCTTGGAGACGGACAACTAATGGTACCTTCAAGTCAAGCTCCTTGGTTGCCTTGATGATACCCTCAGCAATCATGTCACAACGCATGATACCACCGAAAACGTTGACATAGATTGCACGGACGGACTTTTCAGTCAAGAGCAATTCGAATGCCTTCTTGACGGCAGCTGGGGTTGCTGAACCACCAACATCAACTAATTGACTGTTAGTAAGACAACAAAAGATATATGCCATACTCACGGAAGTTAGCTGGGCTACCACCTTGGTGGGTGAGAACATCCATAGTGGCCATAGCGAGACCAGCACCATTGACAAGACATCCAATGTTACCATCAAGCTTGATGAAGTTAAGACCGTGCTCAGCTGCTTCAACTTCTTGTGGGTCCTCTTGTGTAGTGTCACGAAGCTTGAAAACATCTTGTTGACGGAACTCAGCGTTCTCGTCGAATCCGAATTTAGCATCCATGGCCAAGACTGCACCATCTTCAGTCTCAGCAAGTGGGTTGATCTCAATTTGAGTCATGTCCTTTTCTTTGAAAATCTTGAAGAGGTTTTGGAAGATGCCGGCGGCTTGCTTAATTGCATCATCAGTTGAGAAGCCCAATTTTTTAGCGATATCAAGAGCCTCAGATTGTGATAAGCCATTTTGGAAGTCAATTGGAGTCTTGACAATCTTCTCTGGAGTATCTCTAGCAACTTCTTCTATAGACATACCACCTTCTGATGAAGCGACGAGAACTGGACCAAGGGAAGAACGGTCATTGAGGATAGCTGCGTAGTATTCCTTCTTTGGTGTACGGCGTTCAGCAAGCATGACTGCAGTACAGAGTTTACCAGCTTCACCGGTTTGCTTTGTGATGAGATTCGAGCCAATCATTTTTGAAGCGAGGTCTTGAGCTTGTTCAGGGCTGTTGTATTGTTAAAATAGTGCTATCGCTACATGCAGATACTAACGAATCAATAAGGTGGACACCAGATTGGAGACCGTTGCTGAAGTGACCTTTACCACGACCACCAGCGAGAACTTGGGCCTATTTGATTGTTGTTAGAAGAGAATTCAAGATTAGATGATGATAATAACCTTAATAACGAGCTCATTCTTGTCAAACTTCTTAGCAGCAGCCAAAGCTTCGTCTGCGCTGAAAGCTGGGATTGACTTTGGGGTGTTGACTTGACCAGCTGCGAGCATGGCTTGTGCAGCGTACTCGTGTATGGATAAAGATCTCTTTTGTTGGGCAATAGCAGATCTTGTTGTTGTTGTCTATAGTCGGTCAATGACGGGAAGAGATACGGAAAACCGGGAGCCCTACTTTAGCAAAAACTCTGCTAGCTTGTTGTCTAAACATCTGTAAGATATTTTGTTAGATTTATTGATGTTATTACAATAAGCTGTAATTACATTCAATCTAGTTCGTGAGTGTAGAAGTGAGAGAGGGTAACCGGCTAAAAAGAAGTAGAAATTTTGAGGTATATTTCTATCCAGGCTATTGATATATACGTGAACTTAGATGCTCCACGGGGTTGTATTACTCTTAGTCGACAATGCGTCACTCTGAATCCTAACGTGGGAGTTAGAGATGACTACATGTATCAATTATTCATGCATGGTTTTATGATTTAAGTATACATAATCCTCTCTATCTCTGCGTGCTGTCCAAATCTGTTGAAAAACTCGCTTAAGCGGATAGGCAGAGGAGATGAGACGAATGAGATAATAAAGATCATATGATAATAACAATAAACAATATTTTATCAAAACAATCAAAACTGGATCAAAAACTACAAAATAATCACGTAAATGACAGTGACAACGGTTTTACATATTTATCTAAGAAAACTGGAAGAGATTTATATCAGATAATAGCTTATAAACTAATTAACTGAACAATAACGCGTTTTTGTAAACGGTTTTGAAATTACGCTCAACTTTCAGCTTCAACATCGACGACCAAGATCGGCGACTGTAAAATGGAGATATACACAAAAAGATTAAAGAGTTATAATAAAACTTATCACAGGAATGTTGCACATTTAGATGTCGAAGCTCTATCAAAAGCTGGTTTCTACGCCATGGAATCAAAGTCAGATAAAGTACAATGCGCGTACTGCGATTTGAAGCTAAGTGATTGGAAAGAAGACGATAACGCGTCAGGGTTACACCTAGAATTCTCACCCCAATGTCCTTACGCTAGAGTCGTATGTGGAATTGCACTTGATGAAAGTATTTGGGGAACAGAACACGGTGGGAAGAACAGAACAGAGTATTACGATGATGAACCCACCCAAGCTGGACGTGTACCAAGGAGTAGACCCATGATTGATGCTCGAAAATCAACATTCGTCAAGTGCGTCCGACCATTATCTGTTTCAGTACATAAAGTGGGTCATTCTTTACACTTATCGAATGTTTTTAACGCGTTTTTAGCTTGCTCTTGCTGGATTTTACTATGCACCCACTGAGGATGCGTTTGATAATTGCGAATGTGCTTGTTGCGAAATAAATCTATCAGAATGGCAAAAAGGAGATGATCCAACCGAAGAACATAGAAATAGGTCGCCAAATTGTTCATTCTTTCATGCTAAAGTCGTAAAGGGGACTTGTCCTCACAAAAAGGTCCAAAATACCCAGAAAGATACCACAAAGAAAACAGCAACCCAAAAGAAAGGAAAGAGTATATCAAGGACCGCCTCTATGACAACTGACAATGGGGAAAATGAAATAGTAGTTCCAAAAAGAGTTACCCGCACGCGTTCACAATCAAAACAACCTGAGGAGATAGCACCACCAGTGAAAGAAGCAACAACACGGAGGAAAACATCAAGAACAGTATCACAGCAAAAGAAAGCACCTCCAAAATCATCAAAACTAGAAGACCTTGAAGAAAGTCCTAAAAAGTCTCTGCCACCTACACCAAAAGAAGAAAATCCAACGAATAATCTATCACCACTTCCAGAACTTAGTAATAGCAATGGTATAAAATCATCCAGACAACTGCTTAATCAATTTAATAAATCTCCAAGTCGATTGAAGGAAGTAACTAATAGCGATGAAAATAGCGACAGGAGTCTAACATTGGCCGAGTTCATAAGGAAATGTGTAACAGATGAATCAAACAAGATGCGTCAATTAGGTGATAGTCAAATACAAAAATTTGAATCAAAAGCAAAACTTGGTGAAGATGAACTTCGGGCTAAACTTTCCCAAGCTAGACTCTGAACATGTGTTGTTTTTATAATTTATTATTGATACTATATAATGTAATTTTGATAACATTCGCGGGTATACAAGAAGAAAAAGAGAAACAAGAGACGGCCAAAATTCCTTGTGAAAGGAATATACTCTCACTCCATGCTATCCAAGAGGTTGTATTGCTTAATCAACGTACATTCTCCGCCGTTTTCAAGGTCAATTGAGTAGGAATAGAAAAGTCCCTGTGATGATACTACCATCAATTGCGGGAGTGTTGAAGATAAACCAACACGGGTTTCTATACCTCTCTCAGGCAGTTTTGCGAATGCAAAGTCTCGAGATGGTTCCCACATTTCTGTCACTAGTGTGTTGTGAGAGTGAGTAATGCAATTAATATATACACACCTCCTCGTGGTAGATGCTTAGATATAGATCCAGCACCACTAGTCAAAGCTTTTCCAAAGCTTAGACCCTTCTGAGATATAGATCTTTTAGCATTATTAGTGATAGTCTTCTCATCTAGTAAAACCTACATTCCTAGCGAAGATCTTCTCTTTCCATCAACAAAAGCCTCATAGCCACCTAACATTCCGCTTTGGTTGGCCAATCTATCGCTGGTCTCTGATGTAATGTCCTCATTGTTGTTCGAAGATGTACCATCGAAGCTCCTGCCAATCTTGAATATATGTATAGTATCAGTAGCTGAACTGACAGCCAACAACGTGGAAACTTGATTAAAAGCGATAGAATATACTCTCGCTGGGTATGAACCACGTCTGAACTGATATAACTTATCTGCACTTGGCAAACTGAATACGCGTATTACCGTTCCTTTATCAGAAGCAGTAGCTAACATGGAAGATGTACTGTTGAGTGCCAATGCGGCAACTGGAGATTTGTGAGCTGAAAGTAAATTAACAGCTTGCTGTGATAAAGTATCAAAGATGATGACATCGCCTGTATTCGAATGTGATTGAGCATTTGGAAGTGGAGGTGGAGCTACAGATGATGCTGTGTGTGTTGAGGGTGATTGTGAAGGATAGACGAGATAAGAGGGTTCAGATGATGACGACAGTGCGACGACCGCATCTGGATTTGGCGACGTTTCCGAGTTCCAGAGCAGCTTCATGTTCTATGGCAAGGATAAGATGTTATTGAGTAAATTACTAGCACACTCACTGAGATATCGTACATATAAATCTCTTTCTCGAGTATGACGACTAAGCGTTTGCGATTGAGCTTCACGCCGAGGATCTTTGTAGGATAAAATAAATCGCATATGATAGATTGACGCTTCGTGTTAACTATTTGTAGTTTCCTATCTGAGTTGCGATCTAAGCCACCTACGATCGCAATCAGAGATGTACAAAAGAGCATTTCGACGAGTGAAGTAGCACCGTCATCTGTGGAAGGTCAGATTTCTATGATGCTGTTATATAGACCCACTCTTCCCGTGTATTCTCCCAAAGGGCTCACAGTTAGCGATAGCGTAGCCTTTCGTTGTGCCCACAGAGACACAGCTAAGGGATATTAGATAGTATTAAATGCGGGTATATACACACCTGTAATCTTGGTTCATAGACGCAAATAACAATTCTGAGTTCACCTTCGAGGGCATGACTTAATTAATGAACGTCAGTGATCAAGAGAGGAGATTGTGTAAATCATCGAGGCGTAAAATAGCACTGCACTGCCTTTACTTAGGAGCTTCCCAGAAATCTGGCTGGTGTACTACTGTATGTTTGTCTACTACAACCAATAACGAAAATAATGAAGGAATAAGGCAGTAGTATGCTCAGCTGTCTACACGATATAGCATAATACATTCACCAACCAATTTAACATTCATTTCTTTTCTGTTGTGTGACTAGACAAAATATGCGCCTATAAAAGCTACAACTCGTTCTTCTTCTCGGACTTCCATGAGCGCCATGTGCGCAAAATAATGCGATGGTTCTGCCATCGTTTGTCCATACTTCTGTTGTACACTGTGAGTAGATTACTTTACTAGGTGGGATCCCATTAAAGGATGAAATTTTCAACACATTTGGAGCGAGCTGCGGCGGAGAGCTACCAAGTATACCATCTTTCGGGACTGTATCTTAGGATTCCATCTAACCTTCATACCATATCCTAACACCCTATAGATGTATTTTATTCGTTTTACTAAACACCAAGGATGCTGTGAATATAGAAACTACGGCGTGCATATGTCTGCCCAGTTATCCTGATAATAGTTGGATTTCTGGTCCTGTTTTTTTGCGCCAATAGAAAACTTTTCCCTTCGTTTGACCTTGGGTGGATGTAAACTGAAACTCAGGGATAGAGTAAGGGATAAATTATTTCATGTACTTTTATTATTTTCCATAAACACAAATTTTTTAACAAAGAATTATCGTCTATCGTCTGACTTCTCTCTTCGCATAGTGCATGCTAAGACGTCTGCAAATGACACTCGCAGATTCATTTAAAAAGTTAAATTTAACACAAGACAATAGCGCTTTAGCTACAAAGACCTTATTATTCAAGTCTAAGAAGTCACAGCTTCCAATCCTCGTTTTAGCGGACGCGAACGCTCCTGCATCTGCTACAGAGATTGGTAAGAAGATAAACGTTAAAGATTTGAGAGCTGCAGATGATAGTTTATGGACTACTGTATTAAAAGCAGCCAAGGCAGATGGTGCGTTCTTACTAGCATCCATACGCACTTCTAACCGAGAAGACAGCTTCTCCATTTAACTTAGACTCTGACTGTCATATCGTTCTCGACCAATCACTCTCACAATCATCTGCACCAATACAAGTCAAAGGTTTAGACGGAAATCTCACTTCTATCGATTCAAAAACACTTACTGAAATTCTTCAATCAAACGCAACAAAGTTTGACAAATTAGACTTCGCAGCTCCTGCTGCTTCACCTGCTACTTCTACTCCTGCTCAACAACCATCTTCACAACAGCGCAAGCAAGCTGGTAAGATCGCAGGTGCAGCAGAAGTTGCCATTGGTATCCGTAAGGAAGTCGATTTCCCTAACTGGTACACTCAAGTATTGCTCAAGGGTGATATGTTAGACTACTATGATGTTTCCGGCTGTTATATCCTCAAGCCATGGTCTTTCAACATCTGGCAATCAATTCAGAAGTTTTTTGACGCTGAGATTCAAAAGATTGGTGTAGAGAACTGTTATTTCCCACTTTTCGTTTCATCACGCGTTCTTAACCGTGAAAAAGACCACATTGAAGGTTTCGCACCTGAAGTTGCTTGGGTTACAAAAGCAGGTGAATCAGATCTTGAAGAGCCAATTGCTATTCGTCCAACTTCTGAGACTGTCATGTACCCATACTACGCAAAGTGGATCAGATCTCACAGAGATTTACCACTCAGATTGAACCAATGGAACAGTGTCGTCAGATGGGAATTCAAGAACCCACAACCATTCTTGCGTACTCGTGAATTTTTATGGCAAGAAGGACACACTGCACACATTGACCATGATAGCGCATCTGAAGAAGTTGATCACATTCTCGATTTATATAGACGCATTTACGAGGAATTACTCGCTGTTCCAGTCATTCCTGGTATCAAATCTGAGAATGAAAAGTTCGCTGGTGGTTTCTACACTAAATCCGTAGAAGGTTATATCCCAACAACCGGTAGAGGTATTCAAGGTGGAACATCACACTGTCTCGGTCAGAACTTCTCAAAGATGTTCGATATCACTGTCGAAGACCCAGAAATAGCAAGAAAGGCAAATGCTGAAGGTCGTCAACTCAAGGAAGGTGAAGCTAAGAAGTTTGTCTGGCAAAACTCATGGGGTTTGTCTACCCGTACAATTGGTGTCATGGTCATGGTTCATGGTGATGATCAAGGTTTGGTCTTACCACCACCAGTTGCTTCAGTGCAAGTTGTAGTTGTTCCATGTGGTATCACAGCTAAGACTTCAGCTGCAGATGCTGAAGCTATCGAAAAGGGTGCTAAGAGCATCGCTGACAGATTACAAAAGGTTGGCGTCAGAGCTAAGGCTGATTTGAGAGAAGGTTACACCCCAGGATGGAAGTTCAACGACTGGGAAATGAGAGGTGTACCAATCAGAATTGAGTACGGACCAATGGATATGAAGAAGGAGCAAGCACTCTGTGTACGTAGAGCTGCTAATCCAAATCAAGATAAGGAACCACTTCCATTATCTGAGTTAGAAACTGGTATTCCAGAAATGTTGAAGAAGATCTACGACATTATGTTCAACAAGGCAAAGGACTCATTCAATGACTCATTGGAAGTTATCATGGAGGACTTTGACAGAATAGTAAAGGCATTGAACGAGAAGAAAGTTCTCGCTATCCCATGGTGTGAAGAAGTTGAATGTGAGAAGGACATCAAGGAGCGTACTGAGAACGCATCCGATGGTGAAAAGGACGAGAAGCAACCTTCACAAGGTGCCAAATCACTTTGTATTCCAAATGATCAAGAAAGATTCGGTAAGATCGAAGAAGGTAAGACTTTATGTGTTGCTTGTAAAAAGCCAGCAAAGAGATTCGCATTATTCGGTAGATCGTATTAGATATTCTCGCTGTAATTTTCTTTTAAATTTCTTCAAATCTATAATATATTCATTCATACAGTCTGATATAACTTTAAAGCTGACGCTGACTGTCAACTTTAGCAACTATTGAAAGGATGATAGTAAACAGCTGTCTATCATTATCACTCGGGTTTTCTGTAGAATAATGTCTTATCACACCTAGCTTTCTCTTTGACCATTGAGAGTATGTAAACGTAGCCAATACGTGATTATTATCTGTGTTAACAATCTGCAAGAATCCTTTAACAACTCTGATAGATGCGCACTGGATACCTTCATAACTGACGAACCTACGGCACGTACGCCACCAACTTGGCTTACATAGCTCGTATGAACGATCATTAAGTGTAAGATTAATATTCTTATCTCTCCAAGCGGTTGCTTTTGGTATATTAGACCTCCCTATCGTCTCCATGTTGTTATTTAAAAATACAACACCATCGTCATCCCTCTGAGCGGTATAAACTGGCCGATCACTATTACGTGTGGATGAACCTTCGTAAAGTGCCCAACCATTAGGATTTACTTGCATATGTAATTTCGTGACACCTTCCTCAGCGAACATTACGCAATGTCGTGAGAAAACGATGGTGAGTCGAATCCTACCATTGATTTCATATTTTTCATAAAGCTACTTTTAGTTATGTGGTATTGTGATATGATTTTGATATATGTCTTATCGCATTGAGTGATATGATAGATACACAAATTACCTATCAATGCATTACACTTATAACCGATTGAGAATATAATTGACTGATATTATGCAATGTTATTTTATTCTCCTTGATCGTTTTAATCAACTCAATTAGGAAATAATTTGCTCTTATCGCTAATATCGGCATCGCAAGTACACCGCAAGTGGGATGCTTATATGGGAATTTAAAAGCAATAGTATATGACTGTGTACATTTGACACATGTTTGACTGTTTAAATACTAAATTCTGCATATTTACTACGTCACAAGCACGAAAGCTAACAACCGGAGGCATTTCAGAAAGCAAGGAATGCTTGAATGTCACAAAAAATCTTACTTAGCCTTACAAACACTCCCTTTGTATCTACTAGAGTATAATTTCATTTTTATTTAATGTGTAGTACTTACTATAACTAGTTTGAGAATTATAGATGAAAATTTTGACTCCGCTCTCGTTTTGAAGCATTCATGACTAAAAGTTGTCAACAAAATTAAATGTTTTCGAAATTTTGTTTTTGAAATGTTAAATAATTATCATAATTATCGTTGTCGAATAATGTTTTAATAATATAGCATGTATTTTCTGGGCAAGCTTGCTCGTTATCACTGGTGAAAATACCTTCAAAGTCAACCGTCATGCTAATTAAATTAGGAGTAAATAATGGGTACATGATAAGGAATTCTCACGTCAATAGTATCAGTTAGATTTTTGTTTGCAATTCTCTAATCACCCACAATCTACAATGTGTTGTTCGATTGATGACGCTATGAGATTGATAGAGAATAATCTAGAGTATTAATGTCGAAATGCAATAAGCTGTAAAACGTACAATTTAAATGCTAATGACTTAGTTGTTCAGATCACACACATACTGTACAGTTCAGCATGACTACATCTTAGTCAACGAAAAACACAAAAGAGAAACAATTAATGCAATATGCGCAGTTATGTATGAAACAGTTTAGATAGAGGTATTGAAATACCATTCAAGTGTGGCTTTAGGAACGTTGAATCCGATGAGCGTGACGAGGTAGACAATCAATATGAGTGGTGCGGAAGTAAGCAAAAGCTCAGACTTGATGACGAATGGGAGAGCTGCGTAGCCTAAATACGTGATATGGATGTAATGTAAAAACTGAAAATTGTGAGCAAAGTAATAACGTCAGGAGGAACTTACGGATACGAGATATATTGTGTTACCAATGAACGTGCAAATCCATTCCTGACGTGTAAGCAATGGCCAGAGGAATAGTTGCAGGAGGTATAACAATAAGATGATAGGGAAGTAGCCATTTGTGTGTACGTCGAATGCGTATGCCCATTCTACTCTCGCTGAGGGTATACTTGATTGTGAGTAAGGAGAGTGTACGAGTACCTTGTTTGCTAGCAGCCTTTGATGCTATCAGTATCATATATGTGAAGAAAAGACCGAAACTAACCAAAAAAGTGTGGAAAATAGTACAGCTACGGCTAAATAATCAATTAACAGCATCTTTATTCCCAATTTCAGCCATCCTGAGAAACCCAACTTAAACGAGAGTGACCAACCAAGCGCACTAATGAATAAGAAACCGGCTACTATGATTGAAATAGTAGGATCAGATCTAGACCACTTATTAGTCGTTTGCTTATGATAGTAAAGCTGTCTATAGAATCTTCGCGGCGATATTGTCAAATAGAACAATTGGAGAAGAGCGAGATTAAAATTTAGATTCCTCAATGGATTTCTTCGCCTGTATTTACTGCTATAATTTGCAGGTCTTGGGAGCATATATTTCCTAGATGGGTGTTGATTAACTACGATCAAGAAGAATGCAGAATGAGGATGTGATAGATTGGGGGGATGATATAGACGAGAGTGCCGATGTTATATCCCTCACTGGATATGAAGGCGAGGACAATACGAACACAACTGAGATTGCAGGGGAGAGTGCGAAAGCTACAACTTCTAAATCAACGGCGACAGACATTAACTTAATAGCATTTGATGGCCCAAGGCTAGATAATAAATGGATATTACGTATATCTAGCGTAGGAGAACCATACTTTTACAACTCGATTGATAAGATGTCGGTTTGGAGGTGTCCAGGTTTCACCCAGCCAGCGACAGAGAGTGCAGAGAAGAAGAGAAAACTACAGAGTCAACAGTCACTACAACGTTAGTTCATGCCGCGCTTCATTTGTCAATTTACTCAGTTTGTGTTAGGTGACGATAGTGTAGCTTCTCAGAAAGCACCTCTGGAAGACAAACGGACGCAGCAGCAAGAGGCGCAAAAGGTGCAAAAGGTGCAGCAACCGCCACCTCAGAGACCTCAACCACAGACCCGACCTCAACCCGTTCAAGCACAAAAACAACCGAAGCAAACGTACCAAGTGGCTACAGATAAAGATCAACATGAGCAGAGAAGTGAAGCAGGTCAGAGGTATTACAGTAATCGCAGTAGTAATCCGAATAGCAGGAGGCTACCAGAGAAACCTCAAACCTATGGAGAGAAATTGAGCAACAGAATATCGAATAACCGAGCACAAGATAAACAACCAGGATATTATAATCGTGGCTATGCTCCAGATAATAGAAGGTATCAACAAAGAAGGGCAGATGAGGGGAGTGGCGGCTACTATCATGTGGGTGTGATATCAAAGAGGGAGAGAAGACAAGAGCTAATAGAAACTATAGAATGACAACTATGATAGGGAAAAAGAGTTACGTCAACAAATAAAGAATGTGAATAAATGAATATTTAAAGCTTTTTGATTGGAATGTAAAGACTATCTTTAAAATGAAGCTTGCTTTTTAAATTAAAACGACGATGTCTTCGACAACAACTCAGTTGTTTTATAACTATAATGAAAATAAGTTTAACTCACCTACAATCAAACACGTAAGTTTATATTTGTATACGCGTTTTACCTTATAAAACCCCCCACAGAAGAAATCCAAGAATAATTTAATAAGCCAGCCATTTAATGATTCAACTAATAATGTAAAACATTCGAAATCTTTAAGACATTACGCATCTACTGGATTCCTCAATCAACCACAGCAGCAACAGCATCAGACAGCTCAAACACCAGCACATCCACAACAACATGCACCGCAATACGCTTATTTTCCTCTAAATACAATAGATCCTTACTCGTTCACACCACCTGAACCAACTAATTACTTTCAATCATCTCCTTCACCAACTACGACAGCTTTCGGTGACTTTACAAGATTTTTACCACCACCAGCGGCTAATTTAATACCAAGTTCACCTACATCAACTATGCATACCATATATCCATTGATGAACTCACCAAATAGAGCTACCTTACAACATAAACATAGTATGCCTACATTAGGTCAACAAGCTCCTATATACGATAATTATTTATTTACACCTCAAGCCCCACCACCTCAGCCAGTTCACCATCATTATCAACCACCTCAAACAAGAATGAGGTCGATGAAGTCAAACCAACACTTGGCAAGTGAATTTAAATCAACCAATAGAAGCGCAGTTTTAGAAGATTTTAGAGTTAATGGTAAACATACCAAACCTGAATTACACGTGAGTTCAAGTTGTCTTTGATATGTTTTACATTTACAATTTTTTTATAGAATATATTTGGCTACGTGACAGAATTCGCTACTGATCAATTGGGTAGTAGATTCATTCAACAAAAGCTTGATAATGCACCACCAGAATCTTTGATGAGGGTATTTGAGGAGATATTCCCTAATACAGTTGAATTATCATCAGATGTATTCGGTAATTACGTGAGTTTGCGATTTCTTTGGGGTGCTTTTTTTCTAACTATCCACAGGTTATTCAGAAATTATTTGAACACGGCACCCAGGATCAACGTTTGAGACTAGTAAATAAAATTAAAGATTGCGTACCTACGCTCAGCTTCCAAATGTATGGCTGTAGGGTCGTACAGAAGGCAATCGAGTGTGTTGAAGAAGCAGAGCAATTGGAATTAGTCAAACGCGTTGAAACAATAACAGAAAGAGCCGTTCAAGATCAAAATGGTGGGTATGAATAACCAAACCAACATTATCTAACAAACGCTAGCTAATCACGTTATACAACGTATAATTGAACGAGTAGATCCTGACAAATTGGGTAACTTCCCTGAAGTATTTGCAAACAACGCAAAAGAGTTGGCTACACATCCATATGGTTGTAGAGTATTACAAAGATCATTTGAACATATCGGTCAAGCGCGTTCTCGCGAGTTAATTGAACAACTTCATGAATCAGTCGATAATTTAGTCGTCGACATGTTCGGAAACTACGTCGTACAATATTTATTAGAATTCGGAACAGATGAAGACAGATCTAGGATAGTAGTAAAAATCAATCAACGTTTCTTCGAATTGGCAAGGCACAAATTCGCTAGTAACGTATGCGAGAAAGCTCTGATAAAGGCAAATGAAAAGGATAAGGAGATGCTCATATACAGATTAATTGACAGATCTGATGAAGCATCTGTAGATGGTATACCCTCACTTATGAAAGACCAGTTTGGAAGTGAGTAGTATGCTTTACAAATCAACAGATGCTAACTGGTTATAGATTATGTCTTACAGCGTGCTATTAATGCCGTAAGTAGATCACAAGCTCACCTGTTGATCGCAGCTATAAGCGAAGAACTCGACAATATACGCAAAACCAACCAGATTCATAATATGTCTTCACAGACAGCGAAACATGTCCTTGCTAGTAGGTGTTGTTATAACATTTTTCCATTTCGCTGACAATCCCAGTCGAACGCCTTCTTAGCCAACATGTCGAAGCATAAAAACCAAGACAAAGAAAACGCATAATAGTGAGATAAAATAACTCATTGAATAAAATACTAAAAACAATTTATAACACATTACTTAATCACTTTTAAATTATTTATTGTCTTCTTAATCATAAAATGCCATCAGTTCGAGTAACGAATTTAACGCCTCACAACTTAAATGTCTGTTTAAAGCATGTTGCTGCTTTGCATTTCGAAAACAGCATCTCACCAGGCTCTACTATAAAGCTACGTCCAGGGAAGGTGTGTTTGATAGCATGCGAAGCAACCAAGCTCATCGATTTCACAGGTTTGGTTTACATTTGAAGTAAAGGTTGATACGGGAAAGAAATCACAGTATTCTGCTACGAAATCCGCGATAACGATTGGTATAATAAGTGTAGGTATGCATATCTATAACCGGTACTGTGGCTAAAGTATAAAGTTGGCTGTTATTGCAACAGTGTTGAGTTATGGTGCACCAGCAGCAGTGGCAGCTAGTGCTGGTGGCGTAGGTCCTCTATTTCTGCTATCTCATTATCTCATAAGTAATTAGGCAGCTGCAGCGGGTACAGCAGCAAGTAGCAGTGCATCAGCGGGTGCAGCCAAGTTCTTCACATCTCAAGGGGCAAATATAGCCAAGCTTTCAACCTATTTGATTGGCAAATCTGCCAAGAAAGTATCAGAAGAATATGGCGGAATGTCTGCAGTACAAGAGGAAGTATTATCAGTAGTTAAATCACCAAATGTGGACAAAGTCACGCGAATGAAAGCTCTCGAATCGTTATCAAAGCTTAAACAAGCATACAAAGATGATATGAAAGCCAAAGGGAAGACGAAAGAAGCTGAAGACATAGACAATGTATCTATAGCTTCGAAACCACCTTCATATGAGGATACCGTGAAAGAAAAGAAAGTTGCACGAGTACATGGATTGTACGTCAAAGAGAGATTGGAGTTGGAAGTCCGAGTTGCGAATGGTGTTCTTGAAGTACGGGATAAAGCGAATGATAAAGTACTTTAATTATCTCCACTAGTGGAAGCATACCTATCTCTATATATACCTTTTTAGAAAGTACGTAATATCTGTGCTATAAACTTACTCCAAATCTTCTTGGCCACCGAAACCAGCTGATAGGGGGTATTAGAATGAATTTGTATTAATTATAAGAACCCACCTTCGTAATTCAATTGCTGACGATCGACGCCATCGTTATCTTCGTTATATGTGTTGTTGTTGTCATCCACATTGTCGTCATTGAGGCTTGTCAAATCAGTTGAATAATCACTTGTATTATCAGATAAATCACTAGATAAGCTACTATTTGTTGACATTTTTTATGTAAATTCCAAAAAAGGCAAGTAAGTCACTTTAGTAGCTTGAACTTGCAAGTGTCTCTTTATCTTGTAACACAAATTTGGCAGGTCCAAATAAAAAAAGTTAAAATGATACCAACGATTAAAATAACCTGCGATGATCAAGCAACGCCTAAAACTACTATCCCACAATCTACAAAAAAGCCACATTTGAAAGGCAGAGGATTCGTTAACAATATGCCGACCCAGAGGAGACGTACAACGCCTTCACTTGATGAAATAACGAGGAGAATTCTTCAAAATCAGCAACATCAAAGTCAAGCTCGTAGAAATATCACGACAGAAGGTAAACTTATGATTAACAAGTTAGGCAAGCGCGTAGCAGCCGTACATTAAACAAAACTAAAACTGGTTTTTTAGTTTTTACATTTTGTGATTTTATTTTGTCGTATATTGTACATTGAACTTCTCGATACATTACACTCATTTACATATATCATGAACTTCCTGAATAGCGCTTTTGACAGCTTGTTTAGCGCGCTTAAAGGGTCTAATAGTGATACTAAAGATGCTGATGTGATAGAAATTAGTAGCAGTAGTAGTAATAGCAGTATTGTTGCCGATGACGATAATAATAATCAACCTAATAGAAAAAGAAGCCACAGCGTAATTAGCATATCTAGCAGTGATGCTAGTACTATCGGCGAAGAAGACAACGCGATCATTTCACCTAGAGACGACACATCTGAAACATTTGATAAGACACCCGGACGCGAAGAGCGAGCACGGCAAGAAACAGTCCAGCATCCAACACCTAGACAGTCACTTCTGAGCAATATAGCTACAAAACGTGCACAACGCGAAAAGAAACGCAAAGTGGCCCCACCTAAACGTCCGATTTTTAGGAAGTTATCAATACAATCTTATAGGAGGGATCTTTTATCACAACACCGAAAGGAATCAAATTATGAAGGACGCAAAAGATTCAAGCGTCGTAGACAATCAACTAACTTTGTCATTATCAATAGATTACCAACGACAATACCCAGATTGAGCATACCATTTAACATTGATGACCTTTGGATAGAATATGGTATGAAAACATATCAAAGATTGAAATTGGAAAGTTTGCACACAAATTACCCATCACCTGCATTATCACCGCATAGTCGTATCGTTAAGCGTTTACCTGTAATTCTAAAACGAAATGTATAAATAATAAATAATCTACTCCTCTTGTTCAACTTTCCTCTTTTTCTCACGCTTGCGTTGCTTTCTTTCGTCTTTCTCCTTCTGCTCAGACGTACGCTCGTCAGGTGCAACAAGATCTTTGGCTCTCTCTGCCTTTCTCTTTTTGCTGTTCTCCTCTTGAGTATGTTTGCGCTCCTCTCTCTCTTTTGACTTCTTCTCGTATGGTTTGAGGAAGTACTCACCAGATTCAATTTGAAGATCAATCTTCTTTGGTTGTTGAGGAGGTGGGAATGGAGTGTAGACCTTTTGTTTGTCAGCCTTAATGTGGCTTCTTTCACGCTCTTTAGCTGCGTCTTCTTGACGGAGTGCGTCGACATCCATACCACGAGCTTCAGCTCTGTGTTCAAGTTTGCGGTTCTTGGAGGCAGTCTTCTCAGATGTTGTTTGGTTACGTTTCTTGAATGAAGGTAAGAATCTATCCCAACTCTCTCCGGCGAGGTTAGGATCTTCGGCTAATTGACGCTTTATCATAAGTTCCTTGATATGGTAAATTGGGTGTACGTTGTTCATACAATCGAGAATAATCCTTCGTACATTCTTCAAACCCTTAAATGGACCCATAACTGATACTGTATTACCTTGTACGAGGATGTAACACTCAGTGAGAAGTTCAATAGCCTATATTCTGTTATCAAATGGACATAACAATGAGGAGATCGACAAACCTTGAGTGTGTTACCATTTGGACCAATAATACGTTGACGACGCTTAACAAATCTGTCTTTATTTCTAACTAAACCGCCAATCTTTATAATATCAGCTGCATACTCGTCTTCTAAAACTTTAACAGCCTGGCTGAAAGGTACACTTCTAGAAAGAAGTTTAATAAGGTCTCTAGCTTTGAGAATAATGTATGGATCGTAGGTTTTGCGGGTTGTTTTGACTGTCATACTACCTTCAACCATATCGAGAACACAGTTGATGCCCTGTAAAATATAAGAGCATATACTTTTGCTAAAAAGCTACTCACATGCTTCTCTAATGCGCGCGTAACGTGTGGCCAGACTTCTCTTAAATACTTCTCTCTGTATTTAGGGAAGAGGGTAGCAAATGAGGACTCCTCTGCGAATGAACCAGCTGGGTTGTCTTCATTTGTGAAAGTATCTACTTTCCACTAAAAAATGAGTTAGTTGAGTACTTTATAGTGGCAGCTATACACATACGCTGAATTTGTGTTAACTAGAGTGTAAGGAGCAGAGATAAAAACTTACTGATCAATTCCTTCATGATCCCAAGCTTTCTCCTTTCTGTATCTCTTGTTTTTATTGACGACTGGCTGATCTTCTCTTTCTGCACTCATCGATGTACGTTATCAAGAGATGTAAGATATGTAACGAGATAATAATAGCATATACCTTATTGTATAATAAATATAGTATAATATAGTAAATAATTTAGTTATTACATATTCACTTCACGACTTGAGATGTGTACTCAATTGTAACGGAGTGTAAAGAGTTTAGATAATGATTTATACACGATATGATTGAAATATAGCACAAGAATTTAATAATACGTAATGTTTTGGAATGTGACAACCCACATTCTTTCTTCTCTCTCATCTACTAGATGTACAGCGAATGGAGGAAATCAACCCGTATTTAGACGAGATATACCGCTCTAATGGTTTAATATACAGTGATTTAGAGCAAGCAGGTGAATCACCCTCATCTAGGAGTAATCCAAGCACGAGTAAACAGTCGATAGAACCAAAACAATCGAATAAAGAGATGAGTTATGTGAGTATATCCATATTATACGATATACTCTAATAAGATAGCCCTGCGAGTACTGTGATAAATGTTATTCAGGCAAACATGGACGGTCGATCCTCCGTCGACATTTATCAGAGAAACACGATATACCATTGCGTGATCAACCAAGACGTAGTCGGTGGGACACTGACAGTAGACGTCCAAAATCAGAACAAGAGAGGCGAGACAGGATGTTAGCAAGTAAGCGTAGATGGGCATTTAAGAAGCGACACGGAAAATCCAAGGAAGACGTTGAACAAGAAGTAGAAACAATGAATAAATACGAGAACGCTAGTACAACGAGTAATACGAGCTTTACTAGTGATATTCCTTCGACATATAACCAAAGTCTAACACCAAAGCGTGTTAAAGTTGAAGAAGAAAATGAAGATGATTACCCAACAACATTACCACCTTTGATCTATCCAACAAATGCACCACCATCTATACCAAGGTTTGAAGTATTCAAAGAAGAGAGTACACCATTTAAGTTACCATCCATAACACCATTTAGACAATCAAGCACGCATAATTTCTTTGCCAATACACCACCATCAACTTTATTCAAAGATAAAGGCAATTTACAGATGAGTTCACCCGCTAATCCAGATTTAGCGTCAAAGTTAGGATTGGCACCTACACCGAAGAACGATATGTTTAGTCTAAACAATTATCAAGAAACTCCGGTAAAGATACGCTCAAAAGTACCCTCTTTGAAGGAGTTAACGACACCAAACAATAACAAATAGCATTTTCTAAAAGCAATCAGGAACTGGATGGAACTTATACATATTTCTACTCTCAAACAATTATTATACCCATACTATACATATATTTTATCTATAATTACACGTGAAAAATCGTCATTATCTTGAATGTTTATCTTTATATTCCTTATTAATAGTGTATAATAAAGCTTTGATGACATGGATAGCTTTGAGTTTCCTCTCCTTGTCATTCTGGCTGTTGGCAGCTATAGCAAGCGCGTCCAAACCTGTTGGTGTCTTCTCTTGAACATTAGAAACTGATGAATTCCTACTTCTTGCACTTGCATTACTAGATGGTGATAAAGCACCTGCAATTTGTGACGGGCTCAAACCTATCGTAGTAGTTGGAGGACTTGGTGGTGCTTTAACGATTGGTGGTAAGGTGAGATCCATCTCTTCATCACTGTTATGAGCTCCTTTATCTTTGTCATCTTGATCCATTGGTTCATCGAGTAACCCATAAATACTACTTGGAGGTGCCTTAGTAAGCGCAGGTACCTTCTTAACTTTCTTCTCAGACCCAGATGAGTATCCAATTGGAGAGATCTGTGGTGGACTCATTCCATACTCATTTGGTTTATGTTTCTTCTCCAATTGTGGATAAAGGTTACTGTCAATTGCCGGGAACCAATTACTGTTTGGCGGTGAAGGTACACCCCCACTTAAGCTCAAATCGCTGCTTGATTCCGAAGGCGATAATCCCAAACTAACTAATGTGGCATGATCAAATAGATCTTCTGAGGAAGCTGGTGAGGCACTTTGCGCGGCCTCTTTACCGAGTTGCAAAAATAGATTGTTAACATCCGCTAATTCTTCACCTGTGTTGACAGAATAGTTGAGTTGAGTAATTGATGGCGGTCCAGCAGCCACTGGTGGTGCAGATGGAGGCACTGCAGGTGCAACAGGCATAGAGGTGTACTCATACATTTGGTTCAACCTATCGCAAGTCTTGTCATCAAAAATGTTAGCTTGTTTTTGATTCTTCTTGCGCATGAGATCTTCAACTAACTCCTCCATCGATAAGAAGTCGATACCTCTCTTTTGACCAGTTTTCATCTCTTGAAATTTAGGTGGTACGCTGCCATTTGTGTTATACATGTGAAAGTCGTTCAAATTGCTTGGTTGTGGTAAAGGTAAGTGATTTGGTGTTGGATATAAAGAGTACGGTGCCTTTGGTTGTTGATAGACTAAATGTGGTGTGTGTGGACTGTTTCCACTGATGTCTGATGTTGGTGAAGGTGATTGCTGTGGCGGCCTTGGCATTGTTGTAGGAAGTTGATAATACATCATATTGTAATAGTGATAAGGATCCATTGGTGTGTTGTTAGTTGGTGGCGTAACCTTATGTTGATCTACGCTAGAGCCAACTTGAGGAGGTTTTTGATCTGTGTTACGATGAAAATAATCGTATAGATATTGGCCATCTAATGATCTGTTCGGTAACTTTGGATAAAGTGTTTCTTTCTTTATTTCGTTTGGTTTGTTAGATGCATCGTTCTTTGGTTGATTTGAAGTAGCATTAGTAGGTGAAGCAGATTCATCTATAATGTTATCAGTAAACAAAAGACTATGGATGGTATGTTACCCACGTGAGTGTGTCTTCTCGTGCTTCTTAAGATCTTGTGGACGCTTGAACTGTTTCGAGCATTCGCTACATTTGTGCGGTTTTAATGGAACGTGTACTCGAATGTGAGAAGTCATATGGTCTCTTTTTCCGACCTTGACAGAGCAGCCTTGCCATTTACACTCTAAGGATAGGTTACCCTGTGATTTCCTACCAATATGGTTGTTAGACAGATGCTCGAACAGAACTTCTGGATTCTGGAATTGCTCAGAGCAGCCTGTCCATTGACAAACTAATATTTCGTCGCTCTATCATACTATTAGTGTCTGTTGTACAATAGGTGTATTATCTATTGACTAACCATTATATCTTCTTAATTGTTTTTCTTCAAACTCCTCAGTCTTGGCTTGGATGATAGTCAAAGACAGGGATTCTTGGCGCAACCGGACATAAAGAAAATTATAAAAAAGCGGTATTTTAAGAGTATATTCTAACGTGACCAGCTGGGTATATTTAATATGTATCCTTCATTTATATACGCTACAGCTCGCAATTCAGTCACGCACATTCTTAGTGACGTCCTCATATGAAAGCACTCTAAACTAAAATCGCAGGCTGACTTATATATAACCAAGTTTATAGGACCTTATCAATACAAAAATCATCTAGATCAGGTCGAATGCGGTTTGTTACCACGAGTATGACCTACTTCGATTAGGAAACTGCCCAGCGAAAATGCACATCTGACTACGGTCAGGCTCGGGTAACAAAAGTATGTATATTTTTAGAACTATTAACCGTAATGATGCATAGTATATTCATCCTACTCGGTAAAATGCTGTCTTCTTATCTAATAGTCGGGAAACTATCAATATAACTAAACTATTGTAATAAAATCAATACATTTATACTAGTTTATATTCTTTATATCTTTTATCAGCTATTTCACTCTTAACTCTTCACTTATTCCAGCCATGTTGAACCTGAAATTCAACGAAACACACGCCGTAATAAATACAGAAGGTAGAGACGGATATGAGAGCTACTATTTAGAGAAAGGAAATAGCAATAGAATGTACCTCGCTTTGCGTTCAGAGATACGAACAGAAACCAATTGGGCCTTGTCGAGGCTGTTGCACATTAGCAAGGATTTCCCTACAGATTTTAGTATAAAAGGTTTGGATGGTTTAGTTGAGTCATTGCTTGAATTCCCATTGGATACCTCCAAGTTGTTACTCAATACGGAAGACAGCTATTCTATCAAAGATAGTCTACACCAGGCAAGCGATGCTGTTACTATATTATTCAATCTTTCACTTAATGATGCCAACGCGCATATTATTCACCAACATCAACGTCTCATTCTTGGCTTATGTCAGCGTTATTTACGTATAAGTCAACAAACTGATATTGCGAATGAAATCACACTTAATTTACTCAATATACTTGATTCGATAGCTGATATTATGTCTGAAATTCCAAAGAATCCTTTACTCGGTATGATCGCCAATCTCGTTTACACGAAAGACAGGGCATTTATACTAGTTGCTATAAAATTATTAAGCACTTTCGCCAATAAGAACACACCAGTAAAGAGATTTGAGGATGTAGCTCAAAGCGTATTCCCGCAAATCGTCGAATGTTGTCTTGTCCCGGACGCATACCTCCGAGCAGCTTCCCTTGAATTCATATATGCAACAGCATCCCGTATTCCTGAAATACTCAGGTTATTAATGACATACAAAGAATTACCAATATTAATCAAAACCTTCGCTTACATGCTTTACAATGAAACAACCGAAGAATTCCGTATGCAGACTTTCAAAGAAGGTACGACAACTCAGTTCGCAAGACCTCAACCAGAGTTCTTAAACGAGGAGGACAGAGAGCGTATTGGACAAATGAATGAGCCTACAAGGGCGATTGAGTGGTAGGTTGCACCTGTGATCGAAATATCTTTCCTAACAGAAAAAGGATAAAAACCCTATTTGAGGAGAAAGAGGGTGCTGAATTCGAACAAAATCGCGTACATCCAATATACGAGCAGACATTCAGATCCTTTGAAATTCCACTGCAAAAAGGGGATGAACTGGTTAAATTATTCCCTCAGATATTCAGATCAGCGAAAAATATCACAAGGAACGACGGTAATTACTGGATAAAGAACGTCAAATTGAAAACTTCAGTATCTCCATTTACTTGTTTATGGGGAGATGACAACACGGTGTTTGATTCAGCTGATGCGTTGTTCAACTATATTGTAAACACTTACATCGACGTACCCGAACCTCCCGTGACGTTCAGTTGGGCTGGTGAACTCTTCTCAATCGACTCAACATCAAATATACCAGCAAAGGTTCAACTGAAGGCAAAATTACTAACGCTCATGCCATTATCATTATATGAGCGAGAGAATGATGCAATCGTCACTGTCGAAAAAGGTACAGAAATTGAAGATCTCAAAAATCCAACAAAGAGAGCTGTTATCAAATCACTACCAGGCGCTGGTGTACTATATACTCAATTACATGTCCCACATGATCAACAAGGGTTCCCTAGGGGTATAGCTTATCAAGCAGCCTTACTTATTCGTCTACTCGCCCAAAAGTCTAATCCGTTCGCTAAGAATGTTCAACAAACCGACGAAGCGAATAGACCAGAATCTAAAGGATATTTCGGTTTACCTATTCCAACCAACTTCGAAGAACAACAAAATCAATCGCAAACTAACGATCAAGAATACATAGAAACTTACCCAGAAGTAACAAAATTACTTTCTTTATTCACTAGAAGACCATTAGCTGATGTTGGATTAAGATCTGTTAGTTTATTATCTGATGTTTGCTTAGAAGCTTTCGAATTCATTCAAGATGATAGTTTTGGTAGTTTGATTGTCGAAACTGTTTAAATTATTTTGTAAAAAAAATGTAAATGAATGCAATTTATTATATTATCTTTTTATTTATCTCCATTTCAAGTAACCACCTTTTTCTTCAATTGTGCATCTATCTATGACCTCATTAACCTTTTCAGTTACGCCGTACTTGGCATTATCTTGTGTTTTAAAGAATGTCAATGCTTCATTTCGTCTAACAGCATTGTTGCCAGATGCTGGATGTGATCCTCTAATATAATCTTCAATTTCCCTTTCAGTTGGTAAGGCAAAGTGGAAAAAGTCATAAAGTGGTTTCTTTTCATTTCTAATTTCTAATTTATCAGATGTGTTCTCAGTTGTTGTGAAGTATGATCCGATCACATCATTCTTGCGAATATCCTTGAGATTATTTGGTTGCCATTGTGGTACCTCTGTAGTTTTATTGACCAATACAGCAGTTACACCAGCACGGAAATCATCACTGTTATACTATAAATGTGTTACTTTTGTAGATGGTATCAAAGACATCACTCACGATGAACTGATTAGCGAATGTCAACTCTTGTTGCAAAGCTTGAGCGACATTGTGCATCTTCACACCTCTTCTAACAGCCTCGAGAGCAACTTTTAGAGAGGTTGGTGGACGATCATATAACGTTTCCAAAGTTTCTGCTGCCCATTTACCAACTTCTGGTCTATTTTCTTTGAAATTCTCCAAAACCTGTATAATTTCCTCGACTGATGATTGGCCAAAGGCATCGTCGATAGCTTGTCTGTGAGCACCCATCAAGGTCTCACTAAGTTTAGGTAATGGCTGAGTTGTGAATTCATCTATGACGCTGTTGACGTCAGAACCGGTTACTGGTGAAGAAGACAAGTCGCTCAATCTGCCGACCAAAGCTGGGAATAGAGAAGGTGATACATGGTGTGTAGATAAACCAAGATGACTGGATATCACATTAGTTGTATTTTCTACTACTATCTCTACTCACTATAAATCACTACCTGAGACATTATTACCGGTTAAGGAGAGGTAAGCTCCGAGCTGACCATCCAGACGAGAGAGATAGTAAGACGCTCCTACGTCGGGTGCGTACCCCAGTCTAGTTTCAGGGAAAGCAAAGACTGTGTTGTCTGTTGACACTCTAATAGGAGCAGGGAGGGATATACCAGCGCCACCACCCACTGTCGAGTGTATTAGAGAGTAAATTGGTTACTTAGAAGTACTCACTTGTATATCCATCCATTAATGCGACGTATGGCTTTGTGAGAACGGCTAGCTGATGATCTAATTCGAATTCATCCTTGAGTATATTTAATGCATCATCCTTATTTGGATTGAGTGCGATAGCTGTGGTATTTAGAATATACTACAAAGTCTTAGACATTCTACCTACATTTTACGTCTCCACCTGCACAGTAGGCTTTACCAACTCCTGAGGATAAGATGACACCAGTAGACGGATTAGAATCCCATTCCTGATGTTGTATTACTAAAAAATAGCTTGTAAAGTACCAGACACACCTTTATCCTATTCTTGATAAGGATCATCATTTCCTGATTGAGGGCATTCAGGGCTTTTGGACGGTTAAGAGAGAATGTCTTCAATCCTACACGTTCTGTGAACGTTATAGGTGACTATTATTTTCTTAATATCTGCGGCTATCTAACTACATCATACTAACATCTTTTACGCTCTCATTAACGAGTGATTTTGTGGAAATAGATGAAGTTCTACTAGTAGACAGTTGTCTTGATATCATACCTAGTCTGCTATTAGCTATTCTCTGTAACATGTTCGTCGTTGTAGATAACAAAGAAGAGAATATCCGTATAAATTTAATTTATTTTATATACAAAGAGATCAAGAAAATAATGAGCTTTCGTTAATTATGACAAGTCAATCATCTAAATGCATTGAATGGGTTTCCAGTTCTTAGTAAATGTTCAGGTGTAGGTGGGGAAGAATGCCCTAAAACTGCAGCTTGTGCTTGCGCCTGAGCTTGTAATTGTAAATTCATAAAGCTAGCTGGTGGCGTTAAACCTCCGTAAATTGATTGTATAGGTGGTGAAAATGAATTTGGTGGTGTATTAGATTGAGATTGATTATTTAAAGGTTGAATAATATTCAGTTTATTCATAGGTAAATTAATTTCATCTAATAATCTCCTGTATGCAGCAGGGTTATTTATTTTTACGTTTCCATTCGTTAAAACTCGTTTAATTGACTCCATATATTGTTGTCTTTTTACTTCATCAATAGTAGGTGATACTATAAGCTTCGTTATAACTGAAACTCCTTGAGCTGGATCCATTAATGCGTCGAATAAGACATTATCATTTGTACTTTCAAATATTGCTTGTAATAAGATATCTGTTGCTTCCCTATCGGATTTTTGATTAACGAGTCTTAAAACTGTTAAAGAAGCCAACTTGTGGGTGATTAAATGTGATGCGTGTGGTGTAAACCTTGGTGCAAGTAATCCATATCTTCCTGTTAAGTTTGACGTGTCCAGCAGCCAAGTTAAGAGTAAAGCACCATTTGGATTAGTTGCTAATGGAATCGAATTAAGTATAATTGAAATTGCAAGTCGTTTCTACCATATGTGTTAGTCTTATATTTGAAAAAACTGTCTTACTCACCTGCTGACGTAAAGTAATATGTGAACTTTCTAAGATAGCTCTCATTGAACGTGCTCCAAAACGTCCTTGAGCTACATCCCAGATTCTATCACACATAGCGTCAAAAATGAATTCGTTAGCCGGCGCTCCGAACTTCAGACAACACTGAACGACATAATTACCGAATTGATCGAGAAGAAGAGGTGGTGTGAAAGGTCGAAGGTGTTGTACTATAAGTTCAACCTCTTGTGAAGTTGTAGCACAGTCTATGATTTTCTGAGCCGCCCATGTTCCATTCTGACGGAAGCGTTAGTTAGCGAAAGAAAAACATTTATTCTACCCACCTTATGACATCCAATCATAGCTAAGTGAGGTGCAAGTTCATTAAGCATGCGCATTTTAGATTCAAATGAACAAATTTCAAAGAGTTTTTGAATAATGGTATTACCAATGTAGTCACTAGCGAGGTCAACTATATTATCGATTAAACCACCTTCTGACATTGGTTTAGTTGCAAGAATTTCTGGATCATCCGAGAACGGAAATTGAGAGTTATCATCATCATACAATTCTTCATCTGTACTAGCTCTCCTCTTATCCTCATCTTGATTTTCAAGTTTTTTCCTTAATTCACGCAACTTTGAGGAATCAAATTTACGAATTGGTTGGTTATCAATACCATTAGTAGCTGGTAAAACTGGCGGTATAGATGTATAGTAAGTTGCAGCAGGTCTAAGCTCAGAAACTGATCTAATATCTTCATCTCTTGATTCGTGTCCTGCACTCAAAATTGACATGATCATTTGTTGATCATTTACGCTTGGTCTTTCTTCAGGATTAACTTGTTCAAGTTTTGGTGAGATAGAATTAACAACGCCTTCTTTCGCACCATTTTGTAACAAGTTAATCATTAAATTTGATCTGTAATTTTCTGTTTGACCTGATGCAAGTTGTTGTTCAATGGAGATATCACTAACGCCTTGAACGCCAACAAGAGAATGAGCTAAAGCTTGAGGATGACCACCATTTGGAGCTGTAGTTGATGATGGGAATATTATCGTGTTAGCGCTATCATCAATGCCAGTTGTTTTTACAGGTACTTTAGCAAATCCAACTCTAACAGCACCAATCTCTGGACCAAGGAGTTCACGACCATTAAGTGATTTTCTAGCTCTTACGGCATCGTCCAAACGTTCAAAGTTGACGAAACCGCAGTTCTTGTGAGTAAGAACACGAGCTGATTCGATAGGGCCAAATGGTCCAAAAAGTGCTAACAAAGTAGCTGGTGTAGTAGTACTTGGAATAGAACCAAGCCATAAAGCACGAGTTGGTTGCTCAGTTGTACCATCAAAGTTGATTTGGTTTGACATATTGGCTGGAACTTGAACTGGAAGGTTACCACCAGAGGAGTTCAAGAGTGAAGATGTCGAAGGAGGATTTTGAGGGGAATCAATTTTACCAAACCCTATTCTGACGGGGGTAGTAGATGCTGAACCACCATTTGCAGATGAAGTAGGTATTCTACCACCGAGTCTGTGCATAACGTCATCTCTTGCTCTAAGAGCATCGCTCTTTTCTACGAAATTAACGAAACCACATTCCTAATGAAGGTATTAGTTGGTTGAGAGTTAAAAGAGCTAGAAAAATTCTCACCTTATCCGTAAGTAAGCGTAAACTCTCGATTGCACCGTATGGGGCAAAGACATGCATCAGTTCTTGGGCAGTCGTGCGAGAATCCAAACCACCAATCCAGAGAGACCTAGTTGGAACCTGTTGACTTTGAACCTGATTGAGCGTACTATATGGGTCATCAAGTTGAGAAAGTTCCAAATCATAGGAATTGAAAGATTGCTGAAGTGGATGTGGCTGGGCATCTGGGAAAGGCACACCTGATCTTGCAGGAGCTCTCATTACATCAGGCTCATCGAGAATACCCATAGAGATAGCTCTCGGACGGGAAGATTGGCTACTACTGAGACCATTGATAAGCGGATCCTGGGGCTGTGGCTGTGTAGGGAAAGCCTGAAAGTCAGCCAAAGGATTGCTGTTGATCAAGTTAGCTGAGCTTGGATGTAAATGGTCAGCCGGCGCAGTAAACGATGACTTGAATGGGTCTGCAGCTTTCGAAGTTGATAAAGTATAAGCTCTCGATCTTGTTGGTGAATTAAGTGATATTGACTTGGCAAAACCTTGCGGTGGAATTGAGAGAGTTGGCTTCGGAGAGCTTGGACTCGAAGGCGGGTCGTCGAGCCCGAGATAGTCAAGCGTGCGCAAACAGGCGTCCTCTGAAGGGAGGTCTGAGGGTCTGCTGACTTCTTCACCGACCGCACCAACTTGTGAGTTCGAGCGCGAGTAGAAGAATCTACTACCAAAAGGATCCGCCAACCTCTGAACCGAGGGTGAGGAAGGCGGCAAAGTGAGTGAACCTGAACGCAATCTTGGTGATTTTTCTGGCTGTAAGGCAGAAGAATGTGAGTGTCTTAAACCAGGTCTTTGGGAGTTGTAGTCAAGTGATTCGATAGCCGCCGAGGACAAACCAGCCTGTGAGAGGTTGAGAGTTGGGAGAGGTGCTACTGTAGCCAGATTTGAAGGTAAAGTACCTGCTCTCGCACGTCTGACGGAGGGTCTAGTAGGGCTGTTGGAGGGGATGCCCTCTTCTTGCTGTATTTGCAGCGCCCGCTTAGATAAGTAGTGTATATTATTATTCGCCATAGATGGCCGTTCTCTAGCTAGAAGGCTGCTCCTCAAACAGTGACAGCGAGCAGCTACGTCAATTAAATAAAAATATTGAATAAAATATGATAGATTTATTAGAAAATCTATCAAATAAAGCTAATAAGCAGCCAACTAAACAGCCCAGATGGCATCCTTATCGCATACACGAGCAGCCGAAGCCTGCGTATGTCGACCCTACTATGGCGCAGAAGGAGGCGAATGCATTAGGCGCGGTCTACCAGCTCGGTGTAGACTCGCGCAAACCAAAGAAGACGATAGAGAGAAGAACGGTAGAGTATGCAGGCTCTTTGGCTGCATGGAACAAAGTATGTCAGGCTATCTACCAGTTCATTCTAACAGCTTTCTAGGAGCGTAGATCAATATCGACCGCCTATCCGAATCAGTTCCTTAGGCCTGGCTTGGATCACATCGTCGAGGTTAGTGCAGAATCGAACAATAGCATCATCTAACAAGCACTTAGTTAAGACCACCAGAAGCATATAGCAATCCAGCTACATCCATCGCTGCAAAGTTCGTACAGGCGTCAGTCAACAAGATCAAGTGCTCAATCAACGTAGTAGCCGTTAGTTTTTCTTAACTTTCATATCTACACCCTAACTAACACTCTTTAGTGGACACCAGATGGCAGACGTCTCCTCACTGGTTGTCATTCCGGCGAATTCGTACTTTGGAATGGTCTGACATTCAACTTCGAAACTATCTTACAAGCCCATGATTCCTCTATCAGAGCGTTAGCCTATACCTACTCCGGTGACTGGATTATATCTGCTGACTCTGCCGGTACACTCAAGTATTTCAACCCTGCGATGAACAATGTCGCAGCTTGGCAGGCACACGGTAACAAGGACACTGGTATGGATACTGCGATTAGGGGTGTAGCAGTATCACCGACTGATCAACACTTCGTCACTGCGTCTGACGACCAAACACTCAAAGTCTGGGCATTCGGTGAACGCCGTGAAGAGCGTACTCTAACAGGACACGGTTGGGATGTCAAGTGTGTGGACTGGCATCCACATAAAGGTTTAATCATGAGCGGTGGTAAAGACAACCTCGTTAAATTTTGGGATCCAAGGAGGGAATCAGATTTGACGACATTACATGGTCACAAGAATACAGTACAAACGTGTAGATTCTCACCCGATGGTCTCCTTGCCGCTACAGGCTCCCGCGACCAGAGTGTCAGAGTGTTTGACCTTCGCGCGATGAAAGATCTCGCGGTATTGAAAGGTTTCGAAAGAGAGGTCTGCTCACTCGCATGGCATCCAATACACCCTATGCTTGTTACTGGTACAGCTACGGGTGCGATGGTATACCACTCTCTAGCTCATCCGCATGATCCGAAGAGCACGATCAATCCGATAGCATCTGTCGATTGGGCACATGAGTCAAGCGTATGGTCTATGGCTTGGCATCCGCTTGGCCACTTGATGGCCTCCGGTTCAAACGACTATACTACACGTTTCTGGGAGCGTGAAAGACCTGGTAGAGCCGTCGGCAGAGACAAATTCCATCTCGGTCCAATGACGGAAGATGAAGAGAGAGAACTCTTACAGGGACCAACAATATCTCCTAACGTAAGCAAGGCAGACGACGAAGATTTACCTCTTCCTGGTCTCGGAAACACTAATACAGGAATCAAAAGTATATACGCTGTCGGTCCAATAGAAGGCCCTCTACCTGGATTCGATGGTTAATAGAAACTTATTAGATGGTTGTTTTATTCAATGAATAGAATGCTAATAAGCTCAAGTAGTTATGTATTTTTAATATTTATTTAATGAATGGCTTTTATAGATCTAGATGACAAGTAGAGATGCGAGTGTTGCTTCCGTTTCAATTACCTGTAATCGTCAGTAAAGGTCTTAATAGTACTCTTTCAAACCTACATCAAGTGCCTGTTGCACATGCAATGTCTTACGTGCTTCATTAAGCCAGTCTGTGAGAAGTGTTTTTGGCCATCCTGTCAACTGATTCAGTTCACGTGCCGCCATGTCAAGATTCTTTTGCGACAAGTAGTAGTCTGCGCGTGATAATACGGAAGCTACGTCGTTACCTTCAACAAGTCCTTGCTTTTTGAACAACAAAAGTGAAGAAAGGGCGGTTGAAACTGCAATTGAAAGGGGACCTGCGCCAACTTCAGGAGCTAATGCAACCTTTCTGACTTTTGGTTCTATTGATTGCCTATACCAATCTGAGAGATCACTGACACTCTCAACACCTTGGTCTGGAATTTTTGATTGATCGAGAGACTCTAAGGCTGATTCAACGACTTTACCACCAGCGGTATCTTCTTTAGTCTCCTTAGCGATTTTGACGAGTGCGTCGAGTTCTTTTCTGAATGGTTTCTTCTCATCTGATGATGTTGTTAAGGAGAGCTTGCCAACGACTGCTCTTTCGAGTGCTCTGTATGCTGACCAGAGTGTGTGTACTCTGACGTTATCATCAACGTAATCAGCATTGTCGAATGTGACCTGCTCGAGATTCTTCACATCATTAGCAAGTGATTCTAACTTTGCCAATCTACCACCACGTTCTTGTTCAACTTTGAGCTTGATATCGCGCAACCAGCGTCTTTGCATTTCGACACCTTGGGCAACAACTTGTTCCTTCAATCTTTGGTTAATAATTTCTGATTGAGTTGCGAGCTCCTCAGAGAGCTTCTTCTTGAATGATTCTGCAATTGACTTGCGCTCATTATCGAATTGCTCTCTCCAGTTTTGTTCATGAGAGTCAACGCGAGATTGAATTTGCTTCTCATGCTCAACAAGCATCTTAGAATACTCTTTAGCTTGTGCATCGAGGCTTCCCTCGAGTTTCTTCTTCTCTTCTTCTTTGAGTGCCTCGAGGCGTTGTCCAAGAGCTGACAAATCACCTTGAGCGGAATTTATGACGTCTTTGACGGATCCAGCGGCATGTGGAGTATCTTGTATGAATTTAGAGAGATTGTCAATCGTCTCTGCGAGTTGTGAAACAATTGGTTCAGATGCGGAGAGATCTTTGACTGCTGGAGCAAGCAATGGGAGTGCCTCAATTGGCTTCTCTTGTTTTGTGTTCGTTGGTTTTTTTGTAGGAGTTGATTTCTTTGGCTTTGGTGGGTAGACGTATCCCTCTGGGAGTGTGTATCCAATTGGGAGTGGTGGACCGGTATAGATCTTCTTTCCGTCGGCTGTCAAACCACCAGCATTTGGATCATCGACAGCATCAGCGACCTTATCGGCGGTCTTTTCAGCGGTCTCTTCAGTCTTGCTGGTGACTTGTTCGACCTTCTCGGCAACCTCCTTTGTCTTCTCGCTGGCAACATCGACGGTGTCATTAACGACGTCCTTTGCCTTGTTAACCAATCCTGAGCCAACGTATACACCCTCGTCAACACCTTCCTTAGCAGTGTCCTTAATTTCATCCTTCTTTACAGCACTCTTGTTGGCGTATTTGTCAACCAATTCCTGGAGTCTGGAGTAGGCATCCTTGCTAGCTTCAGTAGCACGCTTAGTTTGCTCCCTTATAGCCTCATAGTCGATATTCTCTAGCCTTTCTTTAAAATGTGCATCCTCGACGACTTCAAGGACTTGATGTGCACCTGGGAAAGTAGCTGTAAAGAATTCTGCATATTCTGGATTATCTAAAGCATAATATGAGCTACCAGCGTAGAAAATGCTGGTCAATAGCGTGGAGGTGATGATGAATCTACGTATTGGACGAGCAGGCTTTGTTGCAGCTGAAGCGAACTAGAGTAGTCGTAAGTTGTAAGTAAATCGTCTATAGAGTTATAAAGACCCACAGATCGTGTACCACGCGCGAGTGGTGCGCTAATTGACCGATTCACTCTAAGCATCTCGATGATGATAGTAATTAAAGAGTGAAAAGTCGTTATAAAATATAATATACAAGATAAATTAACTATTTCATTATATTTCATTAAACTGCGTCACAATAGCCAGCTTAGCGATTCTTAAGTGGATCGTCTGCATGGTCAGATCTGACGTTCTCCTCACTGATAGTTTCACTGCCTGATCGTCCTTTAGTTCTGTCCTTGAGTGGACCCTCGACAGAGTCTGCTTCCTCTGTCTCTGTTCTTTCCTCTATCTTCTCAGATGTCCTCGTGTAGATTCCCGTATGGGCAGTTGGAGGTGGACTCTCTGGCTGTTCATTGCGTTCTTTGAGCTCTTGCTCAGATGTTCTACCAAAGCGTGGTAAATTCTGTGAAAATTGCTACCATGTGGTTAGTTGGAGTAAGTAGAAAGTTTGCAGACTCACAACTCTTTGCTGCAATTGTAAGCCCCTTACAGGAGCTGCTAATATTCTCATCTTTGAAAGCATCTTGATTGTTACAGTGATGGTGCCACAATGATTTGATAACTCGCTATACGTCAGTGGATATCAAGAATGTTATATGATGTATTTTATCATTTATTTTACAATTAATTTATTTTATAAATCTTATACATTTTATATTCTACTTGCATTTTCTGCCTGGCCGATCTAAAGTGGAGATATTGATTGATTAACGAAAAAAGCCAAGCAAGTGTTACTAAAGAAGTAAAAGGTAGCTGTCTTGTATGCATCTCGTTATTGGAATGTCTGTACTCTCATTTATTTCTATCAACTTCCGTAACTCTCAGACCCTCTGCGTTGTCATCTCTACCCTTATAATCAATATATACCATCGAATACCCTCCCAGCTGGAATTTTGTTGGGTATGCAGCGGAATACGCACAGTCTCATTTGGATTTTTTCCGCCCTGTAGAAGCTTCCTGATACACCCCCTCTCTTGGTAAATCATGTTCCTGAAAATTCTGGAGCTCCAGGAGTTACCTGGAAATCACACTTTTATGTTCTCAGAAGTCCTCGCTATTATGGAGATATCCCCTATGGTATTTTATCTATCTTAGACAACTTTTCTGACTCGATCACTTAGATCCCCGGCTCGCCTTACCGTAAATGGTCATTTCAGTTACGGAGGTGTCACCTGACTTGTATATAAGGAATTTTTGGACCTCGCACCTCTCTCCACATTATCTCTTTCCAAATCCGAAAAAGTTCGCGGACATCAAAATGAGAGATTTTAAATATATTTTCACGGACGGACTTTTGTCCCCTAAGTATAGGAAATCGTTATTATATGGTGAGTTAGTTTCTTTATGTTATGAGGAGTATAGTTAAACTTATTTCCCACAGCTGCTATAGTGAGTTAACTAGAGTGTTTATGTTCGTTTGGCTAAATAGTGCAATAAGGCATCCATGGGTGCTGTTTTATATGTAAGATAATATTTTAAAGTTAATTACCCACCTGACTTTATGCACAGGGTTATGGTAAGAGTGATAATTTTCATGAAGACAATAACTAACACAACACAAAGGTAAGAGCACACACTGAGTAATTAGCGTATTTATTGACTCGCTTTGTCTTTTCTAGATGGTACATATTTCACCAGTGTCCTTGCAACCAAGAAGTGGGCAGAAGATTATGGCGAAATTAACGCAGAAGGAGAATATCATTTCAATAGTTCAGATAAAAGTTTATCGACCTCAATTGTCTTCGTTGGTGAACTTGTAGGCGCTTTAAGCTCATCATTTTTGGGTGATTACTTCGGTAGAAAGGGTACTTTCATAACGGCATGTGCGATGGGTGTAATCGGTACAATTCTGCAAACAGTCATGACTGGAAACCTTCCTATCTTTGTTGTCGGTAGAATGGTTCTTGGTATTTGTGTTGGTATTATGAGTAACGCGACCCCACTCTACCTTAGTGAAATTTTAAGTTAAAATTTGGTTTAGTGATCGACAAACTAACATCATGCAGGTCCCTGTAAACTTACGTGCTAGTGTAACCGGTAGTTTCCAGTTGCTGCTTGCGACTGGTCAAGTTATTGGTGCTGCAGTTGGTATCGGCTCAAAAGATCGTACAGACACGGGTGCTTACAGAATCCCTATCTGTATAAACTTGATTTTTGTCTTTATGATTTTCTTTGGTCAAGCAATCATCCCAGAATCACCTCGTTGGTTAATCTATCGCGACAAGACCGACAGAGCTGAGAAAGCACTCTGGAAAATCCATGGAGATAGACCAGATGCAGCAGAATGTGTTAAGGAGGAAATGGAGGTTTTCAACCAGACAAAAGATGACGAGTTGCAGTCATCAGGTAAAGATGCTACTTGGGGTACCGTTTTCAAAGGAGGAAATGCACGCAAGCTATTTGTAATATGCGGTATCCTCATCTGCCAACAGGTTTCTGGTATCCAGATCGTTTTTAGTTATATCAGTAAGTGAAACCCCTATCCTGAAACTTTTACTTAGTTCCCCTCCAGCCGTCATCGCACAAGATTTAAACATTGGTGATGAGTTTATTATTACAATTGGTGTCTGTTTGGTCGAACTCTTTGGTGTTATCATCTCATTCTTCATCGTCAATAGGTTTGGAAGACGTCCGCTGCTAATGTCGACTGGTGCTTGCATGTCAGTCTTCTTGCTTATCATGGGTTTGCTTGGCGTTGGTAACTACACGAATGAAGCTATGGCACCAACCTACAACAAAGTCGTCATCGCTTTCTATTTCCTCTTTACTTTCGTATTTAACTTGGCTTGGGGACCTCTCGCTTGGGTCTGTGCTAGTGAACTTTCTAGTGGTCGTGTCAAGAACAAGATTATGTCTCTTGGTACCGCCTGCTTCTGGGTGAGTGTCACTTTGTCACTTTGAAAATTTTCTAACGCGTAGAAACAGATTTCTGCTTTCGTAGTACGTACTGAAAACAATTTAAATACTTAAGCTGACCCCACCTTAGGTCACTTTCACCTTACCATACTTGTTTGTCAAACTTTCAATATTTGATCCTCACTAACAATTTTCAAGGTATGATGATGAACCAGGTAAAGCAAACCTTCAATCAATGGTATCCCTCATCTATGGTTTCCTCTGCTGTCTCACTGTAGTCTTCGTCTACTTCTTCCTTCCAGAGACACGCGGCAGAACACTCGAAGAGATTGTCTACATGTTTGAGAATAAAGTTCCAACACGTCACTGGGACGAGTACGACACTAGCAAGATGATAGTTCCTAACGAAAAAAGACATAGATTCAGTGGTGACATCCCAGAGCACCTTGAAAATCTCGAGAACAAGGAGCATGACAACAAGCTCATGAAATTAGATAATGCTTAGAAACCCCACACAGTTTATTCAATAGATTTTATGATACTAATGAACTTAAGAAAATAACAAAATTCAACGTTACAGATTATAGATGTGTAAATTTCAGTTTTCCAGTCCGTTGGAGGTATGACGTACCCTCAAAAATAATTTCTACGAATGATAGATATACGCATTTCTTGTATAATACTTTCTTAGATTGTGCAGCTTCCTTATACTTTGAATCAGTGACGACAGTGATGTTCGTGAGTCTGTCAAAAGCGAGGCAGTCCATCTCAAAATGGGCTGTATGGGTGTCGTATAATCACATCCATACTAGTATCTAAGCTTTCTTACTTCGCTACAATGAAGAGGAAGAACTTTAATATCGAGCCATCTAATCGAAGCAAATCGAACAAGTCCACTAAAATAGACGATGACATACGAATGCGGCTATGGATAAATGCCAGTCAGGAGCCTTCTAGCAACCTCTCAGCTACGCGATACGTCCCACCTCTGAGAGCGCCAACTTTGAAAGAACTCTCGATATCCATCGTAGTCGACAAGTTCAAACAACTCTATGAATCTTCTAGGGACACTTTCGTAGAAAGCTTCCGCCGATTGCCTGATTTTGATAGGGAGATGCTGGGTGATGCTATAATGACGAAATATGCGGATTTAATGAGTATTACTCTGATAAGAGAGGTAAGTAAGGTTGCAATGCTATAGCTGAGCTTACATAAAATAGCTTTTTATTCTCCCGCCATCTATCAAGCTCGACCATAGTCTTCCTTCGTTAAGTCGACAGCACTACCCTAAGTTATTGCGAGAGTTACCAGGCGGACTAACGACGTTGGATCTCACTGGTTTCAGCGAGCTATCAGACAAGTCTGGCCCACAATTCGTGAGGAAATCGCCTCATCTTCGCACGCTCAAACTGAGAGGTTGTCTTAGCATTGGAGAGGGTTCGATAGATGCGATCAAGATGCTATCCGAATTAGAGCACCTCGATGTGTCATTTACAGCGATACCACTCGCGGGACTGTCGAAGGTGCTCAGTAATTGTGTCAAATTGAAGCGCTTAGACATCAATGCTACGGGAAAAGTAGGGTCTAAGAATACTGCGCAATGGGATCAAATGCTTGATAGTGTGATCAGCTCATCCGTTAATGCTAATCTACAGCCACTATCGCAACTGGAACATCTCAATGTCGCAGAATGTAACATTTCCGATGCAGCCTTGGGGAGATGGCTCACACTAGCACCTTCATTGAAGGTGCTCAACTGTAGTAATTGTGAAAGTCTATCAAACCCAATGCTGTTTCTACCTCCAAACCTCTACAACCAGCTCGTCAAGATCGATATCTCCTTCATGAGCTTGGACTTGTTCAGCTTCAATGCATTCTACCAGGAAATACTCAAGAGCAGTAGCATCAAGGTGTTGTGGATGTCAGGCATGATGCGGAAAGCAAGCGCGTCGGATAATGAGTTCTTATTGGTTGATGGGCGTCTTACGCCGACAGAAAACACTCTGGAAGGTTTTGCACTAGAAGAGCTCGAATGGAGCAATAACCCGCGGTTGAAAGGAAGTCAGTGTTTATCATACCATATTACGAGCAAATTGAAGGTAGGTCATAGCTCAACTACCCCAACACGTTGACATCCAATAGTATTTGAATCTATCGGGGTCGACATTCGATGGTGCAGCATTCAACGATGCCATCATGGCGAATGACCCTCGCTGTTTGGAAAATTTGCAGCTTAATGAGTGCAATATAGACGCAAATGTTGTGGCTGGTATAACCAAACTAAAAGGACTGAAAACACTCGGATTAATGAAAACCAAGATTGATGAGGAGTCCTTGAATGAGATCATCAAGTGTTCACCCCTACTTAGTTCTCTTAATATCACGCAATGCAGAGCGATCCCCGTGGTAAACCGCCGTAGATATTTCGAGTATTATGACGAACGAGAATAACTTAGTGATACAAGTATAAATTAAGTGTACTATAGAAATCCTTCTAATATTATCCTAAAGCTTATCTTGGAAGCTCATCTGCAGCTCGCGATTGCATTGTAAACATCGGCCCAGATATCGAGGCCTGTAATTCGACCACCTCTATCTAATTCCATACGATAGAGTGATGTTTCGTCCCATCTGTTATGTATTAAAAGAGATCGGACAAAGGGAAGTCGACCTACCTTTTGCCAGTTTTGCGGTTCAAAAATGTCGCTTCTCCTTTGCAGGTAACTATAGCGCCTGTCGCTTCGCCCTCACTGGAATATCGCACGTCGACCGACCAGCCATCCCAAACCGGTTCGTTCTCTATATTAAGGTATTTGTTGACAAGTTTAAAATAATCTACTAGATATGTACCACCGTCGAGCTCGTCTTCCTCTTGTCCCTCGAACGTCTTACCAAGATAAGGCAACTGAGGTAATGGTGGTCCATGCTCGAATACGTATCCATTTGGACTGAAATGACTTAATATAGATGGTAGCTCCTCACCCCTTCCAAACGACTCGCAAAAGCTCTTGGCTGCATTTAGCAATCTTTCGTAGTCACCCATCTTGGTCGTTGGTGAATAAAGGAGTGGGTAAGCAGAAAATGAATATATGTGTAACCAGAAGTGTAGCTCTACCGTAGCACAACTGCTATTAAGAAGACCCGATCACTGTGCGTTCTTACAGAAGCGCCAGTCCCATAGAGCAATTTTGTGAGAGATACATAGCATAATAGCACTTATAGAACGTTCTTAGTGGCATGACAGACTTCATCTCTCATTCGTCATCAAATCCATAGAAACATCGTAATGTGTCATATATTAAACTATCCTTTAGGAGACTTGGAAAAACAATCTAAAAGCTATCAGTGTCATCCAGATTGACTTCTATTTTGGAGTATTAAATTAATTTTTTTTCTTCCCCCTCAAATCGTTCCCTTTCACTCGAGTTCAGATTTGTCAAAAACCATCAAATCCAGCCAAAATGGGTGAGTATATTAAAAGAATGCTATATTTAAGGCGTTATTGTGGTATTATCTACTTAGGGGATATCATCTCTGTACTTTTCGCTCTACCATCTCTTGTCTTCTCTTTTGGAGTTTTTATCACCACTTTAGCGACCTCTATATAGCCACCCAGAGTGATATATTAACAAAATCTCACAGTTCAATTCACTATTGATGAGCTCAGAGGGCTCATGGACAAACCAACACAAATCCGTAACATGAGGTGAGTTTGTGTCTCTTCTCGTGAACTTTTTACTTACAAATTTAACAGTGTTATCGCTCACGTAAGCAATTTTAGCTCGCTTGCAACCTTTTCTAATCCCATTCCAGGTTGACCACGGTAAGAGTACTCTCTCAGATGCTCTGGTTGGTAAAGCTGGTATCATTGCTTCAAACAAGGCTGGTGACATGCGTTTCATGGACACCCGTGACGATGAAAAGGAGCGTGGTATTACCATCAAATCCACCGCTATCTCTATGTATTTCCCTCTCCCAAAGGAAGACATGGAGGCTCTCAAGCAACCATCAGAAGGTAACGAGTTCTTGATTAACTTGATCGATTCCCCAGGTCACGTTGATTTCTCATCTGAAGTTACCGCTGCCCTTCGTGTTACCGATGGTGCCCTCGTTGTCGTCGACTGTATCGAAGGTGTTTGTGTCCAAACTGAGACTGTCCTTCGTCAATCCCTTATTGAGCGTATCAAGCCAGTTGTTTGTATCAACAAGGTTGACAGAGCTCTCTTGGAATTGCAAGTCGGCAAGGAAGATCTCTACCAATCTTTCTCACGTACCATCGAATCCGTTAACGTCATTATCGCTACCTACAACGACCCAGTCATCGGTGAATCACAAGTCTACCCAGAAAAGGGTACCGTTGCTTTCGGTTCCGGTCTCCACGGTTGGGCCTTCACCCTCCGTCAATTCGCTGGTCGTTACGCCAAGAAGTTCGGTGTTGACAAGTCAAAGATGATGGACAAGCTCTGGGGTGACAACTACTTCAACCCTAAGACCAAGAAATGGACCAACAAGGACACTGATGCTGATGGCAAGACCCTTGACCGTGCCTTCAACATGTTCGTTCTCGACCCAATCTTCCGTCTCTTCGACGCTATCATGAACTTCAAGAAGGACGTCGTTAACACCATGGTTGACAAGCTCGAAATTCCTCTCACCTCAGACGAGAGAGAACTCGAAGGCAAGCCACTCCTCAAGGTTGTCATGCGTAAGTTCTTGCCAGCTGGTGACGCTCTCCTTGAGATGATTGTTATCAACCTTCCATCACCAAAGACCGCTCAACGTTACCGTGTTGAAGGTCTCTACGAAGGTCCACTCGATGACGAATCAGCTATTGGTATCCGTGACTGTGATCCAAAGGGTCCACTTATGCTTTACGTCTCAAAGATGGTTCCAACATCTGACAAGGGTCGTTTCTACGCTTTCGGTCGTGTCTTCTCTGGTACCGTTTCATCTGGTCCAAAGATCCGTATCCAAGGTCCAAACTACATCCCAGGTAAGAAGGATGATCTCTTCGTTAAGACCATCCAACGTACTGTTCTTATGATGGGTCGTAACGTTGAAGCCATTGAAGATTGTCCAGCTGGTAACTTGATCGGTTTGGTCGGTGTTGATCAATTCTTGCTCAAGTCTGGTACCCTCACTACCTCAGAAACCGCTCACAACATGAAGGTCATGAAGTTCTCTGTCTCACCGGTCGTCCAAGTCGCCGTTGAAGTTAAGAACGCCAACGATCTTCCAAAGCTTGTTGAAGGTCTTAAGCGTCTCTCCAAGTCTGACCCATGTGTTCAAACCTGGATCGCTGAAACTGGTGAACACATTGTCGCTGGTGCTGGTGAACTTCACTTGGAAATCTGTTTGAACGATCTCGAAAACGATCACGCAGGTGTTGCTCTTAAGAAGTCTGACCCAGTCGTTGGTTACCGTGAAACCGTCAAGGCTGAGTCATCAATGACCGCTCTTTCTAAGTCACAAAACAAGCACAACCGTCTCTGGGTTACTGCTCAACCATTGGAAGAAGAACTCACCCGTGACATCGAAAACGGCAAGCTCACTCCAAGAGATGATCCAAAGACTCGTGCACGTTACCTTGCTGACACTTATGGATGGGATGTTGCTGATGCTCGTAAGATCTGGTGTTTCGGTCCAGACACCACTGGTCCAAACGTTATGATCGATATCACCAAGGGTGTTCAATATCTTAACGAAATCAAGGATTCATGTGTTGCTGCATTCCAATGGGTTACTAAGGAAGGTGTCTGTACTGAAGAAAACATGAGAGGTGTTAGATTTAACATCTTGGATGTTACCCTCCACACTGATGCTATTCACCGTGGTGGTGGTCAAATTATTCCAGTCACCCGTCGTGTCTGTTACGCCGCTCACTTGTTAGCTGACCCAGGTCTTCAAGAACCAATGTACTCTGTCGAAATCCAATGTCCAGAAACATGTCTCGGTGGTATCTACTCAACCCTCAACAGACGTCGTGGTATGGTTTACTGGGAAGAACAAAGACCAGGTACTCCAATGTACACTGTCAAGGCTTACTTGCCGGTCTTGGAGTCATTCGGTTTCAACGGTGCTCTCCGTGCTGCAACTGGTGGTCAAGCTTTCCCACAAGCTGTCTTCGATCACTGGGAACTCATGAACGGTTCACCACTTGAAAAGGGATCTAAGCTTGAAGCTCTCGTCAAGGACGTTCGTAAGCGTAAGGGTCTCAAGGAAGATGTTCCACCTCTCGAAAACTTCTACGACAAGCTTTAAAATGTTTCTTTATTTTCACATAATTTTCTTTCTCATGAATGCAAAAACATTATTATTATATATGCTAAATATTAATAGTACATTGTGTGATTTACTCTTTCCAAGGTATGTCGACTGTGTTTTTTATTGCGTTGTAGTCATCAATGTGGTTTTCTAGTAAGTAATTCCTAAGAATTGTGATTTCTTTTTCATCTCGAGATGCTCTTGTCATTCTAAATAAAATTTCAATTGCGTTGGTATCTGGTTTGAATTCTTCACTATTGAAGGTGACATTACGAGCATCTGAAAACCTTCTTCTTCTAACAAGGGCTTCTATGAGAGTTTCCCAATTCTTCCTATTAGGTTTGATGTATTTCTTTGATAAATTCCAAATATGGATTGAATCAGCGGGTGTGTTCCTACTACCGCTTACATCTAATGCTATTGATAAAGACGCGTTATCAGCTCTACGTGAGAATAAAAGTGCATTATAGAGTTCAACGCATTTTCCACCATTACCAACTCTATTATGAGCATTAAGGAGGGCATTATGGAGGTATATATCTGGCATTATTGATCTATCAACGTTCAAGAGTGTTTCTATTTTTGCAATACTCCTGTTATCCCTCACATGAGCGTAATAATCTAGTAAACTGGTGTAGGTTTTACAGTCTGGGGGATAACCAGCTTTACGCATATCGTTTAGAATTTCAGAGAATAGTACAGCTGGTACGATATTTTCATCTTGGAATTTGAGACCACAAAATTCTGCAATGATAGTTGAGAATCCAGCAGCATCAAGTCGAGTTGCTTTACTATCAACGACGTTAGCATAAAGTCTAAACGCCTGATAGTAATCACTTGAAGCGTGAAGGAGAGTGACTATGAATGAAGTTGTGAATTGACTTTCTAAATCGACACTATTTGTTTTCATATCGACAAGAATGTCAATTGCTGTTTGTACATCACCAGCTTTTGCGCATGTTCGAAGCATATGAGCTAATACACGTGTATCTAATCGCTCGCGATCAAGTTGATCATAAATTGATAACATTTTGCGTAAATTATCAAGTGCTGTACCATCTTTATTACCCGCAAGTGCAGTTATGAGTGGTAAAGTCACCGCCAATGATCGTTGATCTGGAATAGAGATACAGAATTCATAAGCTTCATCAAGGTTTACCATCAGGAGATGCTCTAAAGCTGCTCTGTAGGTGTGTTTACCTGGTTCAACACCAGCATATGCAGAGAGATCATCTATGAGAATCTTCGCATCTTCGCTTGATGAAGGCCTTTGTGATAATCCGACGAGGTGAGATAAAGCAATATCATTAGGTGATAGACCTGCTAAAAATATCTCATCAACGACTTCCTTTGCTTTTTCAAGACCATGTTGGCGACCAGTAGCCAATAGGATACACGTCCAGCTTGCTATGTCCGTGTCACTCGATCTAAGAAAAGCTTCAGATTCATTTGCTCGACTCCATTGATGTAACCTTGAATAACCATCTAGTAGAATAGTGTGTGTAAATAAATCTGGTTGATAGCCATCCATTTTTAGATCCTCTAGGAGGCTATCTACAACATCTATATCGTGATATTGGAAAGCCAACTTTAAACGTGCGTTGTAGATATGTAAGTCAGGTTTAATGTCGCGCTCTTCCATAATTGATAGTACACGCTGATAAGCGTTGTAGTCGTTGTGGGTTGAACAACCAGTGAGAAGGACCGAGAATATAGCAAGCGAAGGATTATCCAAAGTGCGTACGATATCGACTGCTTTGTTTATTCTACGCTGGTTTACGTATGCTTGTATAATGAATTGGAAATCACGCCTCGAGAGTTCCAACTTCCAATGATTGCGTATATCCTCACAGAATTGATCCAAAAAAGGTGAACTTTGTTTAGATAAGATAGACAAAGTCTTTGAAAGTTTGTTGTTGTCTAGGAAATCCTTATTCGATGATGTCTTCAAGTTGTTGTAATGCGTTACTAAAGTGTCTATGGAAGGGTTTTTACTATTTAGATTTCTATTAAACAACTCGTTCGATTGTTTAATTGAAGGTTTCGTAGATTTGAACAAATTCTTAAACAAGTTCGTTATCTGCTTATAGTCCTCTATTCTAGAGGATTTGTATAATAATTTAGACGATTTCCTTAGAGAATAAATAAATAAGGATAAGAAGGAATAAATATTTCTCACATTTTTTATTTTTTTATCTCGTCGTCTTCTCTACAAAGCCTTCCTCTCTCTTGAGCTCGCTTTAGTTGAAAATCTGATGTCTACGCTATCAGCCATCCAAGCACAGCAGGATTTTATAGTAAAACCATCCGATGGTGTAACTCAATTGGATACTTCACAATGGCCATTGTTGTTGAAGAACTACGACAAGTTGCTAGTCAGATCAAACCATTACACTCCACTGCCATTTGGATGCTCACCATTAAAGAGGGATTTGGTTACTTACATTAAGTGAGTTTTTCTTCTTCAAAATGAGCTATTCCTGTTTATCCTCTGATGATTCTTTTCACACCTGAAATTCTTTGACGATATAATCAATTTATACTGTATCTGCAATTCTGATCTACTCACGAATAGCTCATTTTGCTTTCCTTATTACCCTTCTAACCCTCCCCAGATCCGGTGTCATTAACCTTGACAAACCTTCAAACCCTTCCTCACACGAAGTTGTCGCTTGGATTAGAAGAATGTTGCGTACAGAAAAGACCGGTCACTCAGGTACCCTCGATCCTAAGGTCACTGGTTGTCTCATCGTCTGTATCGACAGAGCTACCCGTCTCGTCAAGTCTCAACAAGGTGCTGGTAAGGAGTACGTTGCTGTCTTGCGTCTTCACGACAAACTTCAAGACCCAGCTGCTCTCCCACGTGCTATCGAAACACTCACAGGTGCTCTCTTCCAACGTCCACCTTTGATTTCCGCTGTCAAGCGTCAACTTCGTATCAGAACCATCTACGAATCAAACCTCATAGAATTCGACAATGACCGTGGTTTAGCTGTCTTCTGGGTTTCATGTGAAGCTGGTACTTACATTCGTACCTTGTGTGTTCACTTAGGTCTCCTCCTCGGTGTTGGTGGTCACATGCAAGAACTCAGACGTGTTCGTTCAGGTGCCATGTCCGAAGATGATGATATCGTCTCTATGCACGATGTTCTCGACGCTCAATGGATTTACGACAACACCAGAGACGAATCTTACTTACGTAGAGTCATCAGACCACTCGAAGCTCTCCTTGTTAACTACAAGAGAATCGTTGTAAAGGATTCAGCCGTAAACGCCCTCTGTTATGGTGCCAAGCTTATGATTCCAGGTTTATTAAGATATGAAAATGGCATTGAAGTTAACGAAGAGGTCGTCCTTATGACAACAAAGGGTGAAGCTATCGCTGTCGGTATTGCGCAAATGTCAACAGCTGACTTGTCAACCGTCGACCACGGTGTCGTAGCAAAGATCAAGCGTTGTATTATGGAACGTGACTGGTTCCCAAGAAAGTGGGGTCTCGGTCCAAGAGCTCAACAAAAGAAGAAGATGATCAAGGATGGACAACTTGACAAGTTCGGTCGTCACACTGATGCAACTCCTGAAAGCTGGAAGAACGGCTACACTGATTATAGCCAAACATCAACAACGATTCCAACCCAACCAGAACCAACCGCGGAAGTTAAGGAAGAGGTTAAGGTAGAAAGTGTTGAAAAGCCAGCTTCACCAATGAAGACTGAGGAAGTTGATGATGCCGAAGCTCAACGTAAGAAAGAGAAGAAAGACAAGAAGCGTAGACGTTCAGAAGCCGCAGGTGAAGGTGAAGAAGATGAGGAGGAGAGAAAACGTAGGAAAGCTGAAAAGAAAGCCGCAAAAGCCGCCGCAAAAGAAGCTGCCAAGGAGTAATTTTTATTAGATCTTTGTAATTTATCTGCGTTCCATGTATTAATCTTTATAACTCAATTCTCTTGGTTTGTTTGCTGATTTTGTAATCACACTGTTATGTAGTCACGTTGTCTGTCTATTAGATCTTAATATTGTAGGGATATAAGGCGTGTTATAAACTGTCACTGCATTTCTGTGCTGCGTCGATTAAAATCTGTAACATAGCAGGCTGATACGATGTTCGATTTTGCTTTAAGAGAGAGTTTCCTATAATGTAAGCTATGTAATTGCTTAACAACCGTTCAACTGGTTGTCGTCTCTCGAGATCTCAATCATCCTTATACCAATATCGTAACAGATACACAACATCCAGGGAGTGACAAACCGATGGTATTAACGTAAGATATTACTGATGGTCGTACATAATACGTCACTGTTTGAGATCAGCTATAGTCCTCTTGTATATTTGGAGGTACGATCTAAGGTCTTAACGTCATTATCAACTCTGTAGGTTGCAGATGATGCAATTTTGGTTTATATCATATATCAGTTCGTGTGCACCGATTTGTACGACCAACCAGGCGAGAACAAGACGTACCCCCTCGTACTAAGAGATGAATGGCATTAGAGCGTATGTTATGGTGTTTTGATGCATATTCGATCCGCGTAACCCTACTAAGTACCTACATAACAATATTACAGAGTTGAAACATTACCGAAACTGTAGGAATAGGGTAGTAATTCCACGAGCTGCTAATAGTATTCAACTTTGAGTCCATTGCTTGATATCCTGATCACTTTCATTAGCTTTAGTATTTCTCGGTATGACGAAAGATCTTGAATAGTAGGTAATGTATTTTACTGCCGTTATCAAGTATCTACGGATGTCTATAGCCAAGACGCTAGTCATACACCTCCCTTCTTATTGGTTCTATTAATGTCCCAAGATGAGTAAGAAGACATCTATGAAAAAGGAAAGTGTTGTGTATTGAGTGGGTATATCATTCTTATCCAACACTCTAAGAAATCCAAGGAAATATTCGGAATAGAGCGCCAGACAAGTGGGATGACAACAACGTCATAGGTGCTTAATCCACACCAAATTTCGTCAAATGAGGATCAACTCGTTTGTTGAATAACTACCATTACAACCAACTAAAAATAAAAATGCTCACTAGATTCGCACGTCAGCAAACACGTACAATTTTCACTTCCCGCGCCGTTTTATCGAGTGTGGAAGGTCAAGCAAAGCAAGATCCAAAGGTGATAGAACAAGAACGTAGAAGGCAAGACAAAGCAGGAAACAAGAACGAGCACGGCGAGGATGTGTCACCACAGTGAGTTTCTACTCTTCCCATATGTACACATATTAATGTGATGTAAGCAGCGATCACGCACCTGGCTGGAATCCTACACTTGCTACTAGCTCAGAGGAGGCCGCTAAAGCTGATAGAGACCCTCATGCTACACCAGAAGAGCTCGCTAAGAACGCTAACAGAACTGCTGAAAAAGTTAACAAAGACACTGGAAATATCTAATTAACGATTATGATTAATGATACAACAAATTTATTCTATTATTCTACTTCTTTTGTCTCTTGTTCGTGCCCTCTGTGTTCTTGCTTTTTAGTTTGTTGACTGCATCCCACATTTCTTCGTTGATCTTGTTCGCTTTCTCAAGAGCTACCTTAGATTCTTGGAGCTCCTCTTTGAGTTTCTTGACACGTCCGTCATCTTTCTCTACTGGTTTACTTTCTGCTGATTGTTTAACAATCACTTCATCGCTTGTCTCGTCAAAGAGTGTATCAAAGAATCCATCAGTGACTGATTTGACACCAGTACGAATTTGGACAGAATGATTGTCGCGATCAGAATCACCAATTGTCTTCTTGAGGTTACCGAAAGGTAAAATAGGTGGTAAAGCAGACGATGCTGCAGCTGTTGATCCTGTTACATTCGCTGAAATGGCTGTAGCCGAAGAAACACCACCCAGGTCAATAGGCTTGATGATGGATTTAATATCTGCAAGTGCGTTTTTGCCATTACCCATGGTTCTGAGATGCTGGTGTGATCTCACGTCGTAGCACTCTATCAAACCATCCTGACAACCGAGGTAGACTGTGTTTGCAGATACACTAAAGCTTAATGTCGTTATGCTTGTCTCTCTTGGTAATTTTATAACACGCTCATGTGTATCATCGTCGCCAGCCCTCAAGGATGTTTGTCTCTCATGCAAATCTGCTCTGTAAATTTGATTGTTTGAGGCCACATAGAGCCTACGCTCTAACTTGTCCACGGCTAATGATGTTAATGCTGTTGGGAATTCAATTGTCGAGATTAGTGAGCGTGTTTTGAGTGACCATATCTATACTTTGATTAGCTGCATCTTGTTTGATTAGCAAACCATACCTTTACAGTCTGGTCGAGTGAGCTCGTGTATATTCTCGCATCAGGGAATTCTCCCAATCCGACATAAAGATCCTTTACTGGTAAAGTGTGGTCGGTGTATGTGCAATATGGCACGGGGAGCTGTCCTTGTAAGTCTTCATCTAGGAGTCTACTATCATTAATATATACTTCAATCGGTATTAGTTTGCCCACCTAGATACTAGCCAGACGTTCACAGACGCGTCGTCTGAAATGCTAACCAAGACGCTCGTTTTCTCATCAAATTCGAGCTTATTTATACGACGATAATGTGCATCAAAGCTTGCAAACAATACGCCTGAACTTATCTTAGAAGATCGTGAGCATTTCTTCTTGTAATTCTTCTCTACTTACTTCCCATAAAAACACTCTACCATCATCTGTACCACCAGCGCAGAATGAGTTATCAGGTGATACGCACCAGGCCGTGAGTTTCTGCGGAAGGATAATTTTACTATGCAGTTGCTCCTATACGACTGTGAGCCATATTCGTGATTTTGAGAGAAGACATACTTTTTGCCAGGAATAAACGTTCAAAACACCTTTATCAGATTGTGGTGTTGCTACTATCCCACCGACCAGTTTTGTACTCAGCACGACAGAACATCCAGCAGATATCCCACTTGAACCTTTGAAAGAATGCAAGGAACTACCGGTGAGTGCATCATATATGTGTACACCACCGCTACCATGTACACTGCTACCTGCAGTAGATGCTACGACAACTTCACTCAACATGACTTGATGATTGTCGATAAAGAAGTTCCTAGGAAGTGAAATGCATTATTTTTTTGTTATACAAATTAAATTAAGTCGACTGAGCTAAATTATCTGATGCTTTTGATTGTAGTTCCTCAAATATGTCGTTAGCAGGTTCTACAATATTCTCCTGTAAGACATCCTTGTATTGGGCATAATCATCGTAACTTGTTGGGAATTGCTGACAAGCAAAATCCCAAGATGATAGCCATTTAGATTTCTCGCATTCATTGTTCGTCCATTCTAACCCATACATTAAAGGACTGAATTTGAAGTAAACGATCATTGCAACAATTAGTATCAATCCAGCCAGCTGGAAACGAATTCTCGATCTTAGCTTGTTCGTTATTAAGTCGAAAATTACAGATATCATCACAATTGAATAGAACAGAGCTGGTAGGTAGTGATGAATGAATAGTTGTCTCTCCATTAAGAAGAATGGAATGTAGTGTAGAGCCCACCCAGATGCAACGAATGAAGAGATCAAAGTGTAATGTCTGGTGCTGGCTAATGAAGTGTCAGTGTCATCTTACAAAAACAAGCAACTCACCATCAAAATCAGAGTAGCCTCTCTTGTTTCTCAACGTAAGTAAACCGAGGTAGGCACCAGACCCAAGGATAGCTACAAATCCAAGCCACCAAACGACAGGATTTCCAATCAGATAGATCTGCTTATGATCTTTAACCCAGAAATTGATACCACGTAAAAATAAAGGCCAAGACATTGGTCGACTGTCAAAAGCATGTCTCTCAAGTAAACCATTATTCACGTCCCACATGACACTTTGTAATTCGTAGAACTTCTCCAAGAATCCCATTGGGCGGTAGTTTACCATTTCAACATTCTCGTTATCTTCAAGTTGACCATGGCTATTGACTTCGACATACCAAATGCTATTCTCGAGGGGAGACTGTTTGTTACACGTAACCTCCTGTTGACCATACCCCCATTCTGGTAGCTTTTCTTTATGTGAAAAGAGATAACAACCACTAAGAACGTGCTTCAATCTGAAATGAGTTTTAATTGCTTTGAGTTCCTTATACGATGAAGGATCTCTTGAGTCACCATTCACAATCTCAATTTTGAAGTTATCATTAGCATCCCCATTGAATCCCTCAAAACCGTATCCAGAAACTTCATTTTGGAATTCAGCTTCACTAACTGGAGGTTTGTGATCGTGCGAGTGTAACCTCTTTCCTGTATCCAAATGCATGAGTCTAATTACAGCTCCGTTGTAGATTTGTCTGAATTTCTCATTATGATAATCATGGTGATCAGGTTCGCCATTGTTATCACTTCTTTCTACGATCTGCCAGATATTGTTATCGTCAGTGTATGGATAGAGTGTTATTTGCTGCTGGAATGATCCTGTTGGATAATCGTGTTCATGGGAGTGTAAGTAACCACCAGTGGAGTGTAAGTGTCTAATGGAAACTTCCGATCCCATACCAACTGGTGCGTAAGTATCTTGCAACCTGTTTCCTCTTAAAGAATGTTGGAAAGCCGCTGACATGAAGGTATCCCCACCTCCTGATCTATTGAGTATCGATAAATGTATAGCGAACATCCACAAGTAGAATAAGATTGGTATAACTATCAAACACAATGCTCTCGTAGTGAAATGCTTAAAGAGCAAGCGTGGTGGTATAGATAAATTGCCAAGCAATTCCCAAAGCTGATAAACAGTAGCTACGCCAATGGTAGCAACGGTAAAGAGACCGACCCATTTAACACTGAGTACTGCTCCGAGTGATAAACCAGTCAAGAAGAGCCACGACCACCATTCCTGGGTGAAATGTGCTGTCTTTGATTTGTTCTGGTTGTAGAATTTAATGAAAGAATACGTCGAGAGAGCAGTAAAGAAAACCAAAGGAGAGTCAAGTAAGATGAGCCTAGATTGTGTCGCTAACGCGTTCTCGAATGTGATCAACAAACTTCCCAGCAAGGCTGAAATTGGCTTCAACTGGAGTGATCGACAGATAAGATACGTGAGGGGAGTGAGGGCTACGCCAAGGAGAGCAGGTACTGCCCTCATAGCAATATATGGTACGTCATGAACGACATAGTCGTCTCCAATGTGCTCAAAAGAGAAGTTCCCGTTGAACCCAAATATAGCAGCGGCGGCTGTGAGAAGTAATTTGGCGAGAGGAGGGTGCACATCCATGAAGAATCTAATAACTGTGTGAATAGATTATAAATTGCTATCAAATATCGACCTACCGCTGCTTGATATACTTAGAAACCTGACCGCCGAAGTGGACTTCGTCAAAGACGACAGAAGGCGGACTACCGAGTCTATAGCATCTCACGATAAAAGTTACTATAGAAATAGCGAGCAAAAGCTTGTATTCCTGCGTATTCATCCACGCACTTGGTTGTAGCGAACGACGAGGAGATAAATGAGCAAAAATGGAGAAGACGCACCAAAAACACAGTTCAGACGATTGAGACCAACTGATAACATCAGCAACAACCGGAGAGCACACCAGCGTACGCTCTCAAGCCAGTCCTCACCAATAGCAAGCCCGTCGACAGCTCAGATATCCCAAATACCCAAGCATAGCTTTAATAGGAGTATTAGTACGGTACAACAGCCATCTACTTCTAGTTCACCGATACCTGATCTTAATTATCAAATATACGCGAAGTCGCGTTCACCGTCGTTTACCAGCACTTTTAGTATGTCTAGTATGTTAGGAAATAGGCGTACGCCTTACAGGGTGGGCTTCCAACCGAAAGGCGTCACTAGGGATAGGATCCAGGACTTCACAAACGAGAGAGATAAACATAAGCGTGACGATAAAGATATGCTAAACGATAGGAGACTCATGAGGCGTCTTGATAAGCTCTTTGAAGTACACAATAAACATAATGATGCCTTTGGTTTACTTTCTGACATTAGGTTGCGATGTAAGTAATGTTTCATCTTGACGCCTTATTAAATTAATCATACATAGCCCAAGAGCAGAACGTAGTTAAATGGGAGGACGATAAGGCTGTACAATGGTGCCCGATTGCTCACGTGCAATTCAACCCACTCAAATATCGGAAGCATCACTGTAGAATGTGCGGTAGAGTTGTCAGTGCTGCAGTCGTAGAAAAGGACCCAATAAAGCGCAGAGCAAGTGTTGTGATGACGAAAGACCCCTCAGGCAAGATAAGAATGTGTCGGCTTGACGAGGAAATAACCGGAATTAGGGTCTGCCTAGAATGTTGGAAAGTTGTTGAACGACAAGAAATGAGAGTATTTATACCGCGCTACATGCGTGCATACAAGGTAAGGTGTGATATGTTTTACCCGAGCGATTCTCACGCACGTTGACAGGAAGCGATTTTGCTAGAGAAAGAGCTAAACGATAAGATAAAGGGTGATGCTATAGCGACAAAAGAATTGATGGCGAAAACACAACGCCTAGAATATCTGATAAAAGAGTTTGACGAACCCACGGCACTTTGCCGAGCGATATCGACCAAGTTTAAGGGGAGCCTGGGGATCTATATGGGACTACTCAAGAGACAAGTGGAGAAAGAGCGGATGGCAGCCAAGGCGAGGGAAGATGAGAGCAAGCTCGACGATAGTGACGACAGCAAGTTACAGGCACTATTCGAACAGCAATCGCAGCTGCTGCAGCAAATAGAGAGAACAAAAGAAGCGCGGAAGTTTGAAGACGTGCGCATATTAACAGAGAATTTAGAATTTGTAAATAAATTAATTGAAGAAATTTGAAGACCGTCGTCAGCTGATCTACGGTATGACCTTGCAATCGAACAGTGAAGAGCAATGATGAACTTGAACATGGAACCTTTAAACAAGAAGCGAGGGAAATTATTCTACATTTCGACCTCCGCCTCAGATGATCAGCAAGCGAGCTCAGTAGAGAGAGAAATCTCTGAGGACGACGATTCCTCCTGGTCCGAGTACAGCGATAGCGGCGACGACGGCAGCAGCCAGCCATTGAGCTTCGAGAAGCTCCCAAAGCGGTCTATGTCCGCTGCTGGTGGCTTCACATATTTCCTCTCCAATAAATCAATCTACCCAAGCGAGGATAAGCTCAGCTTGCTCAGTACTATGTTCAACAGCCAGCAGAACTTGGCAAACGGTAGCACCAACAACAATAATAACAATAGGAGACTCCCCCCTCCCCCCAACGCGAACGAACTCGACTCCGACGACGACTCTGATGATGGTGGCATAGAATTCAATGCACGGAACAGCAAGCGTCTCGAGCAACTTGCCATAAAGCACAACAGCTCACGCTCGAACAGTAATCCGGATATTTCCGCAAAGGGCGCACCCCGTGCGATTATGTCGAAATCCTCACCTGCACAGTCTTCTAAAGATATTAGCTATGCTTCGACACTAGTTGGCTCTGAGGATGATGCCCCGGTCGGTGCACGTCCCCAATCACCCCGCACAATTAGACGCAACATGCTGGCCTCGGAACTGAGCGAAAGTCTCAGAAAGTCTATCCTCTGGGAACGAGAAACGAGGGCCAGGATGCTTCTCGGCGGGCACAACAACAGTTCTGGTATGCTCAATGCAAAGTTACAAGAAAAGTTTGCTCGCCAGGAGGCCGAAGAAAGGCTGAAAGAGGAGGATGAACGTCAAGCTGAAGCTGAAGAACTCGAGTCAGCCACACACCTTGCGAGGATGAAAAATAGTGTCAGTTCTATCAACACATCTCACCGAAGGTATAGGTCCACACCGGAACGTAGCGATAATCAATACCCGACAAAAATGTTGTCGACTACGACAATCCAAAACCAACCATCGAGTTCATCAATAGCTGGTAGAAATCTTACAGAGAACGACTTATCCAAGTATCGTAGAACTCGGCGATCGACGAATCCTTACTTATCTTCGTCACCTGATTATCACGGGTGAGCCATCTTTTTAGTATTTTATATTCCACTAACGTCGCTTGTAGTTCCGGCTGGTAATCTGGCTTGCATAGCGCACTGTGCTATAGTACTCTCGTGCTCATTTCGTATCGTTAAAGTGAAACAAACCAACAGACATCTAGCTCAATCGTTTTAGTGTTATTTTAACGTCAATGCAAAGTGTTGGCGGTGTATTTTTACTCTTATACCGTAAGTTGTTCCTAAATGTTGAAACCTTTTTAATGGAAAATTACAGTGCATCAAAGCGTGAATTAATAGAATATACTCAATTTCTACTTTCTTAGTTTTAAAACTTCACAATTGTACAATTTTAGCTGTTTTTACACAATCATCATCAACTAAATGACGGCATTGAGTGGGTTGTCAAATTATTATTGTATATAACTGCTAAAGCACAGTATAAGTTTTAGTTACAGGTGCTAACGGCTTCGTTGGAAGCTGGACTGTGTTGAAATTGCTTGAGGATGGGTACAGCGTTAGAGGTACAGTTAGGAGCGCAGACAAAGGCAACTACTTGGTAAAAACACTGCACAATCTTTTAGGAGAAGAGAAAGCTAGCAAGTTTGAATACGTGATTGTAGAAGATATGAGGTCAATCGGAGTATTCGATAAAATCACAGAAGATGTCGATGGGATCTGTCACATAAGCTCTCCATTCCACTTCAATGCCATTGAGCCATCAGATTTAATCGAACCAGCAGTTGGCGGTACGTTAAACGTCCTCAACGCAGCGAGCAAAAGCAAAACAGTACGCAGAGTCATCCTAACGAGCTCCGTAGCTGCCGTTGTAAACCCTGAACCACATACTCCTAGAATGTTCACAGAGGAGGTCAGTAAGCTTTGTTAGTGTGTCTTAATTACTGACGCAACGTTCGTAGGACTGGAATGAGCATTCTGCGAAAGAATGTGAGGAGATGGGTATAAATGCACGCGCGCAATCTAAATATAGAGCTAGCAAAACCTTAGCCGAAAAGGCTGCTTGGGAGTACATGAAAAAAAAGACACCGTCGTTTAGTTTGTCCACTATAACACCACCGCTTATCCTCGGACCCCTTATACGCCAAGCCGATAGAGCAGACGCTCTCAATACATCCAGTTTATGGGCTTATAGCTTCTTCAACGGGAGCAAAATCGATGATGATCCTGCATCATTCAGCAACCCGATGACGAATCTCGCGGATGTACGTGATGTTGCGCAAATGCACGTCGATTGTTTGAAAGTAGCTGAAGCTGCCAATGAACGCTTTGTCTGCGTTTGCGATGGCGGTTTCAAGACATGGCAAGACATGCTCGATGCAGTACACGAAGGCGTCAATGGCGAGGAAGTAGCGAAGAGAGTACCAAAGGGTAATCCCGGTGCTGGTAAATTAGTAAATCAAAGTTGGTACACCAACAGAAAAGCTAAATCAATTTTGAAAAGCACTTTCATAGCCTACGAGCAAACCTGTGTTGATACCTACAAAAGCCTTCTCGAATATGAGAAGAGCTGGTAGATGTTTTTTTGTATTACTGCCAAAAAGATCTCTTGCATCATAACATTCATGGATTCGGAAGATAAGATTATCGAAGACGACGTTTGGGGTGGTTCAGATGATGAACTAGAGAACAAACAGCGTGACAAAGATTGGAATAAGCTTGAAGATCGCTTCATGGATGTTAGTCAGATTCTACTTCCGAGAAGACCGACTGAGTGTGCTATAGGAAGGATACAGAGAGGGGATAAGCTACGGGAAGGAAGCTCATCTCCAACCGGGCTTTGATGAAGGCTACATAACTGGAGTAGGCTACGGCAGGGAATTTGGACGATTGAGAGCATTTGCTAACCAGACGCTATCACATTTGACGAATATACAAGCTTCCCCTGAGCAGCTAGAGCGATGTAGGAGTCTAGTGAGTAACATCGGAAGGGTTAGTGCCCATCAGATACTCCCAAAAGACATCGAAGCTATCGAACACGCGAAAGAGCACGAAGAGGAGGATCGCAAGCAGAAGAGCACATCTAACGTAACGTTTGAAGAGGAACTAGGTGGTGAACGCGGCAGACAGCGCGGCGTTGAACAATTGGCGGATGAACTGGATAGATTAGGAAAAGCAAAGTTGGACGGTAGAGAAACATTAGACGAATTGTGGGGAGAGTTGAAGGAAATATTATCAAGGGAATCCACGCTGGAGAGTCTATTAGCTGTTTTGTAGTAAAATGTTGATAAATCACCCTTGAGACTATACCGTCATCAACTAAGATCAGAAATGTCGATAATGGAATACAACGGTGGCTCTGTGGTAGCCATGAGAGGGAAGAAATGTGTCGCTATAGCAGGAGATCTCAGACTGGGTAATAGGAATATGAGTTTAGCAGCCAATTTTGAGAAGGTGGGATATCGCTATGTGCTGATGGCTAGATACTAAACATACTCCTAGGTATTTCCGATAACGCAAAAGTTATTCGTTGGTTTGCCTGGTTTGGCTAGTGATGTCCTCACGCTGTGAGTAGCCTTATGACGCGTACACTATATCTTAGACGATACAGACGAGACACATTCAGATTCAGGACAAACATGTACAAGCTTAAAGAGGGTAGAGAGATAGAGCCAAATACCTTCGCACACCTCGTCAGCTCTACCTTGTATGAGAGAAGGTGGTCTCCCTATTTCGTCGAGCCTGTTGTCGCTGGACTGGATCCAAACAACGGAGAACCTTTCATAGCAGCTACTGACTTAATCGGTTGTTTGAATTTCGCTAAGGACTTTGTTGTTTCTGGTACAGCATCTGACAAAATGTTCGGTATGGCAGAGAGTCTCTGGGAGCCAGACCTAGAAGCTGAAGATTTGTTTGAAACGATCTCACAGACACTCCTGAATGGTGTTGACCGTGATGCTTTGTCTGGTTGGGGTGCTGTTGTTCACGTTATGTGAGTAAACGGACTGTTCGTCCAGTGAAACAACTAACGACACTCTAGCACACCTGAGAAAATGATCACTCGCTCACTTAAATCGCGCATGGATTAATTTGTCTCTTGAACTCAAACCATCATGATGTGAGTCTCTTCTAATGCAAGAGGGAATGTCCAAAGGGATGAGTTACTAAAGACGTACCAAATATAAGATATGTTAGACTTCATAATCCATCTTGAATGAGAAAATGATTTACTGACTGGACATTCCCTCGAGCTTTGATTTAAAACTTCAACTAACGAACCCCAGAAGAAGTAAAAACTGACAAATAAATAATCATACATTTTGTTCTATACATTCCTCATTTTGACATACTTTGGTAGTGCCTTTTCATGCGTTAGTCGAGCGAGAAGACATCCTGAGTACTCACAAATCGCAAATAATCCAAATGTTTCGCGAGTAAAGCCCTTTGATGTATTTTACCGACGCTGTCGCCAATCCTGCGCTCAGAATTTTGCCCGAATACCTGTGTGTAGTCTTGGAGACGTTCACTCAAGTCTTCTCTTGGTGGATTCGTGAATGCGGGGGCAACCAAACAAGCTGGACCGATAAAACAGTCGTCGGGTATCTCTATAGAGCTCAATACTCTACATTTTGGACTGAATGTATTACGGTTTCCTACTGATGCTGCTTCCAGGCGGGAGCCAACTTGGAAGACGTTTTCATTTCCAATTAACATAGGCTCTTTACGTCTATCGGGGTTGTTAGAGGTGTTTTAGGTTGTATATAGGTGATATATTCACTACAGAAGTCTTTTACCTACCTATTCACTATAATTGCACTTTCTTCAACGATACAGTTCTCGCCTATGATGATAGGACCGGGTACGGCTAATATAGTACACTTTGGATGTACTACTGTACCATCTGATATCGTTATATTACCTCTCAAATCAGCGTCCTTATAGCGGTGTCAATTCGGTCTATAGACGGAAACAAAAGAAGCAGACCTGACAAACGAGTGCTCTAGGATGTATATCGACTTTATCGACCGTCGTCATCGTTTGAGTTTAAGAAGATTTTTAATTTAAATAGCGTAATTAAGCGTCTTATCACTACGTTGAATATAAAGACCTATGAGCAGCTTATCAAGCAAGGAGAATGGCTCAGTAACTAGCCACGTACCCTGTAAATTCTACAAGAAGGATCAGTGCAGAGCTGGTGAGTCTATTTTATAGGGTGATCCTGTGGCTGACGACTGAACAGGTGACGATTGCCCGTTCAGTCACTCAACCCAAGCAAAGAATAAATCTAATATACAGCCATGTACTTGGTATATAAAGGGTAGTTGTCGATTTGGCCATAGATGTGCGTTAAGTCACGTCATGCCTGGACAGCCTCAGTCAATGGACAAAAGGAACAAGAAAGAGGCTTTACAGCTACAAAAGGATCTAATCAAAGAAAGCTTAAATAAAGTAGACGATTTGTTGCGTATACCTCAATCTACGTCCTTGAATGCACTCCCTACTACGTCACTAAAGCCAGAATCAAGCCCAGTCGCCAAGCCAGAGACACATCAGCTGAGCCAATCTTTGAGCTCCTTCCAGAGGCCAAGTTTGTATTACAATTGGAGGTCATTCTCGTATGTTGATAACGATGACATCAATTTAGACAAGAATGAGACACTTGACGATCTTGAGAATGGTGAAGAATTTTTGCCATCCAGTTTGGATGAGTTGTTGACACCTTTAGAGAGACGTAGAAAGCATTCGAGCAGAACATCTTCAATTTCCTCCGCCTTCACGCTTTCTCCTGCTATCAATACAACTCAGCAGTTACCAACGCCAGCAATGAATAATATGGAAAATAGCACGCTTACTTTAAAACCACACACCCACGAAGACGATGCAACACAGTTTGATTTGGATCTGGAGTTATAAAAAAATAGCTTTCTCTTGCTAAAAATTAAAAAGAAACATAACGATTCTATACCAATAAACTATCAAAAATACAAGAGCAAGTCACTCTATACCGTTATTTCACTCAACTCACTTATTTCACTTGATTAACACAAAATAAAAGTAAAAAAATTGAATATTTCTGTAATATTTTTGTCTATATAAATGTTATTAAACGAATTTTATAATTATTTACGCGCTTTACCTTAGTTGTACTCAAACGACGACGCGATGAATTGGGCGACTAATATACGCTCAAAAATAGAGCAAGACGCGCACCAACCGCTGAACATTTTAGAAGATTTAGTTGAAGATGGTTGCAACTTCGTAGATGATTTCTTATCACGCTTCAATAGCACTCAGTTGGCTCCAACTACTGAATTGGTGAAAACACCATCAAGGAGGCAGAACTCTACTAGGCGTACTAGAGCAGCAATAGCAGCTGCGCAGAAATCAGCCAAGAAAATTCAGCAAATAAACGAAGTATGTTCACGTTTTCCGTGGTTTATAAACTAAGACCCCCTTTCTAGGATGTTTTCAACGAGGAGCCAGAAAATACAGAGCAAACAGAGCAGCCAGAATTACCATCAAAATCACCTCTTAGGGCTCACAACTCACCTTCTCGTTTACCGCTATATACGAACCAAACGGCTAAGAAATCGGTCAAGTTACCAGAGAACACGACCGAAAAGGCGCATAAGTCACCTCCACCGGCTGTCAACACCTTCCACAAAGCTTTGCTAGACATGCGTGATGATAACAATGCCGAAGTAGGCAATAACAAGCAAGACAAACAGGAGGAAGACGAGCCAGAAGAAATTCTTGACGAACCACAAGAAGAACTCGCTGAGCCTGAAGAAAAACAATCACCTGTCCAGCCTGAAGGAAGTGCAAGGAAACACAAACCATCCACCGATTTCACGGCGCCAATTAGAGGCGATGAAGATGAGGAAGACACAATCAAGAGTAAGAACAATAGTCCACCGCGCAAATCACTCGCATTTGCATCTTTACCGAGACGCTCACCATTGAAGAAGTCGATATCGACGGCAAAAGAATCAAAAGAGTCGATGACACGCGCAAGCTGGCTAAGCCAGTCGGTCAAAGGTGGTCCAAACGTTTCAGAATCCGAGAGGTCATCGTCTAAACGCAAATCTGACAGGATCGAAGATGAGACATCTGAACACACTCAATCCCGCAAATTTAACAAGAGTTCCTCATACGAGCAACAAGTTAATGAGCCAAAGACACCGGCAGATGCATTAGCACTGAAGACAGCTGAAATCCGCAAACGTTTGACGCAAGTCGCGGGTACCCAAAGGAAAGTAAACTTGTTTGATTTACCGCCTAAGGAAGCTCCAATTTCTCTGGCTTCAGAGCCAATCGTGCAGCCGTCAGAGCAACAACCGCAAGAACAAGCGTCCTCAGTGAATGCACAACTCGGTGACTCTACTACACCACCTAACAGTCCCCCAAAGAAACGCGTTGAAAAGAGCTGGGGTAGTGGAGTATCTGCACACATACCAGGTGCTTATCCGGCTTCAGACTCTGGCCAACAGGAGCAAGACCAGGAGCATGAAGAGCCTGAGCAAGAGGATCAAGAAGAAGCTCCAATGCAGACTGAGTTTGAACCAGAACCTTACCCAGAGCCAACGGAAGACAAAGAACACGAAGATGAAGACGCTGTCGAAAGGTCCATCCTTGATGTACACAAGGAAAGCAGAGATGAACCAATGGACCTTTCAGAAATCACACAACAGCAGAGGAAACAAGAAGAGGAGCGTCAAAAAGCCGAAAGCGAAGATAAAATGAAGAACAAGAGGAAACACACTAACCAAGATAACATGGACGAAGATGGTAATGAAGCTGATGAGGATGACCAAACCAGACCAGCTAAACAACCAAATACCAAGCAGCAACCACAGCCTAAGCCATCTTTGACTGTCAAGCCCTTACAAACTGCTAATAAATTCCGTCCACGTGCAGGCAGCACAGATAGTGATAAAAAGGTGAGGTATCGCGTAATTTTAGAGTTATTTTGCTGACGTTAGTTTCAAGAATCAATTTTCTAGTGTTCTTGGACCTAGTGTTACCCAAATGGGGAAATCACTCAACAAGAAAACATCAGCAGTAGCTGTACCAAGTGGTAGTGTCGGTCCTGGACACCAAAGGATGCCATCGCAAGCATCAATACAGCAAGCTCAGAAAGAGGCAGCTGAAAGGGTGGCAGCTGAGAAAGAAAAAGAGAAAGAGAAAGAGCGTAAAGCAATGTTCAGAAAGGAGCAAGAAATGAAACGTGTACAAGCACAAAAAGAAGTCTACGAGAGACAAGAAGCTGAGAGAAGAGCCCAAAGAGATGAACTTGCGAAGAGAAGAAGAGAAAGAGAAGAAGCAGCGGCTGCGAAGAAAGCGCAAGCTCAGCAAGAGAGACTTCAACAACAGCAAAGAGAGAGGGAGAGGGCATTCGCGGCTAGGAAAGCCAGTAGAGCACCAAGCGATGACGAAAGTGGAAAGAACAAATTGGCTATTTCTCAATCACAGCGTCAAACTGGTGGTGCAGTAAGACCAATGCATCAACGTACTACGAGTGCGACGAGAGTATCTAATACACCATTACATAGAGGTCTCAGACCTAGTGCATCGAATGGCACCCTCGGATATAAAGCTATGTCGAATGCTCATCGCGCCAGCACCGCTAAAGAAACCAAGGACAAAGAGCCAGCTCTACCATTACCGAAGCCAGTTCCACTGATAAACACAAACGCATCATCGAACACCGAGTCCATCGAGTTACCAGATATCAACAGTGAATATAGTGATAGTGAAGATGAAACACCAAAGAATTATGAACTCCCTAGATGGGCGGAATCACCAAATCTTAAAGCACAATTACAGATGCAGTCGACTATCAATCCAGATGAGGTTTTCGGTATGATGAGACCACTCTCAATGGATGATATTTTCGGTGTTGGCCAAGCTACGAATCCAAACAGACACAAATTTAGAGCTAGAACTAGTTCTGCTAATTGGAGTGGAGCTGATAAGCTCACACCAGCTGAGGAACTCGCGTATGCCGAAAGGATGGGTTTCCACGGGACATCCTCTAAGGAAAACAACGGCAAGAAGAAGTGAAGATTGTGATATGTATCTATTGGATAATCTAATTATATGTAACAATATACTTTTGTTTTAGAATTTTTTTATCATTTTTGAAATAAATCACGGCTAATTCGTCAATTATTTGCGTCATTGAATGCTTCGTTCACTAGTAAACAAAATGAGAATTGTTCCAGTACCAAACCAATCTGATAATTACGCCTATTTGATAATAGACGAAATAGCAAAGAGAGCTGCATCTGTCGATCCTTATGATGTCGACAAAGTGACGTCGACAGCCACAGCTGAGGGTGTCGAAATATCAGCAAATATTAGTACACATCATCATAATGACCACACTGGAGGTAACAGCCAACTTCAGTCCCTCTATCCGAACATTCCATTCTACGCCGGATCGAATAAAGCAAGTGCGACATCTCATATCGTCAAACACGGCGATAGTTTCAAATTTGGAAATCTGGATATAAGGTATGCGCTATTCGTTTATGAGTACTTGATTAATCCATTGCAGCTGCTTCGGTACACCCTGCCACACCCAAGATTCAATAGCATTCTTTGTTGAAGATAAGGCAACTAGACAGAAAGCTGTATTCACAGGGTAGGTGTTGATGTTTTGACATAAGCTTTACTCAATTACTCCTAGTGATACACTCTTCACCGCTGGATGCGGTAGATTTTTCGAGGGTACGCCTGAAGAGATGCACAAATCGTTGAACGGTGTGCTAGCAAAGCTTCCATCAGAAACTGTAGTATACAATGGTCATGAATACACAGCTGGAAAGTGAGTTATCCTATATTGTAAAAAAAAGACTGACAAACAAAGCGTAAAATTCGCACTCAAAATTGAGCCTGAGAACCAAGCATTGAAGGACTTGGCAGACTACACTCATACTAACAAGCGTACTGTTGGTGTTTACACCATAGCTGATGAGTTGAAACACAACCCATTCATGAGACTCCACGAGAAGGCAGTCCAGGATGCTACAGGAGAGTCTGCGCCTATTGAAGTGATGGCAAGACTGCGTGAGATGAAGAACAAAGGATGATATTGTAAAAATGCTTTATTTACGTGCCTCTACGAGCAGAATGTGATAACCGAATTCTGATTTGACGATCTCCGATGGTTGATTTATAGGTAAATCAAATGCTATACTAGAAATTGGTTCTACGAGGTCGGTTTTTTTCTTGGATTGTCGTTATTAGATATAAAACGCGTGTGATTGGGACTCACTTTCAAACCCAACAAACCACCAGCTCTTGCCTTATCTTGTGAGTATTCCATGGCTACTTTGTCAAATTTCTCACCATTATTTATCTTTTCCAACGCTTCAGCTGCCTTGCTATGCTTTTCTGTGAGAATATGACGAAGTTGAATGTGTTGAGCGCCTTTTTGAGGCTTTTTTTGAGTCATAAATCGCATATTTTATATATATTTTAAACTCACTTTATCTGCTCCACCTTTTTTTGCTGGCATTATCTTTGTATCTTTTGAAGCAACAATAATGAGCGTAGAAGATTTCTGGAATGAAAGGAAAATTAACGATCCAATTCATGGATATATAACTTTAGATACTCTATGCTTCAGTGTTATCGATACACCACAATTCCAGCGTCTCCGTTATCTCAAGCAGCTTGGGTCTTCTTACTTCGTCTTCCCGGGAGCGACGCATAACAGGTTTGAGCATTCTATCGGTACGGCCTGGCTAGCGAATCAATTAGTTACTCTCCTCCAATCACGTCAGCCATATTTGAATATTGACGATAGGGATATACGTTGCGTAACATTGGCTGGTCTATGTCATGATCTCGGGCACGGTCCATATAGGTTCGTTTCGCGGTTTACAGGCGGTTATAACTAATACACTTCCAGTCACGTATTCGATAACACGTTCATTCCAGCTACATCTCCAAATCTTAAGTGGAGTCATGAAGTCGCGTCAGAAATGATGCTTGAAGCATTGTTTAATGGTATGCGGCAACGCAGCACGTTGGATTTCCCACGAGATGAGCTGGAATTCATTCAGGACCTCATACGTGGTCGTCCACGTCCTAATACAGACAGACAAGAGAAGCCATTCTTATTTCACATTGTAGCGAACAACGAGAATGGCTTGGATGTTGATAAGTTTGACGTGAGTTCTTCATAATTTGTTTAAGCCATTTAACATTCTATATAGTATATGGCCCGCGATACACGTAATGTTGGTGTTAACAGCACTCACGATACATCTCGTATACTCCAATCAGCGAGAGTTATCGATGACAAACTCTGCTATGATCATAAGGAAGTTATAAACATTGCAGAGTTGTTTCACACTCGTTGGTCACTCCATCGTAGAATATATACCCATAAAGCATCACAAGCTATTGAATACATGATAGTAGACGCGCTGGTCGCTGCAGATGACTACTTAGGGATTTCAAAGAAGATCTCTAATCCAGATGAATATCTTCACCTTACAGATTCAGTTATCGAGGAAATAAATAGATCAACAGCCAAAGAGCTAGGACCTGCTAGGGATATTCTTCAACGGTTATATCTTCGTGATTTATACAGATGCGTCGATCATTCAGTATACCCATCTAGCGAATTCACGAAAGAAGATATCGAAAATTTGAACTCAGAATTTGTTGCATCACATGCGCCTGATAATGTTGAACTAACTGCTGATGATATTATCGTCGATTGGACACGTATACACCATGGCATGAAACAGGAGGATCCTGTGAGCAAGATTTGGTTCTTTAGTAAATACGGTCAAGGACCAGACTGTAGGTGTTTTTGAAGTTATCACTTCCTACTAAATGAACTCTTCAGATAAATTTAAGTTGCGTAGAGATCAATCACTCTACGCACGTCCTGAACATTTTGAAGAGTTATGGTTGAGATGCTTTACGAAAGGTCTGTTGATGCTTTGAGTGACGTTCTACGAAGTACTAACAGTGTATATAGATGCCAGCAAATTCGGAGCTGTTCAACATGCATTCAGAGCTGCTAGATTAGAATTAGAGAAGCGCAATGATATAGCTATTGAATCATCATCTAGCCAGGGCACTCTAGCTGAGGAGAGTCAAGTGGACACACCTCAAACGCAACGTTCAAATGGAAAGAAGACTAGATCACTCGCGCGCATGCCGTCATTCCCTAACGATGCAGAAACCGTACCATTAGATTACGCTCATCCTATTTCAAAGTATAGCTCACCAGATTCATTTAAAGCTGGAAACAAAACACGCAAAAGAGAGTCACTTGGAGGTCTATCAAAGAGACAAAAGGTAGATTAGTTTTATTATTATAATTTATTGCATATTAGTTGGAAATATTTAAAATTTAGTCTGATTATTATATTTTTGTACTGTCTTCTTCCTTCAATCAATTCAGTCATGAGCTTGATTAGTAGTATAGCCTGGGTTAAGAGGGGTATTCCTGAGCAGCACCCAACAAAGTATGAGCTCGATGATAAGGAGATGGAGAGAATATCTGCTTTAGCAAAAGTTGAATTGGAAGACGCACAAACTGAACTTGCTAGAGCGGAGAAGGAAGCTAAAGAAATGGATGAAAGAAGAGCCAAGGATGAGGGTATGGATGTCGAGAATGACAACGATGAGTTAGTTTACACTATAAACCATTCTAGCAAATCTGACTATCAACTCAAGCGAGAAGGAAGAAGACGACGACGACGACGACGAGAGTATGAGTGAGGATGAATCCAGCGAGAAGAAGGAGAAGAAGGATCCTAACGATTTGTCTGAGTATAACTTAGAGAACTATGATGAGGAATCGAATGAAGCTGGTGGTTAGTATTTTTATACCAGAGTATAGGCCAAGCTAACAAACTATTGCAGCACTCGGAGCATTCTCTAACATCAAAGGTCTTTCTTACTATAAAAATCAAGACGAAGACCCATACGTTACCCTCTCAGAAGAACAAAAGAAGGAGGAAGATGATGAATTAAGGGAAGAAATGGAAGTTCTCCCATCAGATAACATGATCGTGTCCGCAAAGACAGAAGACGAGTTGTCAATCTTAGAAGTTCACGTTTACGACGACTCACAAGAGAATCTATACGTCCATCATGACCTCATGTTGCCGTCTTTCCCACTCTGTTTAGAATGGCTTGATTATACACCAGGAAATGGTAACCCAGGCAACTTCATCGCCGTCGGTACCTTCGAGCCAGAAATTGAAATCTGGTCTTTGGACAAAATCGATGGTATGTATCCAGACACTATTCTTGGTAAACTCGAAAAGGGCAAATCTGCAAAATTGACTGCACCTGCTGCTGGTACTGGTAAAAAGAAGTCAAAGCTTAATAAAGCAAATGATGAATATCACACTGACGCTATTTTGTCATTGAGTTGGAACAAATTACATAGAAATATTCTCGCATCTGGTTCAGCCGATCAGACTGTCAAGTTATGGGATTTGAATACATCAAAAGCATTGAGAAGTTTCAACCCACACAATGAGAAAGTTCAGTCTTTGCAATGGAATGAAGAGCAAGGTGAAGTTTTATTGACAGGTGGCTTCGATAAGACCGTTAGAGTATTCGATACGAGATCTCCTGATGATGGTGTCGGTTGCCTCGTCAGTGCTGATGTTGAAGTATGTAAATGGGATCCATTTAGTAGTAACAACTTCTACGTCTCAACTGAGAACGGTTTGGTTCAACAATTCGATATTAGAAACCTTTCATCCGTCAAGCAAGGTGATAAAGTTGTCAACGAATCGCAATCAATTTTCACTTTGGCTGCACACGATGGTGCAACTTCTGCACTTGATATTAATCCACATTTCAAGGGCTGTATGGCCACAGGTGGTACTGATAAACAAATCAAGATTTGGAACATAGATCAAACGGAAAGTAGCCTCAATAATGTCAGTTTAACAACATCTAGAGATTTGGATATTGGTAGAATATTCAATGTATCCTTCAGTCCTGATGATCCATTGGTCTTGGCTGCAGGTGGATCTAAAGCTAAATTGCAAGTATGGGATATAGGTACAAACACTAATGTCAGGAAAGCATTCTCTGGTCGTATCAGCAACTTCCAAGAGCGTGAACGTCAAAACGAAGGTTTAGTTGGCGTTCAATCGGATGATGAAGATGACGAGTATGAGGATGAGTAAGGGTTTGGTTCTTTTTATATACTAATTTTTGCATTACTGTATTTATAACAACTCTCATTTCATAATCTCCTTTTATGGGAATAGAATGGCGCTATTGTTTTAATTGCTTGAGGGAAGCTGTTTGATACACTGACACTTTTTTTTATCCAACCGGGTAGTTTGTTTTGGATTTGCGATGTTGCAAATCTCTTATCAATTAGTATCAATCCAGCCCAGTCATTTTGATGTCTGATTGCTCTACCGATGGATTGATTCACTGCCCTCATACATTGGTTCATTACTAATTCGTTACCAGTGTCTTGATTTGCTTGTTTGTTGAAGCTCCTCACATAATTCTTTCGTTCTTCCAAAGCTGGTGATGGTGAAGGGAAAGGTAGTCCAACCATGGCTATTCCTCGTGCAAGGTTGTCAGAAAAGTTAATACCTTCGCTCAATTTTGCGCCAACAACTGCGAAAAGTATAGATCCTGTCATCTTGTCTGATTTGTTTAGAATTGCCTCTGCATACTTATCTAAGGTTGCTTGCACATCTGTTGATTCCTTAGGCTCACGGAACACTTTCTTTTTCTGCTCAATCCGCTTGAGTAATCCAGAAGCCTTCCAATGAGATTCAACAGTATTCAAGTAACCATAAGATGGAAAAAAGATTACTAAACCATCTGGAATAAGATTGACTAGATTCTGAATGATCATACCTAATTCATTCAGTAAGTCCACCTTTGAACGGTTTTCAAACCTGAAATCCATTTCTTGTCCACTCGGACCTTTGGTTATAGCAGTAGCGAGGAGATTGGTTGGTGGTATAACGTGTTCGCAACTCAAACTATTAAATCGAGATGCGGGAAGTGAAGGCATTAAGAATGTCTTGAAATCGCTAACAGGATGCATTGTACCACCGGCCAAGATAATTGATCGAGCATCATCAACTATGCTCTTAAAGTGTTCAGCTCCGTTCAGCAATTGATAGCTCAATCGCGGTATTTCAGCATCGAAAGTCACAACAACGCGACCATCAGCGTCTGGATAAGCCAAAGCGAGAAGGAGACTTTGAACTTGATGCATAGAATTTGCAGATGCGTAACTAAGGGATTCAGGACTAGTTAATTGTCCATTTTTCAATCCATCTTTCTTTGCTTCACGTTCAGCAAAAGAACCTAACTGTTGAATATTTAGTAATGGCAGATACGCAATATTATTACCTCACCTTCTGCGACATATGCGAATCACGGAGGTATGCCTCTACATTACCCAAGTTTACATCCTCACCGAAGTCTCCCACGACATCTTTGGGGAGGTAAATAATCTCCTGAGTGGGTTTCTTGTTAACAGAACGGACTTTCTGGCAGAAATTTATCAATCCCTTTAACGTTTTGGCGTAGAGTTTGAGAGATACTACGTGATTACCCTTTAGGCGCTTGCCATAGCGCTGTATATACGTAGACAAGGCCTTCATTGCCGCATTCAGTGTCTTTAAAGAGACGCTGCATGAATGTACGGCGAGGATGGTCTTGTTGCTGTTAAATAACATCATATCGAGTAAAAGGACTCACGTCAATGAGATTGTGGGCTTCATCTATCACAACTATGTCTGATGAAACGTAATTACTCACTATTCAATTTGAAATGTGACACACTTACGATCTTTTAAAGATATACCCATGGATTCTCTCGCACGTTTTGATAGGAGAAGATTGTACGGGAGGGTGCATATCTAACTCTGTTAGATATTGAAACATGCAAATTTTCCAACCCACTTCAGACTGTTTGATCGCCCGTCTTGACCCATAATAAGGGCAGACATTGAGGTTCTTGCCAAGTTCCTCCAAATCTTCAACATTACGAATGGAAGCTAAGGCATGATCGCGAAATTCGAGTAATTTCGTCTGCTCCTCGATCTTCGGATAGAATTTACATCTTTTCTCGCTAGAGGCAGGTGCCGTTCGCAGCTCCCTGCAACGTTCATTCAAGCCCGCGTCTCCGCCTGGTGCATTCCTTGCCTTTTCGTTGATACAGAGGTTTTTGCGAGATGCCAGTGATATCACACGGGCATCCTGCTTATATGTGGTTTTGTTTATCTCAGAGATAAATTGCGATAGCTGTGAATGCGTGCGAGAAGCAAAAAATATCTTGAATGAGTTGAGTGAAACATGATTATGCAGAAAGAAAACACTATACCTTCGTTCTATCTACCTCTTGATCTTCTAGTTCAGCTGCCTCGAGATATTTTGAATGCTTTTGATTTCTAGATCCTTTTTTAGAAGCGTCCATCTCAAATTGATCTAGCATTGCCTTGGCATCTGCATTTATGTCGTCATTCTCGTCATTATGCTTGATGTCATCTGGCAAGAAATCATCATCTTCAGCTGTCTCATCATAGTCTATCCGCTACATTGTTTCATTAGCAGGGGGGGGGGTTTAACAATGTAGCACCTTACAATCTTCTTCCTTGGCTTATCGATTGTGTCTTTGAGTGAATGATTACGCAGGGATGCTTCCTTTTCCTTGACAGCTGCTAGCCTCTCATCCATAAGCCTAACTTCATTTTCCTGTGGATGTCTATCAATATCGCGAATTCTCAAAGTGTGATAAACCCACAAGGTCTTCTCTTTTGAGTTTGATAGTATGCTCGATGACCCAAGCGGGTTTATTACCTCTATTTGCTAGTAATTCCTCTCTTAGCTTGCTTATCGTTGATTCCCTTGACTGTGGAAAAGTATGTCAGGAATGTGACTGACAAGCAAATCAAAGCATACGCGTATAGCATTGTCCCTCAACCATGACAAACTAGCAACTAATAAACTGAGTGATTTACCCTAACAAGCCTATAAAAAACGCAGAATGTCGGTGTATAGTAGACTCACAGTACCGGTGGGTGATTCAAGCACCGCAACTTTGCTATTCTCGCATGCGTCGTAGCACGCAGACATGAATTCATTCTGTATAGGGTACGGCTCGTAGGGGAATGCAGAAAATTCCTTGGTCATGATAAGCCAAGCTAAGTTGCGTGCCTCGAAATTTCTCTTTTTCCTACGTCCATTTTATGACAAATAGCGAAACACCGCCTGTTGATGATTTACTTATAGCTGTATTTAACGTGCGTAGACTCAAAGCTAATTGACGACTCCTCACTGAATCCAGAGTGTACTCGAAGTAATAGTACTCTGCTTATGTGGATACTTCCTGGCCACAAGGAAGATAATTGATAAACCAGCCACACGCTTACTTAATAAACTCAATGTTGATTTATTCACACCCGTGCGTCGCGTTCTCCCCTAGTCGGCTTATCTAATAGCGGACAAATAGGCACTTTTATTCTCGAAAGTGGCGTTCTCTTTATCGCCATCTAAACTCAAAGAATTACACGTTATTCCCATTGGATTCGTTCTTATAACTAGCGCTTCCGCACTTTCAGCCTATCTTTTAGGTCGTTTGGTTGGTCTTAATAAGCGCCAGAGAAACTTTGCAATAGCATGTGGTGCATTTCAAAACTCTAATAGTCTTCCAATAGCACTCATGCAGTCTTTGGTTGCGACTGTCCCACACCTTAAATGGACAGCGCATGATACGAAGGAAACGATGCTCGGTAGATCCCTGACCTACTTAGTCGTCTATTCTACATTAGGACAGATCCTTAGATGGAGTTGGGGTGTCAGGTTGCTCGCGGCAGCCGACGAATCTGAAGACAATCGATCAATTTCAGCTTCAGAAGAAGCGACAGTTTTCAACGATACTACAGCAGCTGATACTGATCCTGCTGCTGCATTCACTCAGAATTCACACATTGAATCCGCTGGAAACTATCCAAACATTACACTCTCGCCGTCTGCTCCATCTAGCAGTGCTCCTTCCCCTGTCACTTACACTAATGACCAGAAATTATCTCCTAAAACGACACATCCTGATATAGGTAACCCGCCTCCAGAATCTTATTTCCACGAAACCGCTGATGAAAGCGATCAAGCTGATACCTTATCTAGTGATGATAGTGAATGGGGACTGCCGAGTGGTACAGGTAAAGTCAGCACTTTACAGCGTATTTGGAAAAAGACTTCAAAGAGAATGTCAAGATTATGGTCAGGGTTTGTAAGTCTTAATTTGAAGATAATGCTCAGTTACTAACTACCATTAGATATCTTTTATGACTCCACCACTTTGGGCAGCATTTATCTCGCTTGTGATTGCGTTGATCAGGCCATTACAAGGTATGCAAAAAGCCATAGGATATGTCTCATAACTAAATTACACATAGCCGTGCTTGCTAAGGCTACGCCGCTTAGAGGTGCCATCAAAAGTGCTGGAAATGTCTCAGTTCCGCTCACGCTTGTCGTACTTGGTGCATACTTCTATTCATCATCACCAGAGACCAAACCAACTACCATTCAAGCGTCCGCCAATCATATTGAAGGCGATTTACAAAGAAGTCACCCAAGCTTTGTCAGTAGTGTCCAGTCATTCTTCACAAATGGAGTTTCAAACATCACGAAAGCGCGCACGCATGTTAGCAAGGATAAAAGAGGAGAAAGAAGAACTATATTTGTCGCAGTAGTGGCCAGGATGATCATTACACCTGCTATGCTTTTGCCGTTGTTCCTTTGGGATGACCTCACCCGCAACGACCGAATACTCGACGATCCGGTGTTTATAGTCTCTGCGTGTTTATTGATAGGCTCACCGCCAGCGCTTACACTCGCACAATTGACGCAAGCCACATCGGGTGACGCATTTGAGAAATTGATTTCGAAAACGTTGTTCATTAGTTATGCCCTTATTACGCCTATAACGTCTATTATTATTGTAGCCCTCGGGTTAGTATTGTCTAAGCAAGTTTGATCATAGATTAATATATCTTCTTATCCGACGTCGATGTCTGAAGATGGAGAAATTGAAAAAGATTACACGCAACAGAAAAGCATCTACGTCTAAGGATGACCATCATATCCCACAGAGTATTGACAGCTACGACAATCCAGTAGCTCCATGGCTCAGCTCAAATCAGCCACAGAACAACACCAGCGTGAATTACATGCCCCCAGATACGCCACCATTAAACAAAGTCCTCAGCCAGAATAAATCTACACCAGATCTCTCAGAGAGGAGTTCGCTAGACCACAAACGAGCTTCAGGGGAGCACAAGAGGAAGGGGTGGAAGCATCTACTCAAATCAAAGCCTTCGACAACTTCCGTACATCCAAACGATCGTCCAGATACCTCAGGTTTGTTATTCTTCTCTTATTTATACTTATCTTACATGGAATAGCTGGAACTTCAAACGAGTCACCCGCACTATCGAGGGCAGCATCAAAAGCTGACTTAACAAAAGAATCACAGCCGTTTGCTACCTTACCTGATGGACTATCTAGTTCTAAACAACAGCGTAAACCACAATCTTCCCAAGGAAAATCAACAGAAAAACGACCAGAAGTCGCACCCGGCGATCCTGGATTCGTGTTAGACACCGATCTAACACATATGGAAGGTATTTTAGCGGGACACAAAGATCAACCAAAGAGATCGAAACGCCATGGTTCATCCTCTACTGCTGGCAACTCTTCAGCCTCTTCAGTAAAGAACACGACTTCTTCAGGCTCATCATCTAGAGCCCAGCGCAATGGACGTAGATCTGAAGCTAACCAACCTCCTATGACGATACCGACACCGGCATTCTTGACCGGTCAATTTGATCTGGAACCACTTCCACGCTCGAAGCGCCCACGCGCACAAAAGTCAACCTACAGTACTTCTCCAAGAACGATGGAGCCACCGCAATTAGCACCAAGTCTATCGATGTCACCTCCTAGTCCGGTGAAAAGCAACACAAGGAAGGGTTCTAGCGAGAGAGGTGATAGTAAATTCCCCGCAAACTCAAAGTGGCGCATCAATCCACCACCTTCAGATTACGACATTCCAAAGCGGCTCGGTGGAAAGCGCTCTGGTCCACCATCACCTAGGCAACCAGATCATGTTCAGCTCGGGGGCATAAAGACATCCATAAGCCAAACACAGTCGCCTCCTACATTAGCAACTGATAATAATGTCACTTCGTCTGGTTGGCAAGCGCCAGAAAGTTGGGGTATCGTACAAGAACCCGCAAATCACAATGAAGAGTATGAATCAGAGACCTCAGAAGAAAATGAAGGTGACGGTTATTACGATGACGATGATAATCATCAACGTCGGGTATCCAACTACTTTGATTTTAACCCTAAAGAAGATAATTGGAACGGTGCATTTGGTGAAGCTGCTACTTGGGGATCACCTGCATTCCAAAGAACCTCTGCAGATCAAAATTCTGGTGTTAGACCGATTAAACTCAAAGCACTGGAACACAATGATCCATCAAGTACAGAAGTTAATGAGTATGTCGATGAAAGTCGCAAGAATAGTGACACTGGTCACTATAGTACCAGATCTCGCCAGGAGTCTAATGCATCAGGCGGTCAAATTCAACACCTTACAGCTGAACAGAGTGAACCCGCAGAGATGGGCGAAGACATACGTAAAGCTTCCCTTCGTAGGGTTTCATCAGCTAAACGTCAAGGAAGTCCAGGTATGCAGAGGCCATCGACAGCTGGTAGTGCTTCTCAGCATGGCTCTCGAGGCCCAAATGGTAATGTGAGTGCTGACATCCACTTCAATTGGGCTCTTCTGACACTTGACAGTACTGCATCCGCATTTACAAGAGTGACGGTTCATATCTTACCTTCTCAAGTGGTTTAAACACTAGCGTTAATGAGTTATCGCATATGATAGCGAAAAAGTTAAGAGTGCAACCAGCTATGTACCAACTTTACATACGTGAAAAGTTGAAGGAAAGAGCAATGGGATCGTCTGAAAAGCCATTATTGCTTCAGAGACGTCGATTGGAACAACTTGGTTTCACTGAAAATGATCACCTTGATGAACTTGGAAAGGAAGATTTAAGCTTTATTTGCAGATTTATCTATAGGATAGCAACAGTGACATACTATGAAGCAGAAGACATTGGTTCATTTGGTTCATTCGAGTATATTGATTTACAAGGAAGAAACCTTCAAACAGTTCCTATCTTCCTCTATCGTCATGCACATTCAATGATATATCTCAATCTATCAAAGAATCCACTCACTGATCTACCATCCGATTTCATACAGTTATGTACATCACTACGTGAACTCAAGCTCTCTATGGTATCAATGAAAAGATTATGGCCAAGTGTTCGTCTTTACTGTCGTTCCTTGACGAGATTGGATATGTCCTGTAATCGGATGCCAGAACTTGATCATATCGATTTCAAATGTTTACCAGAACTACACAGTTTGAAAGTGCAAAACAATCGTTTAACTCAATTACCGGAATCACTGGCGGAATTGAAGCATTTGAAATATGTTAACATATCTAATAACAAATTTGACGTATTCCCTCAAGTCGTATGTAAACTTAAGGGGTTGCAAGATCTTGACGCATCATTTAACACCTTCCAAACTTTACCTGAAGAGATAAGTGAATTAAAGCAGATTCATCGAGCAGTTTTCGTTGGTAATCAACTAGCCGTTCTTCCGAAGAGTGCAGCACAGTTGACAAGTCTTCGTGAATTGGATATCAGAAGAAACGCTCTTACCAATATTTCAGTTGTATGTGATTTACCAAATCTCGAAGTTCTCTTAGCAGATTTCAACCACATTGGAGTGTTAGACGTTAAAATTGGACCAAATGCCAATAGATTCAAAGCACCGAACAATCCATTAACTTCTTTCTCTTTATCTACAGTTAATAATAATCCTGCACATATAACTAGACTGGATTTATCTAATGCCAAATTAGCAATGATTTCAGATGATGCTTTCAGGTATTTACCAAATTTATCGCATTTATCTTTAGATTATAATCAATTCACTACCTTACCTGGTGCAATAGGAGAATTATCAAAGTTATCAATATTGTCATGTACTAATAATCTGCTTTCAGCATTACCTGAATCTATTAGTGACCTCAGCAATTTACGTACACTATCTTTACATAATAACAACTTAAAATCAATCCCAACATCAATTTGGCAATGTAAAAGTTTGGAAGTTTTAAATGTTTCAAGTAATTTGTTGGACGACTTCCCTGATCCTCCCTTCCATCACGATTCAAATTCAGCACCTAATGCAACAATAGCAGCTTTAGCTACAAATGCTATGTCACATCAATCAAGTAATCCAGCTTTGGGTATGAGAGGTGGTAGTACCTCATCAGCAATTAGTTCAGAAGCTGATAGGAAAACGTCCGCATCGTCAGCTAATCCTCAAATAGGTGGATCGGGTACTCCACAGAATAGACCTGCTTTACCACTTGCTTCTAAACTTCAAAAACTATTAATTGCAGATAATAGAGTTACTGATGAGGTATTCGATCCTATCAGTTTATTGACAGAATTGAGGGTATTGAATTTATCTTTCAATGAAATTGACGAAATACCTCCTCATCGTCTCGGTAAGAATAGCGGTTTACAAGAATTGTATCTTTCTGGTAATAACCTTCGTAATTTACCATCAGAAGATTTAGAAAGACTTATTGCATTGCGTATTCTTCATGTTAATAGCAATAAGATCCAAGTATTACCTGCAGAGCTCGGTAAAATTGCCAAATTGCACGTCTTAGATGTTGGTTCTAATGTCCTCAAGTATAACATTGCTAATTGGGGCTACGATTGGAATTGGTGAGGAAATCCATCACAGAGTGAAAACTAGTTGCTAACCTTCTTGATAGGAATTGGAATTTAGATCTTCGTTATTTGAACTTTTCTGGTAACAAGCGTCTCGAGATTCGCGAAGTTAAGGACTATGATAGACATTCAAATGCACCTGGTACACTCAACCTGGCTGAATTTTCGAACTTGAAAGAATTAAGAGTATTGGGCTTGATGGATGTCACCCTGAGAGTTCCTTCCTTACCAGACGAATCTGAGAACCGCCGTGTCCGCACATCATTCTCGAATATAAACAACATGGCATATGGTATTGCCGACTCTATTGGTAATTTGGAAAATCTATCTATGTCAGATTTCGTCGTACCGAGGTTTAGAGGGAAAGAGAACGAATGTCTGTTCGGTTTCTTCGACGGAAAAGTCAGCACATCTGCGAATGGCTGTCACCTTTCTAAGTACCTCCACGACAGTTTCGAGCCGCAATTAAACAAGGAATTGTCAAGGTTAGGACCTGGTGATGATATTCCAGATGCACTTCGCCGGGCATTCCTGCGACTGAACAAGAAATTCTTCGACACTACACTGTCATCTCTGGTTGGTGTAAGACGTAAAACATCTAACTACAGTGATGTTGTTCCATTATCGAACTTGTTAAACAAATCATCCTCGAAATCTGATAGTCGGAAGACTTCGCAAGTATCAGCAAATTCTGTCATGGCTGTTGTCTCCACTCCTACAGGAACGGCTAAGGATGCCCCAGAAATGGGTATGTTTGAAGTCAAATCAGGTGCCGCAGCGATTGTCGTTTATATAGTTGATAAAACAATGCACGTCGCAAACGCAGGTGATTCCTTAGCTGTTATTTCACGATCAGGATCGCCAAGAGTAGTTTCCACTAAACATGAACCACTTGCGCGTCCAGAAACTGCTCGTATTCGCGCTGCTGAAGGTTGGGTAACACCTGGAGGTAAGGTCAATGACGAATTAGATGTTTCCAAGTCACTCGGTTTCTACCATCTTCAACCAGCCGTCAACGCCAGACCGGCTGTGCATACAATCACTCTTACAGATATGGATGAATTCGTTATTGTTGCTAACAAAAGTTTATGGGATTACATAAGTTATCAGACGGCCGTTGACATTGCTCGTACTACAAGAGATGATGTTATGACAGCTGCTCAAAAATTGCGTGATTTCGCTATTGCGTATGGTGCTCAAGGTAATCTCATGGTAATGGTAGTTAGTGTAGCCGACATTTTCCGTCCTAAGCACCTGCCATCATCTCTCGAAGGCAACGAGGATGACTATTATGGTGGATTGAGAAGAACTGGTCAGAGAAGACGCGGTGACGAGGCCGTCGTAGGTGATAGAACATTGGCAAGACTCGATAGAGAAGTTTCACCACCAGTCGGGCATGTTACCCTTGTATTCACAGATATTCGCAACTCAACTATCTTGTGGGAGAGCAACAGAGGTATGCAGTCGGCTATGAGGATACACAACCATCTTCTCAGGAGACATTTGCGGACTATTGGTGGATATGAAGTTAAAACTGAAGTAAGTACTAAATGAGCACGATGAGGTGTTTATTAATTTGTCTATAGGGTGATGCTTTCATGGTCTCATTCCAAACTGTCACATCGGCATTATTGTGGTGTTTCACTGTCCAGCTGCAACTTCTCAGCCAGGATTGGCCAAAGGAGATTCTAGAGACAGATGAAGGAAGACCATTACTTGATGCAAATGGTAATTCGATAGCTCGCGGGTTGTCTGTCAGAATGTGAGTATTTACTTTTGAGTCGTATTTCATTAACAAAGCTCTTCAGGGGTATACACGTTGGTTATCCAGTCTGCGAAGCCGATCCGGTCACTCAACGTATGGATTACTGGGGACCTGTCGTCAACAGAGCTTCGAGAGTCGCTGCCGCTGCAGAAGGTGGACAGATAATGGCTAGTGGAGATGTAGTTAGCGAATTGCAGCACTTCTTCTCTTTGGATCCAAATTCACCAGAGTCTGAGACAGGGATGTCGAATAAAATCAAGAGTGAAGTCGCCTCATTACGTAGAATAGGTTTCGGTGTATCTACAGTCGGTGAAAGGAGATTGAAAGGCGTAAGTATGATAACGTTGATAGCTATTGTAAACTAAATGATGCTTTAGTTGGAAGTACCTGAGCACCTATCATTACTCTATCCTATTCAGCTCAGGGGTCGTCTACAATTGGATAAGAATATTGCAAGCACGACTGGTCAGCATGAACCTAGCACCAGTGTGTTTGAATCAACACCACCAATACTGCATGCCGATGAGTTGCGTAGGTTGGCCAAACTAGTTGTCAAGATAGAGAGTCTGGCTGGTGGAAAGATACAAAAAGAACCTACGGAGATGCCAGAAAAGGATGAAGATGAGAAAGTGGAAAGCGAGAGTACTCACCCTCAACACTTTGTCCAACTAGACACAGATAATGAAGACGACAATGAAGGTGACTCAAGTACGAAGGATAAAGGAGAGAAGGCTTTGAATAGGCATACATCACACAAAGATAAGAATGATTGGAGAGACAAAGAAAAAGAAGTCTTCGCCGTCGTTCCTGCTAACCTTCTCGCACCAGCTATACCGGATGGTGCAAGTGATGGCGAAATGATTTCTATATTAGAAGCACTCGTTAGCAGAATGAACAATGCAATAAACACAATGGATTTCAACAGAGTGAGACTAGCGTTGCAGCAAGGTAGAGATAAGGATGAAGTGATCGAGCAGCTGCTGAAAATAACTGGACTATATACCTAATTGTTAATGTAGTAAATGTATTTTTATTTTTATTTTATATCCCAACAGTTTGGAATGTGGATCGATCGGATATTCAGCCACCAGAAGTTGCTTGACGTAAACCTCCATCAGCTGAGGAATAAATAGTTGAATAGTGACTTGGTTTGGATACACAGTTAATATGACTTCTACAGCGGGCTTAGACCTGCCAGTTTCAAGGACGCGATCACACGACGCAGTTTATCAATCTACTGGATCACAAGATGACCGCACTTCAGGTTCGAATATCGCGACCACATCTTCTAATAGGACATTCATGAGCAACATATTCAGCACTTTTAGGAATAGATCTTCCAGTCATAGCGCTGGATTAGACGAAGGTAGCAGGATAAGGGGTACGATAAGACGGCAACTTTCAAAACGTAAATCACCGCCAGCTACTGCAGGTTCTAGTGATGATGGTGATCTTGACGCTGATTTAGATGATTCTGGTGATCCTCCTGCGGACAAAGACGGTCCGTCATACAAAATCAGGCTTCTACCACATCTAGAGAATAGTCGCTCACCAAACTTTGCGATAACTACTCGTCAGATGAAGCCAAACGCACGCCTTAAAGTCGGTCGCTTCAGTGAGAAAGCTGCCGAAGAGGATGCTGATAAGAAGGGACTAATGGGTGGAGGTGGCCGTACCGACAGTCTTAGGCTTGCATTCAAGAGCAAAGTAGTATCACGGTCTCATGCTGAGATAAGTGTCAACACGGAAGCAAAGGTGTGTTTACAGTTTATGAATATCGATTACATTCTTAACGATTACAGTTCTTTTTGAGAGATACAGGAAGCTCGAGTGGAACGTTTCTTAATCACAGACGGTTGTCTGGTTCAACGCAGGCTTCGAAACCATACGAAATTCGCGATGGCGACATCATTCAGCTTGGTGTTGACTACCAAGGCGGGACAGACCCACTCTATCGTTGCGTTAAAATTCGCGTCGAACTAGGGGATAAGATGAAGTCACCTGTTGCTTTCCATGCTAGGGCCCTTGAGCAAGTTAAGGAACTTTCATCTAAGGAACCAAACGTGGGCAGTTACCAAAGTGATAACAATAACGACAATGATAGCCTCGATTGCGCTATATGCCTCTTCCCTGTTGGTATATGCCAGGCGCTCTTTATTGCACCCTGCTCTCACACTTTTCATTACAAATGTTTGAGGACAATCTTAAACACTCATTACCCTTGTTTTAGTTGCCCGGTTTGTAGAACTTTCGCAGATTTGGAGGAAGACAACCATGATGAAATTCCTTCTGATGAGTTTGGAAAGACACCAGCAAATAATCTGGCAGTACCTTGTTTAAATGGCGTTAGACATGAGAATTCTCATCGTGCGGAGGATCTCACACTTGGTCTTGTTAGTTTTTAAAGTTAGCATTGTTTTAGTTATAGTTAGCAAAGCGATTTTTTCATATTTTTTATTTGTTACTTCAAGATAACTAACTATACCCGTCTTCTTTTCTTGTAGAATGATGAATGAATTTTAAATATTTACCAGATGAGGTGTGATAGTAGTTATATACATTATATCATACTAAATAACCATAGATTATTCAATATATTCATAGTTTAGCAGCCAACTCAAATTTGGTTTCTGTATCAAGGAGGATTTACAATGCTATAGAGCAAAGTTATACGGAACAAAAGGTTGATTATCTACTCAATAGCTTCTACATAAGGTTTAAAGGTAGAGTTACCCAGAAGCTAATAGAGAAGAGGATTATAGAACATCTACTCTCTTATCGGGTAGTTGATGTAAAAATACTTAATAGAGTGGAAGAAATATACAAAGATTACAATCTGGAGTGTAAACAATTTAGCAAAACGCCTATAAAGTACAATAACGTCGATCTTACAAGGAAGTTACTTGATAATTACAATGTAGACGTCAATAGTCTGAATGGATACCCAATAATCAAGGCGATATCAATGAAGAATGACGATCTAATAGAGTTGTTATTATCTCATAAGCCAAACCTCAGCCTAAGCAATCACAAAGCTGTCCAATATCTCATCCTGAATGGTGATATCAATAGATTAAAGCGCTTGACAGAAGAGAGGACAGAGAAGAAAGGAAAGAAGCGGAAAAGATCATTACCACCTTTAGAGCTTACGTCAGAGATGCTTTACTGGTGCACAAAGTATAAGAAATGGGATTTAGTCAATTGGATGATGGAAGATAAAGGCGTACCACCTAATATAAAAACAATAAATTTATTAAGTTAAAGTTGCATCGATTTGTTTCAATTGTGGGAGTGCTAATTTCAATTTGAGTCTATATTGAGTGTTGAGAGTCTGTTGTACAGGGTTATGCTCCAAATAGATTGTTTCCAATGGTGTGTCTTTGAATTCGCTCTCAATCTCCTCCAAAGATGTGATTTTGTTGCTGTTTGCCCAGAATTCCTTCAAATTTTTCAAATGTTTAACGTTGGAAATTGTCTCAATTTTGTTATGAGCAATATCTAATGTGTTCAGCTGAGTGAGATTATCCAAACCTTGCAGAGAAGACAGGTTGTTATGTGAGAGGTATAATTCTTCGAGATTCGTCAAACCATCTAAGCCGGTGATGTCAGATATTCTATTAGCTTGCAATGAGAGAATTCTCAGATTGGATAGATTATCCATGTTGGCAATTTCAGTTATTTTGTTTTTACCAAGCCAGAGTTCCCTCAGATTGGACAAGTAGTCGAGATTCTGGATTGTTCTGATTCTGTTGCCACCCAATTCTAACAATTCCAAGGTAGGGATATTTAAATTGCTTATATCGACGATCTTGTTCTGTACCAAGTAGAGTTCTTTCAATGGGAGCTTCTCGATATCTTTGATTGACCTAATGAGGTTGAAAGACAAATCCAATATCTTTAAATTAGATAGATTAGTTAAATTGACTAGATTATCATCAGATATTTTATTATCGTATAAATCAATTTCTTCTAGTTTATTTCCCTCAATATCGAGTGATTTTGATAACTCTAGATTGTTCTGTCTTAAATACAATTTATTTATTTCTTTATCCTCAAACGTTAATTCATCGTCATTCAATTTTAAATGCACCAAATCGAGTTCCATCGTTGAAGTGAACAACCAACTATTATTTCTCTTACTTAAATAAAATGAATCCACTCAATGATTTAATAGAGACAGAGAAGAAATTCGTAGAAGATATGGCTATAATCGTTAGAAAAGTCGCTTCTGCTTGGTCTAGAAGTAATTTTCCACCCCCAGAAATAGATAGAATGTTTAGAATTATAGAGAGCGTTTATAGAATAAATAGATCCTTTTTGAACAACTTACTATCAACAAACAATAATTACAAGTTAATAGGTGATAGCTTATTAAATTTTATTAAAGATTTTCAATCATCTTACGATAAATATGTGCAACTCTATACGTCATCACCGCCATTCTCTAAACATAAGAATATACAAGAAAATGACCAGTTACATCAAATTTTAGCCTCTATGGATAGGGATATTGATGAATTATTTGAATTACCCGCGAAGAGATTGAAATACTATCTAAATCTATATAAAAAATTATTAACTTCAACGAACCCTTCAAAACCTGATTATAACTTGTTGAAAGATTCAGTTGAAACGTTACAAAGATTAGTCGATTTGATCGACAATTCAACGATTAACAAGTTAACATCAAGTTCAACATCTCTAAGCCATCAACCAACAGTTAGATTCAACCCAGAAGATCCATTAAAACTTAGAGCAAAAGCTTCGAACGATATTCAATCAGATGATTCTTCAATTTCAACGATCAGTCAAGATGATCAAGATGACATCGACGATGAGACTGACAATAACCAAAACAACTCAGATGATACAGCTTCAATTGATTCACATAATAGTACCATGAATAAACGTGAATCACCTCCAATACCTGAAGCTCAATTGAAAGCTGTTGATTTGTCTGAACGTCTGGACACTTCACGCACTTTAGATATTTTCACAATGCAACAAAAGAAATGTAAATTGCAAATTCAACCACCTCAACTCCCATTTAAGAGAGAGTTGAGAAGATCTGCAGATGTAGTTTTATCATTCACACCATCAGCTGCACCACAATCAACTCAGGAGATCGTTATGAGAAGAGCACATATATTCCTTCTTTCAGATTTGTTCTTGGTAGCTGAACGTATGACAGCAAATGAGAAGGAAGCAGGTGTTGCCTTACCTGGTACAGATATGTGGTTGTCATTTCCACCACTTAGTGGTAAATTCTTGAAAGCAACACAAAATAAACAAGAAAATGCTTTCGATTTGGGTATAATGAATAAGGAAACTTTAACAATTAAAGTTGAATCGATTGAAGCTAGAGATAGTTGGATACAGGATATATCCAATTGCACTCAATTTGCATTCAATGGTGGGTACAACAATATAATTATAAAAGTCATCTAACTTCGTAACAAGGCACTACAAACAAACCTCCACCATCAGATCAATTACAAAATCTCAATTTGAATGCTCCACCAGCACAGATATCATCTTCTCAGACATCATCGCCTCAATTTCCAAATCCTCCGCCTAGAGATCATTTACCACCAATGGAGAATGTACCTACATTGGGTTCTCAATTTGAGAGACCACCTCCACCTCATGTTTTACAGAATAACCAACTTACTGCAAACAATTTATCAAATATCCCAGGTTATGGACCACAACCTGCTCAAATTAGACCAATTAGACCGGGTATGATACCACCACCTCCTCCACCATTTGATACTCTTCCACCTAGATTACAACAAAATGATAACATGAATAGAATGCCTTCATTAGACACTATCAACACGAATTCAACCAATAGCAATAGTAATAGTAATAGTATAAATGGTGGTCTGAGTAAATACGCCATGCCTTCAAACCTTATGGGACAATTTAAGACCGCTAGTCCTAATACGAAGAGCCAAGATGAAGATACACCACCACCATCACCTACAGAAATCAAACCAACTGAGCCTGAAAAGATTAGAATGAGTGCTCAAATGAGATGTAAAGTCTTCATTAAGCATGGTCATCAAGCTTGGAAGAGTTTAGGTAGTGGTGGATTAAAACTTTTCACTCAATCGCCACAAAATAAGAAGCAACTTGTCGTTGAATCTGACAAAGCAAAGTCTTTACTGATAAGTAATTATGTCCTTTTGGACGCCGTTGAAAGAGTTGGTAAGACGGGTTTGGCTGTTGAAATGTCAGATAATGGTCAACGTACTGGTGTAATATACCTTCTTCAACTCAAAAGTGATCAATCCGCTAAAGGTCTTTTCGATGAACTCGTAAAAGGTTCATCTAGGGATGCTAATCGTCGTTAGAGTAAGATATATTTATAGAATTTAAACTTTTCTTTGGATCTTCCTTTTTCTTTTAAAGTCTACTCGCAAATGTATAACAAACAAATTATCAATATATTAACTGTATTTATTTAGAAAGCTCTGATTACAAGTTATTTATTACCCTCAAACGTAGTTGATGAAAATTAAGATGTAAAAATATGGAAAAAGATAGTAGAAATAATTAAATCCTTTTGTGGTAAATAATTAGTTGAGTATTAGTATCGTATTAACAAGTGCCTGGGATCATGTCACCATCATAGTAAGGTGATCTGTATCTGTCACAATCTTCCTTTGGTGAATAGAATGGACTGTTGTCATCGTCATTAAACCAGCCATCACTTCCTTCAACAGACTGTTGCTCGCCATTCTCATCTATATATGTGAATGGTAATGGATGAAGTTGGATTCTTAGTCCATTCTTCTCATAAGTTGGTATGTTTTGCATGTCTTGCTCATTTATGTTGTTGAGCGAATTAGGTGGGAAATCTTGATATTCTGATTGATCGCCGAAAAGAACGCCTGCACCTTCTTTACCAAGCATCCAATCAGGGAAAGTAGCTGGAGCATCATTTGTAACCCATTGACGGTCGTCACCCTGTTTTGAATACATTTCACAGGTTCCGCTTGGTTCAGTATGTGGTGATTCAGTTATATAGCCTTCTTTCAAACCTAATTGATAAGACCAGAATGGGTTAATTGGTGCGTGAGTGCGGCTGCTATCACCGATTTTCCAAGTCCAGAAGAAGTAGTTCTGAAGACTATCCATAGATGATAATCCGAATCCTTTCAGTTGTGATTTGAATTCATCATCCCAGTTTTGCCAGTCGTTGAATCTATCACAGGCACCTTCACCGAAACCAGGTTCAGGTCTGTTACCATCCTTATCAATGTATGTACCTTCATAACGTGTACCGTCGTTGACACCATTAACTGTACCACAATCGTTGATAGCTAATGAGAATTCGCCTGCGAACGTTACACCGTAGCTGTTCATCAAGTCAGATAGTAACAACATAAAGACTAATTTACTCACTCTGCCATAGTGTTGTTTGTTGATTCACCCCAAGCAGCACATGGCTTCCATACTTGCTCATCCATAGGGTCTTGATTCTGACCATTGAAAGCGACGTATGGGTGGGTATCCAAAGCAACTCTATCAGCACCTCTAAGGAAATCATTCCAAGTTTGACCGCCTAAAAAGGCATCGTGGAAAGCAATCCAAGGACCATTACCTTCACCAATACCAGTGATATCTCTAATCATCTTGTATGCTTCAAAGTAAAATGATGCGACGGAAGCTTTACCGATAGTTGGACCGAATGGTTCGTTAATAACTGAAAGCATCTGTACAACGTCCTTGTAATCGTCGTCTGAAATCAATTCAGTTATAGCCCTTATGTAGTTCAAAGTTCTCTGCGCATTAACGACACCCATTGGAGAAGACATCCAGTGTATCTCGCCAAGTTTACCACTGTGGTTGAAACCATTCTGGCTACCAGGTACAGTGTGTAAATCGAGGTTGATACGTAAGCCATATTTACGAGCCCATTTGACGGCATTTTCGAAGTACTTGAATGCACCACCTTCATAGAAAGGCTCGCCGTCAATAGTCTCGATCATCCAGAATGGAATTGGAAGTCTGATCCAATTCAATCCAGCTGCTGCAATATCTGCGAAATCCTTCTCAGTAATGAATGTTGAATAATGTTCTTCGAGGACTTCTTCAAGTTTACCTTGTGATCTGTAGTAATTTGATAAAGTGAGCTCATCGACGCATGGTTCATCGATATTCTCGCATTCTTCGTACAATCCTGGGACGATGAATGGTTCCAAGACGAGCCAACCGCCAAGGTTTACACCAAGAATCTTGTCGTTGTTGAAGTCCCACCTCTCACTAAGTGGAGGTGTGTACGATTGTGACTGAGCGTCGGTGTTACCTGGGAGACTATTCCAATGACCTCCGAAAGCATTATTGTAAGTGAATGTATTACCATCGTCGAGAGTGACTTCTGAGCCATCACCACCGGATGTCTGGATGAGATTTCCTTCGTGGTTTCTGACTGGTTCATCTGCCTGGCTGCTGTTGTTATTGTTCTTACGTGTGAGCTGTTAATGATCGGTAAGTTGCGTCAACCTAAAATTCTCAAAAAGAAACTCACAGTAACTGGTAAAGCTACAACTAGAACGATAACTACGATAGCTGCCAAGACGGATGAAGCTATTATAATACCTTTACGTCTGTTTCTTGCGTTTCTCAAAGATGATTTGTTAGGTGCTTCCGGCATTGCTGGCAATCCCTTCTCATCTACTGCACTGTCTGATTGTGTAAGATTAGCTGACATGCTGTTGTCGAAAATGGAAGGTGCTTTCTGGTAACTAAGAGTCTTCTCCGCAATATTTCCAACCTTTGTAACTTCGCTTGAATGGCGTGGTAAACTTGCTGCGCTTATATTAAAATTCGCGTAGTTTGTTCTGTGTCCTGGAAGCAAATTATTCGTTGTTAAATAATCAACTTCTTGATCAGAATATAAAGATGATCTTCTTGATATAAAAGCCTCTGAGGGGCGCACACCGTCCGCACGGTACCTGTTATCTGACAAGGAGGCGGTGTCGCCCTCGCCAAGACCATTGGTCTCACTTGTGACCAACCTAATTGATGGTTCATTTATTGTTGAGCTAGAGCCATTTAGTCGCAGACTAGACTCTATACTCGCACTATCGATTGGGGGTGTTTTACGTTTTGGCGATGCTCTCATTGTTGTTAAAGATAGAGAGTTTATTTAATTGCGCTTTACTTCTTAAAGTAACATCTAATTTATCCTTTTACATAATTAATTTATTGACTTTCCTTTTCAAGTTTCCCGATATAGTAGTTTCAGAAAATTTTAATGACATATAAACAATTTACAACCTAGAAAAAACTAAAAACAACTCATATTTACTCCATTTCTATAGTGGCTGGTGGTTTTGATGATACATCCAACATAACACGGTTGACACCTCTAACTTCGTTCGTAATTCTTGATGAAATACGCTTTAAGACATCATGAGGGAAGTCAAACCAATCAGCAGTCATAAAGTCAGTAGTTGTGACAGCTCTCAATGCTATTATTTGCTCGTATGTTCTCTTATCACCTTGAACACCGACTGCTTTAACAGGCAAGAGAGCAGCGTAAGCTTGCGAAATCTTATCATACAATCCCGCATTTGTAATTTCTTCCATATATATGGAGTCTGCGTGCTGGACGATTTGTACTTGAGATTTAGTAACTTCTCCTAATATTCTAATGGCTAATCCTGGACCAGGGAATGGTTGACGGTTGACCAAATGAGCTGGAATCTCTAATAATCTTCCTAATGCTCTAACTTCATCCTTGAAGAGTTCTCTGAGTGGCTCAATAAGTTTAAGCTTCATGTCTGCAAGGAGACCACCAACGTTGTGGTGTGTCTTGATAGTAGCTGATGGGCCCTTGAAAGAGATAGATTCGATGACGTCTGGGTAGAGTGTACCTTGTAATAACCATTCGAATTTACCCTTCTCAGTTTTTCCTTCTTCAAGTTCCTTCTCAGCTTCAGATTCTAATCTTGCAGCTTCAGCTTCAAAGACTTCAATGAAGGTGTTTCCGATAATCTTTCTCTTCTTTTCAGGGTCAGTGACACCTGCTAATTTACCCAAAAAGAGTTCAGCAGCATCGATGACCTTCAAGTTAACACCGAGGTCTTGCTTGAGAGTTTTGTAAACTTGAGCAGCTTCATTCATACGTAAAACACCATTGTCTACCAAAACAGCTTGGAATCTGTCGCCAATAGCTTCGTGCATGAGCTTTGCTGCAACGGTTGAGTCTACACCACCAGAGACAGCACCCAAAACACGACCCTTATCACCACAAATTTCACGAATTCTTGAAATTTCCTTTGAAATAAATGATTCCTGAAATTTTTCTGTTAAAAGATTCGTTCAAGTGTCTTAGAAGTGAACTTACCATAGTCCATTCACCATTACATTGACAAATGTCCTTTACGAATCTGCTAATAACTTCCTTACCACGGTGTGAGTGGGTGACTTCTGCGTGGAATTGTATACCATAGATTGGCTTCTCGACGTGTGCAATAGCAGCGAAAGGTGCGGTGTTAGTTTTACCAATGACGACGAAATCCTTTGGTGCTTCCTTAACGGCGTCACCATGTGACATCCAAACTTGCATAGATCCTTCAATACCTTCGAAAAGCTTGTTAACGTGTGAGTGCTCTTCATTCTTGACGATGTTGAGTTCAGCAAAACCATATTCACGGTGGTCACAGGCTTCAACTTTACCGCCGAATACGTTGGTTGTCTCTTGTAAACCGTAGCATATACCAAGAACTGGTACACCGGCGTTGAAGACGTCTGGGTCAACTCTAGGAGCATCTTTGTCGTATGTAGAGTAAGGAGAACCGGAGAGGATTATACCTGCAGATAATTAGCCTTGTACTTTACTGAAAATAGTGAAATATTCACCTTTTGGCTTCCAGTTCAAATCTTTGAGCTTTTGAGTGCAAGGCAACATTTCACAGTAAACGTTTAATTCACGACATCTTCTTGTGATTAAATGTGAGTACTATAATTTGTTAGAGTGTATTTTAGCGAATGCAGGACTAACTTGTGAACCGACTGATAGAGGAGTTAGGGGGTATATAATAGTAAATAATAAACTCACAATCCAAGATCAGAATGGTTGAATAGTAATCGTGTACCGCTTTCGTTTGTTCCATTTCGTTTGATGTGGTTATAATCCAAGAGAGAAGACTGTAATTTGATAGAAGTCGGGCTAACTTAAGTCCGTGGAAGTCTGAATATGAAATATATAATATACGGATAAGATAGTGGAAGTATTATTTGATATAAATACGCCGCTACTGGCTGTGTAGAATAGCTCGATAAATCTTCTTAAGTCCGTCAAACTGTTTTGTTGGAAGAAGTATACTATAAAGTTGAAATGTAAATTGCTAGCAGCTTTATTCAAATCTCGCTATCGATTTACCTGCTTGCACATCATATCACCCTTGCTCTCAAACTATGAGTACACACTCACATAGACCATCGCTAAAACAAACGAATAAGAAGTTCAAATCACGGGGATCTACAAAACGCTCTACTAAAACGCAAAACAAAGGTAGAGTAGACACTAAGCAGTCTTCCTCAAAAACTTCCTCGGCCAATAACCTCAAGAACAAGCAAGAAAGGAAAAACCAAGCTAAGCAGCTGCAGAAACAGAAAAGAGATGGTCTACTTGAAGGCAAACGTCTCTTTGAAGGTCGTTTTGGAGCACCACGCATTGTTTTGGTCCTTCCACTCACGGAAGACATAGATGGCTTGAACACAGTCAAGCAATTACTCAAGTCTGTAGGGGAGGAGAGCTCAGCATTAGAATATCAGGGTTTTGGTATCTATAGATGCAGAATATCAAGGTTTAACCAACAATTTCAGTTCATTGTTCCAACTTTCCCGGATAACAATGCCAAATTTATGGCCATTCTAGACGCTGCAAAGATCGCAGACTATATCATCCCCGTACTCTCCGCTATTAACGAAGTCGGTGAGTGGGGTGAGACCACACTTCGTTGCGTACAAGCACAATCTTGTTCTGAAGTTTTTGGTATCATACAAGGTCTTAGCGAGGTTGAAAAGAAAGAGGACACTGGTATTAGACATTCTCTTCTATCTTTCATCAGATACTTCTTCCCATATGTTCAGAAATTGTCCTCTGTCGACCAATTGAATGAGTTGTCAAACACTATCCGATCAATTGCTACAGGTACACCTAAAACGCCTGCTTGGAGAGATTATAGGAGTTATTTATTGACAGAACAAGCCGAATGGGATGGTGATTTGCTCAAATTGACTGGTGTTGTCAGAGGAGAACATCTTGACACGAACAGACTGATACACATTCCAAACTCTGGTGATTATCAAATAGAAAAGGTGTGTTTTCTCTTTGCTCAATTATAATAGCTTATATCACGCGCAGATCACCAACTCTACTCATCCTAGTCAACTGAACAGCAAGCCAAACGGCAACACCATGTCAGTTGATGAGGTGGATACTGGTGTACTCGCTCAACCAGACGAGGAAGAGCAAGATGACCTTATTTCTGAGAATGAAGCTGACACAATCGGAAATGAGCAAACCTGGCCAACGGAGGAAGAAATGGCAGAAGGAGAGCGTCTTCAAGAAGAAGCCGAAGCTGCTGAGGAAAACGCAAAGTCTAGAAAAGTACCAAAGGGAACATCTTCTTACCAAGCTGCATGGATTGTGGATGACAATGATGATGATCTCAGTGACGATGAAGAGAGCGACGAGGAAGCTGAAATGGAACTCGAAGATGATAAACCAGCTGCTCAAGAAGAAGAAGAAGAAGACCAAGATGAAATTGAAATGGACACCCGTGACAACGATTTCAAAGATCTCGATGAAGACGAAGAGGCCAAGCAGTATCAAGAATACCTTAACAAAGAAAAAGAAGATGCTGAGTTCCCCGATGAAATTGACACACCGTTGGATATACCAGCCAGGGAGAGATTTGCACGTTACAGGGGTCTCAAGTCATTCAGAACGTCACCATGGGATCCTTATGAGAATCTCCCAATTGAAATGAGCAAAGTCTTTGAGTTTGAGAATTACGACCAGATGTCAAAACGAGTAATCAAGAGGGTCAAGATGGGTATGGATGAGGATGGTGAATCCACCTCAGTTGAACCTGGCAAGAGAGTAACATTGCACATTAAAAATGTCAGCAAGGATCTCTCAGTTATTCAATCATCCGAATTACCACTTGTCATATTCAGCTTATTGCCTCACGAGAAGAAAAAGTCACTTGTTAATATGACTATTCAACGTAACACTGAATATACAGGTTTAGTAAAGTCCAAGGATCCACTTACTGCTATCATTGGTTCAAGAAAACTTCAAATAAACCCAATCTATTCACAAAACACACCAAAAGGTTTGAACAACGTACACAAGTTTGAAAGATACCTCAGACATGGTGATGCATCAGTAGCAACAATTTTTGGTCCAGTTACATGGGGTAAGGTTCCGATTGTCTATTTGCGTGAAAGGGATGATGGTAAACCACCATATCTCGTTGGTACTGGTACATTCAAAGATGCTGATCCAACGAGAATTATTGCCAAACGAATCATTCTCTCTGGACATCCTTTCAAGGTGCACAAGAAGACTGTTACTGTCCGTTATCTCTTCTTTAATCCAGGTAAGTGTTGACACTTGACGAACTGCTTAGTACTGACAAGCACTCAGATGATATTGCATACTTCAAGCCAATCGAACTTCACACAAAGTATGGTAGAGTTGGTCATATAAAGGAAAGCTTGGGTACACACGGTTACTTCAAGGCACACTTCGACGGTCCAGTCACTCAAATGGACACTGTTCTTTTGTATCTCTACAAGAGATCATTCCCAAAGTTCTCAGGCTTACGTATTGAAGGCCATCAACATATAAACAAGGATGATCCTATTGAAGAGGCCAAAGGTGACGAAAAACATGGTGAAGTAGTCAACACAGGTGCCGATAGAGAACAATTTATGGAAATATAAGTTATCTAATCCTATTATTTATTGTACAGAGATATTCTAGTCTAATCCTACATGCTTTCTAACTTGGTTCATTGTATCATTTGCTATTACCGATGCTCGCTCTTTACCTTGTCTAGCCACGTTGTCCAGATATTCATGCTCTTTCGACAAACGGTAAAAATTATCCCTAATTGGTGTGAGTGTCTTAATTGTGGCTTCTGAAACCGCATCTTTCAGTTGTGCAGATGTTGAGAGACCAACAGCGGCTTCTTCTGGTGTGTCGTCTGTACATTCAGCCAAGATGGTGAGTAAGTTCGCAACCCCAGGTCTATTCACTGGGTCGAATGTTATCCCACTTGACGAATCTGTGACGGCTGACTTAATTTTTGATGATATCTCTTTATCCGTGTCTGTAATCATTATTCTAGAGTTTGGCAATGGATGTGATTTAGACATTTTAGACAATGGATCACGTAAATTTGAGATCCTTGATGCTGGTGCTTAGGTGCCTTGTTAGAATAAGAATACGCTGATAACACACATACTGATTATGTGATTGGGAAGAGGGAAAAATCTACGTGCTTTGTATGTTCTATTGTACTGATCAGCTATATCACGAGACAATTCGAGATGCTGTTGCTGATCGTCACCGACTGGGACATGTGTAGCTCTCGATGGGGGTAAGAAAGTGATATTGTAGAAACAGCTACTTACTTATATAACAATATGTCAGCTGCCTGTAAAACTGGATAGGACAATAAACCGAGGTTGAGTGCACTATCGTCTATCTCGGAAGCATCATTCGAGTTCTTAAGAGTTGCGATTTTCGACTGTGCTGTATTGTTAGAGATTGTTCAGAAGGTTGCTTTTGCACACCTTCCAAGTTGTCATACGTTGCAGTTTGTTCACTGAGGTGAAGCAATTGAAAATCCAGGCAAGTTCTGTATGCTGAGCAACCTATATTTTGCTAATTAAACGTTGATTTCTTATAGTAGACCCAACACACCTGATCTTGGTGGAATATTATTGATCTATCTGGACTCAAACCTATAGCTAGCAATGCAGCCATCATCTCACGTCTCTCTTGCTTAAGTTTACTAGGAGACTGTGGTATAGTTATAGCATGGTATCCCACTATAGAGTATATCAATCTTGTCGTATTCGCTTCGTTATCTTGTAACTTCTTCCAGTTCTTCAATGCACCGAAATAGTTACCTATCTACGTGAATCGAATGAGTTTTGCAGCTCGTTGCTTGCACATCACTTACGTGTGGTATGCCTGTCGGCTGTATACCTGAAAATATCGTCTTCAATGACATATGGTTGAAAACAAAGAGATAAAAGAAGTATGATCTAGTGACATTTCAGATCGAATGGAATAGCAAACTCTATTATAGCTAATAAACGCTACTCTTAGTTGTATATTCTCGTGATATGCTCGTCTTCTCTCTTGAGACGTCATCAAAAGGGTGCGATTGAAGTTAAACTACAATGTCAGTTTAATGCATAAAGCCTAGGATATATCTGAAGGACTGTATATGTAGCTAGACTATAAGTTATTAAATACATAATTACACGGGTACAGCTAAATACTGTAGTTTGTAGAGGGCACAAGCAAAGGAAATAAGAGTATCTTATGCTGTTTATATAAAACATAACCAGAAGGGTAGAACTCGAGGGTAGAAAAATACGTCTCGATCTAAATATAATATACAAGTCACATCGACGATTTGGTGATCAAAGGTTATGAGATAGTTAATTACACTAGAAATAGAAATAGATAAATGAATTCTATTCTACTCAGTAGATATCACTATATTTCTGGAATATATGAAAATTATCGTACACCATGATGAATATTCCGGAATAGTTCACACGGTCGGTGATTAAGTTAAGTCATTTTCGAACTGTCCTGATTAAGGGAACCCCGACTATCAATTTATAGGATTACAAACCGACGTGCTTATTAACTGAAGATTACCAATCAAGGCAATTACTAAGACAGGGGTATTTAAATTAAGTATTACATTATATTGTACAATCAATCATAAGCTTAAATAATCATAATGTTTTTAATATCTGGTGCAACAGGGCAGCAAGGTGGTGCAACCATTAGGAATCTCAAAGGGGTACCTACGAGAGCATTCATACGCAATACACATTCAGAAGCTGCGAAGAACTTAAGTGCTGACGGTGTTGAGCTCGCTTCAGGAGATCTCACAAACAGCGAATCAATCTATGCCGCGATGGAAGATGTGGATGGTGCATTCTTAGTAACAACAATGGTACCAAATGGACCACAAGATGAAATTGTCCAAGGTGAGCAAAACATTTTTGCTATGAAACAGACTAAAATTTTACAGGAAAGGCTTTCATTGAGGCTGCAAAGAGGCGTAACTTGAAACACATTGTATACACAAGCGTTGAGGGTGCTGAGCGTCAATCAGGTGTACCACATTTCGACAGTAAATACGAAGTTGAAAAGATGATATACGAGAGTGGTATACCATATACGATCATTAGACCTGTGGCATTCATGGACAACTTCCCCAAGACGAGCGGCGTAGCTTCCTTTTTCGCCATAGGTGTATTTAACGCGGCCATACGAAACAGGACAGTCCAACTGATTGCAACGGAGGATATTGGTATTGTTGCAGCTACCGCTCTCAAGAAACCTGAACAATACATTGGTAGAAAGATCCCATTAGCTGGTGACGAACTCACAACCGCGCAGATTCAAGATGCTTACAAAGTAGCCCATGGTAGTTCCGCTTGGAAAGTTTACTTACCTACATTTATACTCTCCGTGCTTCCACATGACTTTAAGAAAATGTTCTACTGGTTCCGAGACCATGGCTATGAGGCAAACATCGCCAAAAATCGCGAAGAGTTCCCAGGCTTGCTCACTTTCTCAGAATGGCTTAAAAAGTGAACGAGATATTTTGATGTCTATTAATCTTTAATTATTTATTTTTCATTGTTTGATTTCTTACGTGTAAGCTATTTATCTAGTTGTGAAAAATTTCAGAGAAATAATCATGTCAACATGCTGCGAATTATTCACACAGTGACCACGATTAGAAAGTCGAAAGCACATACTTCAAGTCATTATCTACGTCACAATGCGTCAGACATAATTACCGATATTTGTAAAGCAATTTGAATGTATAAATATTGTTAACTTAGCAACTTTTGTTTTACCTTCTTGGAGGCGAAATTGAAATATCACGGTATGATCTCCTTGGTGGGCTGTCATCGCGACGACGTCTGTTATCATCTCTCCTTGGTGGAGAGTCATCATAACGTCTTCTAGGTGGGGAATCGTCGTAGCGTCTTCTAGGTGGTGAATCATCATAGCGTCTTCTAGGTGGTGAATCATCATAGCGTCTTCTAGGTGGTGAATCATCATAGCGTCTTCTAGGTGGTGAATCATCATAACGTCTTCTAGGAGGTGAGTCATCGTAACGTCTTCTAGGTGGTGGTGAATCGTCATAGCGTCTCCCTGGTGGAGACCTATTGTAACCATCCCTTGGTGCACCTCTTCTAGATGTAGGTGAAGGTCTACGTGGTGGTGGAGATCTCGAGTCGTAACGCTGACGAGGTGGAGAAGGTGAACGACTAAGTCTCCTTCTTGGTGGTGTAGAAGAAGTAGATCTAGATCTACGATAATTCCTCCTTGGTGGACTTCTCCTTACTGGTGATCTGCTCAACGATCTAGCTCTTGATGATCTTGAAATAGAGGAGACATCCGAAGAAGATGAACTCAAGACTGAACTTGAATCACTATCGCTACTTTCATCAGCAGGCTGTTGTGGCATAATTTTAGGAGCCGTCTTAAGATATTCACGCATATCTTCCGTAATAGCACCCAATCCAATAGCAGTAAAGTAGTTGATTGAAAACCTTGTGTTTGCAGGGTGATCCATCGGGAATAAACCCTTAAAGTCATCCCTGAGTGACGGATCGGCGAATCTCTCTTTGGCTGCCTTTAATCCCATCATTTCGACAATATCAGTGAATAAGATTTTGATGAAAATTCTAGATGATGATGTCGTATCCTCTTGTGTCATCTTCACGACATTAAGAACACTCCAGCTGATTCCATCTGATGCGAACAAATGACCGAAAAATCTTGCAATATTTCTCAATCTGTTGGTTTCATATCTGTGAATAGTTTCATAAAATCCTTGAAAACATCTCTGGAAGCATTCTTGCCATAATTTGTTTAATTTTGAGAATCTCTCACCGATTAATCCGTAAAATTTGTTATACGTCCTTTCTTGTGAGCAACATTCGACTACCATATTACACAATTCAATTTCATCACCAGGTGGGATTTGAATGCGCATGAGCTTATGTACTGCTTCGTCGAAGACAAGTGAGTTCATAATGGTAAGATAGATCGTACGACGTAAATTAACGAGATTAGTTGAGGTTTTATCTATAATACCATCTTGGCCAGCAGGCTGGACGGCGTCGTCTTGTTCATCATCAGCATCCTCTTCGTCTTCTTCTTCCTCTTCATCTTCGTCATCCGAGCTACCGAGAATTTGATATCGAATAGATTTGTATTTCTCTTCATTCTCTTCATAGGCTGGATCAAATTTGAAGATGTTAAGACCATCTTCGGTATTAACAGGAGCGTTAAAGTCAAAGTCATGAACGATTTGTTCATCTTGTTCAACTAAGTCTAATTCTTCTGGTATAATTGGGTTATCTTTGAATTTATCTTTACGTATTTGGAATAAAACTTCAATCATGTACTGTACACGTTTGGAGATGTCAGCATCATGTAAGAGATTCCTAAATTCTTCGTAGATGAGGTTATTCATACTAGGTTCACGTTCTTGAAGAGCGGCACCAACTTCTTTAATGTATTGTACTGCGATTTCAACGCCATCATCACCGCCTTTTGAGAGAAGGAAAAGGGCTAATTCGAGTGCAAAAACATCAGAGATTATTGATTGATTTACTAAATGAGCGATGAACATAACTGTAGCGTTGCAAGTTGATTTATCATTACGCTTATAAGACTTTCTAAACTGATTGATTAAACGGTTCACGAGTAATTCACCAACTTGTGGTAGTTTTGAGTTTATAATTGCAACCAAAGCAGCAAAAATGGGAGTGAAAGGTAAGGAAGCAGCTTGTGCTCTCATAACAGACCTCGCGAATAAACCTCTAGCTCTGATCAAGTTCTCTTGGAATAATTGTGGAGTTATAATCTTTATATTCGCAGTATTTACTTTGTTGATTAAACCGTTGATTGATTTTCTCAACTGATCCCACTTCAATCTACTCGTTGTCAGTACGAGTGTGTATGAATAGCTTAGATATACCTTTGTACATCAGCTGATGATGAATCATTAGCTGACTGGCTCTCTAACAAGGCCTTCAAGACAGGTCTAGGGATGTATCTACCGCCTGGTCTGTTTAAACCCAAAGTGGAGAGTTCTTGATTAACATCTACACGTGGTGGACTGTTAGATCTAATAAATGTGAGAATATATAGCTAGATTAGTAGAGTATCTACCTTTTTCGTTTTAGCTGAGGGGATTCCATTTCGATGGTAGCTAATCAAGGGGTATATAATAGATAATTTACAATTTAGTCAAATTTAATTCTAAATTTAATAGTTGATGGTGTATGTCAATAAACGTGGTTGATATACTATCTACTTGGTTGTTATAACGTATTAATAGGTTGTAGAAACGCTTTTCTTGTTGTATTAGATCGTTATTTAGATTACGGAGGTTTGTTTTTATATCTTCTATCGTCGTAGTCAAACTTAACACGCTGTCCAAGTTGGTTGTACCGTCTGCGTCATTGTTGTGTAATAGTTCTATCTTTCTGAGATTGTTATCTAATATCTCTAGATCTTCTTCATATTCCTGTATAAAAGTTAGTTTGTCCTTGATTGATAGGCTGTTGCTATAGTCGTTGATATTTAAAAGGTATTTATTATAGTCATCTACTCTAATTAGTGTTTTAGTCTAGTAATAACGCCACTAACATCCATCTAGAAACACGCCAATAGATCTTACAGATTGCGTTGTTTTATCTAAACAATCTTTTATTTTATTAACTTGTAAATTTAAATCAATCCCTTTGCTAGCATCTCCAACTATTTCTTCAATTAATTTAACTCTCGTTCCCAAATAAACTTCTCCCATTTCAATCCTTCGACTCTAACGATATGTTACGTAGACAAGCCAGACAGAGAAGGGAATTCATCTATAAAAAATCTATTGAAGCTCAAGAGAAAGAGTCCTACGAACGCAAGCAAAAACTAAAAAATTCTCTAAACAATCAAAAGAACTTACCAACTGAGCTACAAAAAGATGCAGCAGAGCTAGGACAAGAGTTGAGATACGATGAAGCACAGTCTGATCCAACGCAGTCTTTAGACGATGAATATAATAGAGTTGGTACTTACGATCCAAAGATTCTCATCACTACCGCTAGAGATCCGTCTTCTCGATTAACTACTTTTGCAAAAGAATTGCGTCTCGTTTTCCCAAATTCTATTAGATTCAACAGAGGTAACTACGTCGTTAAGGAAATCGCAGACGCCGCTAGAGCCAACCAAGTTACTGATTTAATCATCATACATGAAACCAGAGGTAAACCAGATGCTTTACTATTATCACACTTTCCACATGGACCTACCGTCACTTTCACTCTTAACAATGTACAATTGAGGCACGATCTCGCTGGTAGCTTAGATAGTACCGTTTCTGAACAATACCCTCACTTGATCTTTGAGAACTTCTCATCCAAATTGGGTAACAGAATCATGAACACCCTCAAGTACCTCTTCCCTGTACCAAAGGAGGATAGTAAAAGAGTTATGACTTTCTATAATGACGCTGATTTCATTTCGTTTAGGTAAGCTGCTATTTAGTACATAGATACTTTTGCTAACAATCGATAGACACCACGTATACGTTAAAACCTCACATAAAGAAGTGCAACTCGCTGAAGTCGGTCCTAGATTTGAGTTAAAGCCCTACGAAATCAAACAAGGGACAATCGAAAACACAGCTGCAGACACAGAATGGGTTCTTCGCCCTTACCAACGCACAGCATCAAGAAGGAGGTTGTTATAGATCCATTTGTAATTTATTTATTCAAGTTATTCCATATAGAAAATCACTTTAAAATTGACCGAATTGAAGCACTCTATCATCTTCTCTACCCGTCTGTCACCGCAGGAGTACGATGTTCTACTATGCCCAGCACTCTCCGGGTATCTAGCACCCTCTGGGTCAGTCTTGATAGGTTCGCATCAGCTATGATAACAGCAGGTGTGAAATCAACGTCATGAGCTTCTTTTATAGCCAAAGCTATACGTTTAGCTTGCGTATCATTCATGATGACCATATCATCTTCATCCTGCATTTTACGCGCTTCATCCAAGGGTGTATCCTCGGGAAGATGATGCCAACTGGCGGAAGGTACCAGTGTTGGCTCGCAGTCGAGTGCAAATGCAACTGATCTGCTAAGGTTGTTCCTAACGGGTTCGAATCCATCAGGATCTGTTGGCTTATCGACAAATATTTCGATAGGTCCACAAGATGCCATAACATTGTGTTTACCAGCATGGTGATATCTGAATTCATATCTACCAACATTCCACGGAAGGCTGTTTGAACGGAATGTTACTATCCCCTTCTGGAGATCTTGGCTAGATGAGCCACTGGCATTTTCAACATGTGGTCTCTCAGGTACTGGACGTGCGCCATCGAATTCTTCCTCATGAATTGCTTGCCATTTTCCTTGTGAGGAGATTCTAGTAACTAGATGGTCTTTGTTCGCACCAACGCGGTATACCTATGATATTGTTAGATGGTCACATCTGAGGACAAATCATAACTCACTCCTATCCAATCTTTACGGGAGTGATTGACTGGAGCAGTCCATTCAACTTGGATTGATTCACCCTGTTGATGAAAATGTAAGCTGCTTTTCATTTCAAGAAGAGATACCCACAAGATGGTAAGACATAGGTTGGCGTGGCGAAATAGAAGGCTTAAGATTAATGGAGTATTTTGACAAATCATAAGCAGAAAGATCTTTATCAACGCGACTGTGATTGTTAGCTTTGGGTTATTTCTATAATACCCCACTTACGTGATGACGAGCTTCTCTCTGGATTGATGAAGAAGAACACGTGTATCTTGGACAACCTTGTTAACTGAAGGTTTTGCATTCTTGATAAATTCCTCAACGACGTCAACAGTCTCGTCATAAACTTTATTGACGTGGCCTTGAACATCTTTCGCGACTTTATCAATCTTGTTCTCAGTAGCGGCATTAAACAAGCTCGATCTTCTTCTACCACTCTTGACCGCATTTTTTATGGTCCTAGCAGCACCGCCGGTCTTCCTGACCGCCTTGCCATAGAGCTTTTGTGTGTGTGGATTCTCAACGAAGGATAAGAACCACCAGTGGAGAATATAACTAAATACAGCAACTGCGAATGTAATTGGAGATCCACTGATGAGTGCGATACCAAATAAAGCAGCACCGCCCATAGATCTTTCCGGATCATTGACGTATCTGTAAATACCAGTGTATTCCAACCTTGATGGGTAGTCTTCGAGGAAGAAGTTACCAAAAAACCAACCGAAATTACCCAAAACCTCGTGTGATTCGAGTGCGCACCATACTTGTAATGCAATCAAGAGAGCGCCGACAGTATGTTTGAGCAGCTCAGTGCCGACTGTCCACTGTACAGGTAAATCGTAGGTTTTGTAAGCAAGTCCGACGAAAGACACATAAACCATGACGAGCGAGAGGTTATAGACTCTCTTCCAGGCATCGAATGCACTCCTTTTGGCGTCATCTGCATGTACATGGGCGTAATACTTAAGATAATGCTTGACGAGGTACTTATTTTCACTTTGTGCTTTGAGTAAACATCCTAGTGCGAACGAGTGAAAAATACGCCAGGCAGCTGCATGTAAGACATGCAACACTAAGCTAGTAGTAGGTTTGAAATTTGGCAAGAAGCTTGCAACTATCGCATAAAAGACTAACAAAGCGGTTGAAAAGTCATTCGAGCGGAATATATCGAAGTTCTTGAAAATGATGAGATCTCTGCTGAAGTACCTATGCTCGAGGTCATGGAGGTTGCTAGGAGCATTTGGGTAGCCTTCTACGCGGTTAATTGACGCACTTGATGACTTTCTCTTTGCTGCTATATCCTCAAGTTCGTCATTGCTGTGGCTATCTTCATCTGGAACATCCTCAGGGAGGGGTAGAGGTACACGGGCTGCGAGCGGTTTCTTCTGGCCGTACGTACGCTCAATGTGGGGATTTTCGAATGCGAGTAGGAATCCAAATTGGAGAGCATGGGCGAGCAACGAACCGAACAATACTGTGTAGCTACCAACAACCAAGGAGAGACCATAAAAGCCAGCATATCCAATTGAATACATTGGGTGAGGTGCGAGTTCAAATACACCGTCAAACTTGAGTGACTGGATTTGTTGGAAGAATACATCACCCCAATACCAGGCGTAGTCATGAATGACCCTGTGTGCATCCATCTTGACCCACAAGTTGAAAAGGATCATTGTCCAACCCGCAAACCAGCGTAGAGCGTGCCAAAACACACCATGTCCATCTGGAAGTCGGCAGTGTGACCACGCAAAACAACAATAAGCGACGAAATCAGAAAGGAGAATGATGTCGACTGCATGTCTGAAGAATATCCAGGTATTGAACTCAACAGGACATTCATCAAACTTATACTCAGGACCCATTTTAGTCTTTATTTGATTCTCCACCCATGTTCTTACTTTTGGACGTTTGTTTGCGTCCAAGAAACCGTTTTTCTTAACCCAATTGACGATAAAGTGGTGCTTTGATTGTTTTGAGAGTACAATACCTAATCCGACATTGTATGCCAATCGCCAGAACATAAAAAGTCCGAGGTAGAGCTTCTGGCTAACTTCAAAGGGTAAAACGAAGAAACCAAATACATGGAGACCCAAAATAGTCAAAGTAACGATATCAACGTGTGTTTTAGGATATTTCGGATGAAATAACGAGGAAATTACGTCTGACGTCGGAGGAACATTGAAAAGCGTCCCATCGGGTGTCTTCCCCATAATTTGATCAGCATTTACGTCAAATGTTTCTTTTATTTCCTTATCATTTGTGCGCTTTCTTAGCGCACTATCCGCCTTCTCTTCTGCGGACATCGTGGGCTGAGCTGGCAGGAAGGCACAAAGTAATAAGGTATATTCGATCAAATTTAAAAAATCTTATAACAAATTAGACGGAAATTCTGAAAAGTCTACTTGATTCTGTACTTGTCGGCCGGAAACTGTGAAACTGATTCTTAGTCTCAATCGAACGTGAGATCCCGGCTGTGCCATAACACGCATAAGTTGCTGTTCCCCTTTCGCAGGTGAGACGGTTGAGTTTGATATAGGTTGCATTTGCAATTTCATTGATTTCGGCACTGCCGCTTGGAAGCTCACATTCTCACACTCTACTAATCCCGTACAAGTGAACGTGGCCTTTATGTTGACGATATTGCCTTTGCTGGTGTCTACTGATGGCGTCAATACGATCAGTAATCCATTCGCGTCGTAAGCAGTATATCCTGTTGGTTCTATTGGGTTGACTTCTCCAGTAGCACTCTGCTCTGGCTGTTGAGTTTGCTGGCCAAATAGACCCATTATATCATTCACCGATGACTTTTGTGATTGTGCTCCCGCTGCTGTTTCTGGTGCCGGTGATCCCGTGCCGAATATATCAGCTAACAAATCATGCGCGTTGCCTGTAACACCCGCACTTGGCACACTGGCTGCTCCACCGGCATCTTCACCCATAATGTCAACAAGTGAGGAGTCCTGAGCAGCTGATCTCGTACTACCGACTGGCTTAGACTCTGATGCTGTACCGCCAAGCATAGATGTGCGAATTTCTGGAGGAGGCATCCTCTCTAAAACACCATCAACAAGTGTAGGCATGCCTAGCAATTGTGTGAACTCAATAGAGCGTTGTTGTAATTCCAATTCAGGCGATGTTTCATACATCGTTATCAATGTGCGTAATTTATCTTGCGATTCGCTAAATGACTTGCCAAATCTCATAGATAGTTTAGCAGCGGCGACTAGAACGTATTGACGAATGATTGTGCTAGCGTAAGGAGATACGTTTATTGATTCAAGTAAATCAACTATGCTTTTTTCGGATACATCGACGACTCTATCCTCATCCTCAAAGCTGCTATTAGCGAGGAGGACTTCACCAAATTCACCTATCATCCAAACACCAGCCAACGTTAGTGCCTCCTGTGAGACATCTTTTAGGAGGCTAGAGTAGAGCTTTTGTACAGTGTATGCTTGTAATTCAGGAGTATGTGAAACCAGTCTGATGAATGCAGAAAGGACTTCCTCACGAACGTAGTTCCCAGCCTTCATTAGGTGTTAGAAAACAAACAAGTTGATAATAGCATTAACTCACCACTTTCAACATACGGAGGATGGTGTCGATATGCCAACGCTTGTTTGGTGCGAACCTCTCAGCAGCAAATGATATCTGAGCGGTCAAGCCATTCTTGAATTCATTATCGGATACTTCCAAAAATGATAGCAATTCACGCGTAAGCACCTTGACATTAGATTGATTAATAAGTGCGTAAGACAGCTCCAACGCACGTCTACGTATAGATACGTCACCATCACGTAAACAATCTATTATAATGTTCCTGTGTCGCTGTACAGCTTGTGTGTCCATACCAACAACCTTGTTAAGTGTGTTGAGAGCCACATAGCGAATATTGTTGTCTTTGTTTCCTAAGAATTTACCAAGGATGTTAATAGCCATAACCCTCAGACCAGATTCAGCTTCAATATCTAATATAGTAAGAACAGCCTCATAAAGGATGGAGTTTCCAACATTTTTGCTATTATCAGTGTTTGTCGCGACTTGTGCAAGAATATCATTGACCATTTCAGATGATTCCGCATCGTTGATGCAAAGTAATCGGAGTAATTGGAGTATTTTTATCTGAAGGAAAGGGTCGGTTATACCAGAAACATCATGTTCGGGACTATAACCCTGAGTGATAAGGGTTTTTAGGTTTCTGATAAGCAATGGTATGGCCTTCTTCAATTCAGTTTGAGTTGATGGTTCAGCGAGAGCTATATGTGTGACCAGCGTGACGGCACAGAGAAGTACACCATGATTGCGATCGCTGAGAAGGGATTTTGCAGGGTTGATATAATAAGTATGAAGTTCAGGTAACTTTCTAACAGTGCGCATAGCACATAACGCCGCCTTCTTGCGTATGTAAGAGTTATTAGATGATAGCAATTTCTCAACCTCTTGCGCTAAATCTCTTGCCATTTCTTCTGATGAAATATTCGCGAATGTCGCCAAAGCCAGACCGACGACGTACATATTTGGATGATTCATGTCGTTTTTGAGACTGTTAGTGACTAAAGTGAGAACTTCTTGTGATTCATCAAGTAACAACATAATTCCCAAATAACCAAGTCTTTTATCGGAGAATTTTGAGCTCGCTGCTAGTTTTAAGCATTCAATCTGACCAAAGTGAGCCGGGTATCCGAGCATATGGATATAAATCAATTTAGCAACGTTGGCATGTCGCATGAAGTGATCCTCCTCCCTAAATGCAGTACGTATGGCTGCTGATTCACGCTGGATGAGAGATCTCTCATCCGCAAGTGTCTATGAAGCGGTGTTAAGGTATATAACTAATAAAATAGCTAACGACTCACTTTCTGCTGCCTTAATGTCTTTATCAGAGATTTTAGATTGCTGAATGACATGAAAGTATGGGAGTAAGGTGGCTTTCGACTGTACAATGACGAGTGAGAGTGAATTCGGGAAAAGTGCGAGCTTAGATAGCAGCTGTAACGATTTCAAGAATGCATATGATGTCGGTCTGTTATCTAGTCTCTTAATTATCTAACCATCCGATAGCGTTGCTTCAATCAATGGTTTGACAAGTATTTAGAGCACTATTCACAACAGAGAATAGAGCAGAGTACAGAAACATACGAGAAGAATTGCGGTGGTTTGTTCAAGAAGTACTCTGAATGTTTGGAGGTGGGTTTATCGTAACAAAGAAGACATGATCTGACTGTATAACGTAGAAATCCATAGAATCCAAACCTGCATTGAAGGAATTACTTGATAATAACAAGTTGTAATCTAATTTATTTATGTTTCCTCTCTCATCCCTACAGCCATGAGTAGACTGTCTTCTCTCCAGCAGCTGAACTCGAAGCTAGCGCATTTTGAGACGAGAAAGGCTGGATTTGCTAGAGCGTTAAAAGAATGTGCTAGCCTAAGTGGAGAACCAGATAACGATACGTATTCCCACCTACTCAAACTCTGCTACAAAGAGAAACTCTTTAACGAATCAAGAGCACTCTTCTCTGAGATAAACAATCCAACTAATGAACACTGGAATCAACTTATAAGCGTAAGTACAGTCTGACCAATCAAATAGCACAACTTATACATTCCTAACAGACTGCTATCACTTCAAATCAGAAGACTTCCCTCGTTAGCTCTTTATTGGAAAAGATGCGTCAATCAGGTTTTAACATTAGTTCACGTATTCTTGATGAATTAGTCGCACTCAACACCCGCAAGAAATCACTCGAGGGTTCTCTCAAAGTATTGCAGGAATATAGTGAGGAAGTGCAGCCATCATACGAATCTATTGGGAAAATAGTCACTTTAGCTGCACAATCAGCTTCACCAAGGTTGGCATTCGAAATCGCATTCGAATTTGAAGCATCCTCGCCTAGAAGCTTAACAGTCGATACCTGGATGACTATTCTGCGGTCATGCGCTTATTACCATTACATGCCTGGTATTGAGCACGCATGGACTATTGTCGTCAGCGAAAATAGCTCAGCAGTCGACGAAGGCACTTGCTTATTGGTTTTGAACGCCTGTGCTAGACAGCCGAACCCTCAATTAGCAACTTGGGTTATCTCCTCACTTAAATCTCAGCATATTCCTTTGCAAGAACATCATCTAGCACCTGTCATACAAGCGTATGCAGCCACCGGCAACCTCAAAGAAGCATTCCCAATACTCGGCATAATGAGACAAAACAAAATCCAACCGCAGCTCGAAACTGCTCAGCCAATACTAGACAATATTAGTAAATCAATCGATAACGTTGACGAAGCTTATTACTTGCTGCATGATCTTAACAAACAAGGTGAAGCGATGGATGTATCAGCTGTGAACGTTATCATTTCAGCATGTGTAAAATTAGGCGATATGCACAGAGCGTTATCCACATTCCAAGAAATTGACCAATTCAAGGTCAAACCTTCAACTGAAACATACAATATTTTACTATCTGGATGTATAGATGGTTCTAATAGAAGTCTGGGTGATAAACTTCTCACAATGATGAAAAAGCAAAATGTACAACCGGACGCTAGAACATTTGAGAGATTGATAGTCCTTTGTTTAACTCAAACGGCATACGAAGACGCCTTCTTCTATTTGGAAGAAATGAAAGGTGCAGGATATATACCGCCTCAATCAGTTTATGAAACTCTCATCCGTCGCTGTTACAGCCTCGGTGATTCGCGATACAAAATAGCTTTAGAAGAATTAAGAGAGTGTAAATACAAGCCTAGTAGATCATTATTAAATTATATTAAAATGTAACTTTATAAATTTTTATTTCTCCGGGCGTTTGATATTCTGAGCCGTTGAATGACTTTCTAAGTCGACGATCATGTTTCTCCCAACAGAGCCACATTTGTATAGAAGGGTGTGTATATTGTTGCATGGTATTGATAAACTCACAAAAATCTCCGCAGGACTCCAGTCTAAGCGTGAATAGTACGCAGTAAGTTACCCTACTCCAAGGAAAAGAACACAGGAGTTGACGACGTCATACAGGAAAGAGACGTTGATCGTCGCTTGTGTATACGCTGTTGTTATTGGTATACTCTGGCACGTTCCATTCTTGGTCAGTCTCGCGTTTGTGATTCTTATCAAAACTCACAAAAATATAGAGGTGGTTGATATATCCATTCAAATTACTCACTGTCGGATTTCACGAGTTCAGTCATGCACTTGCAGGCAAGTTAACTGGCGCCAAGATTGAAAGTATACGATTAGATCCACACGAAGGAGGAGAAACGCGAATGAGGGGTGGTTGGTCGTTTATATCATTACCAGCTGGGTATTTAGGAAGCAGTTTAAGTAGGTGCTATGAATATCTACTACGATATCTAACCAGGCACATAAGTCGGTGCTATTTTTATCGCAGTCGGATTCGATTCATTCGCATCTAAAATAGCCTGCTTTGTTATTGCAGCTTCCTTTTTGATCTGTATTTACTGGGCCAGGAGGGTATGTAAAAATATCTTACTAAAAGATCTTTCTCATCCGACCTGATAACAGGATTGGCTGTGTAAGTAGAGGAATGACAGAATTACACAGCTGACGTTTACAAGGCTATCTCTTGATTATCATCTTCTCAGCGCTACTTGTAGCGTTTTGGTTCATAAAGTATGTTTCAATTTCCATTCAATAAAGATTCTAACAGGATAAACTTAGTCATGGTATATACCTCGTAAGTGAGGCTCTCATGCTTAAGACGACACTCAAGAAGCTTTTAAGCGTTATGTTATATTGTTCATCGGTGTAATGAGCTGTTTAGTAAGTCTAACTAATGGTGGTGTCCAATAGCTTACAAAGCGATAGTATTCTATCTGGGATATTATAGACGATACGTGAGTGCAATCAATTTCCTTACTTTACGCTCAAGCTCTTCAAGCCTGATAAGAAAAGTAGCAAGCAGCGATGCTGTCCAGATGTCATACGCTTTCAAGTGTATCCCTTCTCGAGGTTTGTCCTTGTCTATCGCGTAGTATTCTACTAACATGAGTCCAGGTTGGGGTTTCATTTGGCTGTGAGATGATTGTTATTGTCTTGATTTCCGCTAACTTTAAGATAGACTCCAAAGTGTAGGGTTCTTCGCTTGCGGAATTATAGTAGGAATAGCAGCTTTCAAATATGAGGACCAAAGGTGCGTCCTATTCCTTTATCATATGTCTTATTTAACACCATCAACAGAGCTCGCGCGGATATGTTTTTATCTACGTAAGACACATTGGAAGACACCCGTAAACGATATGTTATTATTTTTTATGCTCAATTAGTTTTGTATAAATCTACCTTTTTCATACATCAATCATATTAATTGTACAGTTGGTCTAAGTTGAAGATGAGGTTGACGGGGAGGGATTCCTCAATGCTTTATTAGTCTCTTGTTTGTAATGTACGTTGAGATGCCTAGTAACTTGATCTGGTCTTGCGAATTTCTTATCACAATATGGATGCGGGCATTCAAATGGTCTATCACCAGTGTGAGTCCTGAGATGTTTTTTCAAATTCGAGGACTCTGAGAATGCTCTGTCACAGTATGTGCATTTGAATGGTCTTTCATTCGTATGCGTTCTCTTGTGTATCGTCAATGCACCGGCTATTGCAAATGCCTTCCCGCATCCTTCGTAGTCACAAACGTAAGGCTTTTCCCTAACGAGTTTAAGCAAAAATTATGGAGAAGAAGAAAAAGAAGACCTACCTTGTATGCTTGCGCATGTGCTGCTGGAGTGTTGCAGCTTCACTAAAGAAACGATGACAAACAGGACATTCGAACGGTCGGTGACCTGTATGTGATTGGAGATGCCTCATAATCTTCTGCCTACTACTAAATACCCTACCATTACAATTAGAAGAATTCCTATCACAACCTTTCCAGAAACAAGCGTATTCAGCTTTACCGCTGCCAACATGCTCATTTGATAGATGATTCATGAGCGCTTCCGTCGTCTCAAATTCTGTGTCAGCATGCTTGCAATTATCCCAACCACATTTATACGGTGGTCCTTGCATACTTGAAGATCGAGGTCTTGGGTATGGATGATGGTGATAATGGGGCGTATGATAATGATGATGATGATGTGGTTTAGGTGGATGTGGATGCTTCTTTGGTGTTGGTGATATAGATGTCGCAGCAGGACATATGGATGGTGGATGCAAATGAGGAAATGCAGTAGCATGTAAATGATGAGCATAAGGATTGAGTTCAGGATTGTCGTGGTGTGCTGTCGCTATTGAGGTGTCGTCCATACCGCTGAAATCAGTACTAAATAAATCACCATTGAAAAAATTTTCCGTTGGCTTCTTAAACGCCAAAGGATTATCTTCCATGTGTAAATGATCTTGCAAAACATGCTTAAGTACGGCATTTGCATCTGTTTGCGTATTTGTGGATGTAGACGGTGGTCCAACATGACAATCACCTCCACCCCATTTACAGTCAATGTTAACGAAATTTAAATGAGACTGATGGACATGTTGTATGAGATCGTTCATATTGCCAAAGTTAGCATGACAACCTGCCCATTCGCACTTTATCAGCGGTGCAGTTTGAGGCTGCTGAGTAGTCTGCGGGATATCTAATGGCTGGTGATTATTTGTATGGAATTCTATATTATTGCAACAATTCTCCAACTTCGCTTCGTTAGTATCTTGCAAAAATGTGAACAATCTGAGACTTACAAACGATTGAAATTGTTCTTCGGATTCACATACAGGTTCTACACAGTTATCATCGTCACATACGACGTCTACCTGATGTTGTTCATCATCACAATACTGTGAACTGCATTCAGATCCCTGATCATCCTCGTTTTTCAAAGACTTGTTATCGGAGAGTGCGTTCATTATAGACAAAGCTAAACCTTCATCATAAACGGGTAGTTCTGTCGACATTCCGTTCGACAACCCATTCATTGGAAGTTTTGTATTCAAAAGTGAAGGTGACTGCTCAAGTACTCAAAATTACATCACACTTGATAATTAGAAGAAGATTTTGACGAGTAATTTATTATTTATACCTTCATAGATAAACTACAAGAAGCTTTGGCTACAAATATATATATTTCTTATCTATATTTGCAACTTTAATTGGCATCCAATCATTTTGATTTGATTTTAAGTAAAAATGATATCAGAGGATGTTTCATAACAGTAAAGGAAAGAAAACAATCGACGTAATGCTATAATTTTCGAGCCTTCCCCTAATTGTCGGTATAGTTTCCAATAGTAAAACCAAAACGCATTAGGGAGGTATAAAGCTTACGGACAAAATCAACAACAAATAAATCAATCAAGAAAAATAAATCTAAATATCTATATTTTAAGTCATAGTAACAACTTCCTCAGCTGCAGTTGGGTGAATAGCTACCGTGTTGTCAAAGTCCTTCTTAGTAGCGCCCATCTTGATAGCAACGGCAAATCCTTGCAACATTTCATCTGAGCCTTGTCCAACGAGGTGTAAACCGACAACTTTCTCATTTTCACCTACAACGATGAGCTTGAAAGCGCTTGGTTCTTTCTCCTCCTGTGGGAACATTGAATTGTACATGTTAGCTTTAGGTGAAATGTTAGTTTAATTAAAATGAGATGTATGTAATACTCACTAAATTTAGATGTGTAAATCTTAACATCGTCACCAAATTGCTTTCTTGCGTCAGTCTCACTTAATCCGACAGAACCAGCAGGTGGATGTGAGAAGATAACAGATGGAATAGTGTTGTAATCGAGGTGGTCGTCTTTAAATTGTGATGGTCCATATAATCTGTTACCGAGTCTTCTACCAGCGGCAAGAGCAACTGGGGTCAACTCAGCTTTACCTTGAACATCACCAATTGCATATATGTTCTTTGAGTACTTGTTATCAGCCAATTGAGCAGCTTGATATTTGTCAACCTTGATGTGATCTCTTTCGTCAGTTTGGATTCCTGCTATCTTGGCACCTGCACCTTCAGTTTCTGGTACTCTGCCAACAGCCCATAACAAGCAGTCAACAGTCAGTGGTTCACCGTTGTCAAGGTGGACTAATAAACCATCACTTGTCTTCTCTACTTTAGTTACGTTCGTGTGTTTCTTGATGTCGACTCCTTGACGTTCAGCCTCGTTGGTGACAGTATCTTGAATGATAGTGTCGAAATTTCTCAATACTTTATCTTGTCTGATGAGTAAACTAGTTTCTGAACCCAATGAGTTGAAAATACCCGCCAGTTCAATAGCGATGTATCCAGCACCAACAACTGCGACTCTGCGTGGTTGCTCCTCTAAGTCAAAGAAACCATCTGATGTGATACCTAATTCAGCACCTGGAATTTCGGTAGGAATACGAGGACGACCACCAACTGCAACAACAACATTCTTAGTTGGGATTTCGTAGGTAGTTCCATCATCTCTTGCGACTTTAACTGAGGTACCATCTTTGTTTGAGATTGAACCCCAACCGTGGTGATATTCGACACCATCTTTTGCAACGTTTCTATCGTAAATACCGTTCAAACGTTCGATATAAGCGTCACGCTTCTTCTTGAAATCTGCCCAGTTAAATCTTGGCTTGTGTGGCGTATACGCATCGGAGACATCCTTAGAGAGTTCATAATAACGTGCGTGGTTGATATGATGAGCAAGATCTGCTGCATGCCACATAATCTATAATACTTGAGTCAGATGTGCTATATATTACGTAATCTTTTGCTACCTTTTTTGGTACGCAACCAACGTTGACGCAAGTACCACCAAGCTTTGGTTGAGCTTCAATGATAGCAGCTTTTGCACCATATTGGGCTGATCTTCTCTGTATAGCGACCGTTAGATGACTAACCAAATCGTGCTTAGTAAATCAAACATACGGCAGCACCCAAACCACCTGAACCACCGCCGATAACGACGATATCGTAGAGTCCTTCGCTTGGTTTATTTACTGGTGGCATTTCTCTTTTTATCGTAGTGTGTAGATTTCTCTGTGATGAATGTAAGGGATGAAGAGAGATATTAAATTGTTATAAACATACAGTAGCAGACCTCAAATAACTCATAGAATTATTTTCCGCTATCTCTTCGTTGTACCGGAACAACGAAGATCGATGAGCTCAGAAAGTATAAAGCCCTGGGTCGAGAAGTACAGACCGCGTACGATTGAGGATGTGGCTGCACAGGATCACACTATACGCGTATTAAAGAAGCAATTAGGAAATGCTAACGTGGGTATCCTGTATATGACTATACTAGCATTGAATATGACATTAGCTACCACATATGCTTTTCTATGGTCCACCTGGTACAGGTAAGACGTCTACCATTTTGGCACTTTCCAGACAACTATTCGGGTTAGTTATAGAGTCAAATCGTTGATAAACTGACCATAGATCAGCCAAGACCTCGTAAAGAGCCGTGTACTCGAGCTTAACGCGTCGGATGAGCGTGGTATAAACGTCGTTAGAGAAAAAATCAAGAATTTCGCAAAGCAAGCGCCAAAAGCTTCAACTTCTGCTAGCGTACCAGCCTATAAGATTATCATCCTCGATGAAGCAGATTCTATGACACAGGATGCTCAATCTGCACTTAGACGTACCATGGAGACTTATTCAAAATCCACTCGTTTCTGTCTAGTCTGTAATTACGTAACTAGGTGCGTCTATCTGGTCATACGCGATTTACATTAACAAAACATTCAAGGATTATAGAACCAGTCGCTTCACGTTGTTCAAAATTCCGTTTCAAGCCTCTAGATGAATCTGACAGCAAGGCTAGATTAGAATATATAGCACAAGAAGAAAACATACCTCTCAATGAAGGTGTAATTGACGCTTTGATTGATAATACACATGGTGATCTTAGACAAGCTATCACATACCTGCAATCAGCAGCAAGGTTGCATCAAGCATCAAATTCCGCCATCACTGTTGATACTATCACTGAGATAGCAGGAACTATACCTGAAAATATCATCGATAACATTATCCAAGTATGCTCAAACAAGAAGAATTTCAAAGAAATACAATCAACAATAAAGCAAATCCATTTGTTTGGATATGCATCGGCGCAAGTGTTGTTGCAAGTAAGTAAATATATTTCAAATATATTTGAAGTTAACATAGCGCTCAAGCTTCACGATAAATTTATCGAAAACACGAGTATATCAGATACATCAAAATCCAAAGCTATCTTATCGATTGCAGAAGCTGACAAAGCCTTGACAGATGGTGCAGACGATGAATTACAATTACTAAATCTCGCAATGAAATTACAAACATCATTAAATTAAGCTGTTCAAACGAATAAATTAATACACTAAGATTTTGACTTTACGATCATAACTGGAGTTCGAGCTTGTTTGAGAATATAGCTTGCGCATGTACCTGGTGTTTGTGTATCACCACGACGAACATGACCACCGACGACAATGAGATCAACAGCATGGTGATCAGCTATCCTACATATCGCTATCTTTGCGTTGGCATGATTCAAAACGACTACAGTTGTTGTTATCTGTTGAGTGTCATCATTAACGAAACTGACAAGATGAAAATTCTCACTCACATGTAAACCAGAGTTTATGAGTTCTTCAGAGATCTGGCGTAAGTCATGATGCACTTGATCACGATGTGCTTTCAATTCCAATAGTTTAGCTTCGTGTGTTTCATCATCTTCATCTGGCATTGGAAGAACATTTGCTAAGAACAATTGATCACCTGATCTAAGTAACTTGGATTTTATATAATTAAGAGTGTATTCTGATTCCTTTCGACCATCAAAACCGAATAAAATCTTCCTAGAAGGTGTTGCAGTCACTGCATTCGGGAACTTTTCAATAATTGGTGATAGGTTGGCGATATGATTACACTCTGCAGCTGCAGTTAGAGCTGAGTGAAAATCTATGGAACTTTGTCTACGTCTGTGCGAAGTCATAATAGAAGAGAGTGAAGTTAGATCCGAAGAGCAGCTGACATACCGTGAGACTGAGTGAAAATATTTTAACCAAATGTATTTATTCGAATGTTAGAGATATAAAACATTCTGCAATTCTTTATCGGCTCTGAACAATAATTTGCTATGTAATTTAATCAGCCAAAAAATGACATCACATCCCTTGAACTTGAACGATCAAAATTAAAAACAAAAATTAGCCAAGAATTTAATAGAAATAGGCGATATTTATATGACATCAATAAATCCATTAGATGAATTTGAAAAGTTCAGCTATAATGCTGGTGAAGACGATCTCAAGAGCGATTTCCAGCTGATAGACGATCCATTATGGTGTATTAGAGACAACAAAGAAGTTAACAGCAAGTCTATAAAATCTGACACACCTACTAACTTGGGAGATCTCGATAAGTCACCTCTCGAGCAGTCAAATGAGTTCCAGCCGCAACATCACCTGACAAACTTATTCAGCAAAAATTGGAATGAATTACAGACCGTTTCACCTCAACAAGTTAGTTTAGATTGGACACCTGCCCAAACGACTTCAGATTTCCCAAAAACTACAAAAAATACGTCAAGCCCCGCGACAGCTGCATTAGCTAACTTTAACAATAACGATAACTATGATAACTACGATAATTTCAAACCTCTATTTCAACCTACGGACATCACTCAACAGAAGCGTGAGTCATGATGTTACATTGCATTACGTAATATTCTAATAATCTTTCTAGCTGATCTTCGTGCTTTTAACTCTTCAAGCGGTTCCAGTGACGAAGAAGTCAACTTACCATCAATTCAGCCAACAGAACCGCGACCAGCCGCTACGATAGCGCCAGAAGCTCCGAAGGCCCCAATAAAAGGATCAAAAACTACCGCTCCATCCAAGCCATCGACGTCTAAAGACAAGAACGTTAACACTAACACTAACACTAATGCCAACGCCAATGCTTTGAAGGGTCAACCCACTACTACCCATAAACGTGCTCATGCTGAAACACATTCACATTCACATCATCGAACACCCTCTCAACCAAAAGAGATTACTCCCCCAGATGACAACGACCATTATTCACCATCTACGTCACCAAATTATCAGTCATCAGAGGAAGAAGATGACGACAATTATACGTCACAGCCAACTAGACAAAGACGAAGGCGAGGACCAGCGAAGCAAACTTCGAAGAGTGAATCAGTTGGTAAAATACATCCACCTAATGATCATATGCCATATCCATATGAAGTGACATCACAAGGTCTGACAAGATGTACTTATACTTCACCCATACAGCCATTCAATAGATGTAGGACACTTTTTCATCGACCGTATGATCTTGCAAGACATATGGAAACTATACATTCCAGAGACGAAGCTCAACTAGTGAAGAAAGGTGAAATTACGATGGATCAAATAACAATACCTGGTCTTGCGAAGGCATTAGAAGAAGCAGAAAAAGATCCAAAGAAAGCTGAGAAGTTGATAGCTGTTCAAGAATGGAAATGCGATGGTAAAGGTGGTTGTGGTGGTACATTCTCAAGGAAGGATGCTCTAATTCGTCATAGAAGATTAAGAGGACATGGTGTACCGAAGCAAACATAAAATTGTAATGATAATTAAAATGTATCTCAACTCTTTACACCCGTTGCAATAAAGAACGGTATCTTATTTTGTTTGTAGTCTAGTAAAAATGCAGGTCTATATGAGTAATCTATCAAACCAGCTTTATGTATAGCTGATTGGAGTATATTTGAAGGAATTGCAGAGCTGTGAGGTTGTACGTTATTCTCAGGTGGGTCTATATGATCACCTGTGAATGTAGAGTTCAATACTGCAGAATGTGAGAAAGGTTGATCACAGTAGTCGACTATGAGTAATTCGCCTTCCTTGTTTAGATGATTAGATAGTTTGTTAATCTCACTATCAATATCTTTGACTTTGTGTAGTAATTGTGTGCACTAGAGGTTCACATGAGATCGTCTTCTCCTTGGGGCAAATGAACTTACGACTATTACATCAAACTTTGAAGTCTTTGGAATCTCAGTTGTAGCTTGTAATTTATCAATTGGTACACCTCTAGATTGGAATTTTTGATTAAATTCCTTTACCAAATTGACATTCTTATCAACGCCTTCAATCTAACTTAAATTTGGCATTACAGGTAGTTGAGATAACGCACCTAGTATAGAATTACTATTGAATTGTAATGATTCACTAACAACACCACTACCACAACCATAATCTAATACTTTTATTTTATCACCCATAACGAAATGATCAGATCTAGCTAAGAATGACTGACTAGCTAACGATTGAGCGTGTACTTCTAATAATTCCTCATTGTTTATTTCTATCATTAAAGGTAAGACAGTTGATGAAAATTTCTTCACTGAATTTCTAAACGTATTGGTTGATATCATAACAATTTACGATGATAGAATCAATTTTAATTTTTAATCAACAAGGCAAACCCCGAATAATAAAAAATTATGACGATAAAATAAATAAATCTGAATTAATTAAAGAATCTTATAATCTAATAAAAGATAGAAAGGACGTATGTAATTTCATAAATCAAGGTCAATATACTCTAGTTTATAGGAATTATGCTACTTTATACTTTTGTCTTTTAATAAATCAACAAGAAAGTCTATTAGCTAGCTTGGATTTGATACACGTTTTGGTTGAGAGTTTAGATAAACTATTTGAGTCAGTTTGCGAACTGGATTTGATATTTAATTTTGATAAAGTACACTTACTTATTGATCAATTCGTTCAAGGTGGTTTAGTCATTGAAACAAACGTCAATCAGATCGTCAGTAGCTGTGAGTTTTCCAGTTCCTTTGTTTATATCTACTAACAAATTCAGTTAACGAGCAAATTTCAAAACAAATAAAAAGTCAGCAAAATACATTCCTACCGAGCACAAGTTGGTTGAATAAGTTGTAAAAATACATGTATATACAAAGGAAAATCTATATCTACCTTGGTTTGCTATCAACAGTTTCGACAACTGTATGACTATGATTCAAACTAGGCTTAATTGCACAGCTATCTATGCTCTTTAACCACTTATCGCTGATATCAAGATCATTTGTTCGCTTGACATCATTACCAAATTCTGGTCTAGATAAATCGCCATGGAGATCTAATCCATCTGTAAGATTCAATAATTGCTCACCACCTCTAAGAAGATCATTCAACGTTGATCTTCTCTTTGGTTCTGGGCATATCATCCTTCTCAAGCAATCTCTTGCTTCACGTGGCAGCAATCTGAATATTGAATCAGAGTTGCCGTTAATGAATGTACTCTGTGATGCAGACCTATGTCTAATATCTGGTCTCTTTGATGTAGCTTTAGGCACGTTCTCAACGGCAACAGCGACGTTTGACATTGTCATTGATCTCACTTGGGTTGTTGATCTTGGATCTTCGAGTTTACTCTCTCTTGGTGATGCAGGAAGACTCGTTGGTTCTTGGCAAGGGATAGGGAACATCCTATCACTTAAATCCTTGTTACAACGTTCGTCGTTTGCATGGCAATTGTTCAAGTCAAACTCATCGAAATTGGTTTGGATTTCTGTCCATTGAGTTTGAGTGTTGCTGGTTGACTTGACACAACTATTGTCATCTTCAATCACAGGTTCGCATAATTCAGGGTGAGCTTTGACGAATAATGCGTATGATTGGTCAGATTTTTCTTCAGGTATCTTCCATGGAAATCTTCTCAATAACATACAGATGAAAATTATACCGATTGACCAAATATCAGCTAATCTCGGATCATACTCTTTCAGTCCCTCCCTTTGGGCAGATTCGGTAGCAGAATAGAGTACTTCCGGTGCGAGATATGGATCGGATCCAACCACACCTGTCGCTTTTGTTGATTTCTTTCCTGGGTATTGAAATACAGTTGCTGTACCAAAGTCAATCAATTTGACAGTTGAATCACTAGTTAAAACACAATTATCAAGTTTGAGATCCCTGTGAGCTAATCCCATATTGTGCAAATAATCGACGCCATCGACAATTTGCCTGAAAACACAATAAATTTCGCCCCTGGACATCTTACCAGACATGACAACGCTGAATAAATCATATGGAGCATACTCCATTATCTCGTAATAGTGACCTTTCTCTGAAATTATATCTACTGTTTGAATTATATTTCTATGTTTGAGTGTAATACCAACGCAGAATTCAGCTGTAACTTTCTTTACATATTCTTTCTGAGTTTCTCCTTGTTTGCGAGCTCTAAATTCTTTGACTGCATGGATCGTTGGTGTATTACTAAGACTACTCAAACTGCTAGAAGAGCGTGATAAAGAGTGCTTTTTCTTCGCTATTAATCTGACAGTACCTCCTGCACCGGTACCTAACGTCTTTACCCATTTACCATACTTCCTGGTTAAGTGTGCATGGTCTTCACCCAAATCTGTACTACTCTCGTGCGAGCTCGTACGTCTATGCAATGATGATGAGGAGGATGAGGAAGTGCAAGGTGAATTGTGGTGTGAGTGCAACAATTTCTTCAAATCGTGGATCGGAGCCAGTCTTGATTTGTGTCGGTCTGAGTGGTGGTGACTTGGCTTATCAAACTTGAATCTGGATGGTGTAGAATATCCTGATTGATTGTTCTACATATCAATTAGTAAACAGTAAGGTGATAGATTAGCCACTCACTTTAAGATCGTCGTCTGTGGTATCGTCAGCGCTTACGGACGTAAGCGAAGGTGTATCTTGCAGCATAGTAAGTGATCTCATTTCTTTATAAAATGATTGTTATGAATAAAGGATGAATTTGGTATCCAATTAGTTTGGCTTAGTAACTAATGTTTCTGATCCTCGGGGTGCGTATTAAAGTGGCCGAATGTGCCCCAATATTATAAATATTTGCAAAATAATAAAATAAAATTTAAATATTTATACAGAAACATTAAAATAGTTATGGTACTACAATCAGCTTGCGAAGTTCTCGCTATGTGCGTATAAGGTAGTCGGAAGGCAGCTATCCTCCATCGCTATCCCTAGTTCAATATCCGCTACTTTATTCATTACTTTCCAATTGAACAACTTAGGCCCGCATACTATATTTGAGATTAGCTAATGTCGGTTTATTCATAATCAGTTACTCACCACTCAGGCCAAGCGATGTACCTGCTGATTGTCTCGCGGATTCATTTAACAATCCTTCAAGATCTGGTCTGCTTGTTATGATTTCATAGAGTTTCTTTTCTGTGATAGAAGACGAGCTGTCACTAGAAATAGATGTTGCGATAGACGACGATGTCGGCGGTGCACTTTTATCACCAGTTAAGAAAACTCTCACTCTAACATTCTGATAGCTTGCTAGACGCGATAATGATCTAAAAGTAGCATCAAACCATTCTAATGATTCTGGGGTAATGATGTTATTAGATCTACGCTCGTGCCTGATAGTTCGTACGACTTACTTTTACTTCTTATACTCCAGATGAAGTCAATATGTTGACAAGCACTTTTTCCAGCTTCCATTTTCTGTATCAAGTCTAACAAAAGCGGCATATTGCATGTTATGCCCGTTCCTCCGGATAAGAGCAAGACATTCGTGTAGCCATCGAGTGGAATCGAGCCACCATACGCGCCGTCAATAAAACAAGGAAGGTAAGTGTTACCCTCTTGGGCTCTATCGTGTAAGACTTTGGTCATTCCATTTTTAGCACGTGCGAGAAGCTGTATGACCGAGTGCTCGGAATCTGTTGACGGGATACTTGTTATTGTGAACGGATGCGATTGTAACGGCTTTAAGAATGGAAATCTTATATAAATATGTTGACCAGGTTTCCATTTTATTTTAGTTTTAATTGACAGCCTTGTCATACCTTCGGTCAAATTTTCAAGCTGTGCGTGAGATGTGGACAGCTTGTTTGAATAAATAGTAATTGCCAATCTACCAAACCAACTGTATAGCACGAGAGCAACCGCTGCGAAGAGGTAGTTCCATGCGTCCATATAAGTGACATTGACGTGCGGAAAAAGATTAGCAAGGAAAGCGACAGTCGTGATGACGTGTTGGAAAACAAAGAACTCATAACTTATTCTTCTAAACACTCTCATCGAGCTAACGTTGATCCATACCAAGAAGACGATGAGAACAGTGCCTGATTCAAAATGCGCGTTGCTTTCCCAAGCTTCCTGTAACCTTGTTCTACCAGCTGCGTAACCACCTGTTTTATATCCTTCATAATAAGGTTGCAAAAGCATTGGTATACCATGTACTAAACTGATAAAAAGCAGTATCCTTGAACCATATTGATGGTAGGTCTGCAATTTCTCGTGCGAGATACCAGTCGCAAGCGAGATTGGATTGACTCTGCTGCCGAGTGTAAATATGAACGGTATTAAAGCTACAGCTAATGATCCTGCTCGCGTTGCTAATGGTGGTTTTTCAGTTTCGAAATCGTGACTGTAATAAGGTAGTGTCGCGAATGCCCAGACTGTCAACCAAAGGAATAAAACAAAGATGCCAATAAGTGCGATAGTATGCGGTAAATACCAGTTACGTATTTTAAACGAATGGTATTTACTTGCTCTACTCAAAGCTGATATCTTCCGTATAAAAGACGGTAATTGTTTTTTCTTTTGTCTGTGTAAACTCTATTAGTGGACTGACAGACAAATATCCACGTATTCACTTACGGATGTTTTGCCAGATAAAACTTCGTCTGCTGCAAAGCAATTACGCTAAGTATTAGTCCCAGTAAAGCTAACCCTATAACTAATCCATAGATAGGCTATAACTTTAATTAGAAATGCTAAAAATACACTATTCTACTTACCGCGGCATCCTGATGTGACAAGTCCTTGTTGTTACACTTCCATCCCGTGCAACAATAATTGACTATACAAACTTCTCCACGTTTATTTATAGCCATTGAAATGATATAAGAGAATATCTAAGAGCTCATTTGGCCAAATTTCCATTCTCATTCTATTGAGTTGAGTTAGCTATGCGGTATGGAATGTAACAATCCGGTAGCATTTCTCAACTGAGAAGCGAGTATTTAAAGTTATTTCATTGACTTATTCAATTCTAGAAGTTAATTCCTCTTGGCTAAGTAGAAAGTAGTGATGTAATGCGATATAAGAAAGATACAAAGAATTCCAAAAAAATACATATATAACTACCATTCGAAAGCTTCTGAATGTGCAAATAATCTTCTTGGGAGCGTTTCATCACCCGCAGCTATCTTGAGTTCGATAGCTGCACACTCGTTCATAACCTCATAGTTGAACATCGATTGAGGAGGACCACAGACAACAACTCCAAGGTCTCGTCCTTGTGATGCATTTGCAGATTTCCTAACAATATCTTGCAAGTTTGGTCTGCCTTTCGTGAAATTATACAGCTTCTCGTCGTACATTCCAGACTCGCTTGAGTGTCGTGATTCGTCTTTCTCTAATGTGATGGATTCCTGAGGATCACTACCTGTGACATGAACAACAATGTTCACATTGCTAAAGCAACTATACATTGAAAGAGCTTTGAATGTTTCGTTAAACCATTCAATAGAAGCTGAGTATTGTCAATTAATTAGCTTACGTTAAAAGAAATCTACTCACAAATAGATCTAATTGTCCAAATAAAGTCAATATGCTGAATCAACGTTTCTCCACGCTCCATTTTACGCATAAGGTCAAGCAAAATACCGGAAACAGCATTGACACCAGTACCTCCAGATAATAGTAACACATTTGTGTAATTGTCAAGTGGTGCTAACATTCCTCCATATGGACCATCAATGAAACAAGGTATAGATGTAATACCATTTCTTGCTTTCTCATGTAAGCGTTTAGTAATACCACCTTTGCCTCTTATCAGCAGCTGCATGATGTTCGAATTGTTATGAACATCCAAAGATGGTATAGATGTGATAGTGAATGGGTGTGATTGGAATACGAACATAGTTGGGAATCGAATGTAAACATGTTGAGCAGGCTTCCATCTGAGTGGTGTAATAATACGAATTCGCGTGACATCCTCTGAAAGTGGAACCAAAGTTGCTTGATTGATATTGAAATCATTTGCCCAGAAGCTCCAAAGGACTCTGCCAAACCAGGACCAAATGAGTACACCTACGGAAACAAAGAGATAGTACCAAGCATCCATCAAAGATACTTGACAATGAACGAACATCCAAGCTAAGAAGAATAAAATGCTCAGAACGTGTTGAATGACGAAAAATTCATATGAAAATCTCCTAAAGTATCCCATACTTGAAAGGACGATCCAAATCAAGGCGACAAATGGAGGGATACCATTCCAGAATTGTTCAGTTTGATCGTAATAGTATTTCAAAAAGTATCTAGCGACTTCTCTTGAACCACCTAATTGCAAACCCTGTTGATAAGGCTGTACAATGAATGGTATAGTGTGAACGATTGAGAAAAACAGAATAATACGTGCACCGTATTGGTGGTATATTTGAAGTTTCTCACTAGGGATACCAGTGAAAAATGTAATGGGATTGTTACGAGCACCTAAAGCGAACACCAGGGGTACTAAAGCAGTTCCAATATAACCCGCGCGAACACCCAGGGGTGGTGACCCCCACTCGGTGCCGGCACGGTAATATGGCAGAGTAGCAAAACACCATATTGTCGTCCAAACGAACATAAAGGTAACGAGGATGAGGGGAAAGGTATAAGGTAAAAGGTAGCTTCTAACTCTGAAACGGTGGTAGTGTAAAGCGCGCGAGATCGCTGCTGTCCTATTGAAAATTGAGAGTGAACCACCTTTCATGAGTCGTCTTGATGAGAGCGATATGTACTTTATAGCTTGTATAATCATAACTACTATCAGTATAGCTGTAAAGCACATCGCGACGCCTAATGCCCACTTTGGCTGCATTTGGAATTAGCGATGTTGACCCTCAGAAAAAGACTAGACTTACAGCTTTGTACCAACTGTCTGTGTTGGCAGTTAGAGTCTTCCTCTCACTACTGCTGGGGCAGTGAGATACGAATTCCTTAACGCAGACTGCCATATTTGACTTGTCGTGATGATCGTTAGAATGAAAGGCGAGACGCTCAAAATTTATTAATTAAGGGACGTGAAAAATTCATATGCATCCTATTATTGTCTTCATATTTCAATGGTCGCTTATCGTAGCTATGACGATTGTATATTCAAATATCTTTCACGTAGTTGGTTGCTGTTTTCGTGCTGTATGACCGCAGTGGTGTGCGTGCTACAACGTGGGTGGTGTAATATCCCTTAATAACTGCATCCTCATGTACTCCTGCTAAGTGATATGAGATTTCGCCAATCTTTCTCAGCGTTGGCTTCATGTAGCAAATTATATACTAAAAAAGACCCGGGATTGAGCTATTTTGTAATTCATATTAAAATCATTATAATTCCTTATTAAATGCTTTTTCTATCAATTGACTACATTTGAGGAGGGCGAATCTCGTGAGAGCGACCTCGAAAACTAATGCGCGGTTTTTTCAAACAGGGTTTTAGTGCCATATGGAAAGCGTGTAAATGAATTTTATATATGAGTATACGATCCATTTAGATAGCAGTCATTTTCGTTTCAATATTCGGTCTATGAAACCTATGAAGTCAGCTCAAGAGTACTTTATTATGCATTTAAAGTTATGAAACTAGCGCAAAGCGGCTTGTGCTTTATGCAAAAGGTCATCTATTGACTTTGAATGGGTAATAGTTGCTTCATCCATCATTTTATCGATTGTACGCAAGTCGTTCGTAGATTTACCTGTTTTCTGCTTATTGACGATCTTCTGTAACGCTTGTCTGCGCAACCTTAACGCTATTCTAGCGTTTTCCGCTATCCCAGCTGCATCTTTCGCTAGCTTGCTCTTTGTGTCTGCAGCTGGTCTAAGAATAGAGGGTTAGTGATATACGAGAATATAATCAACGATACGTACCTTGGTACTAAGCATTTGAGAACATTCTCAGATATCTTTTGTGGTGTTAATCCAAGGTTAGCTGCGAAGATAGCTTTCTCGACGTCTCTAATCATCTAATTGAGTCGTCAGTAACATTAAGTAGATATATATATAGACCCACTGAAGCATCAAATACTGAGATGATCAGGCTGCTTCCATCTTTTACTGATACTGAAGCTACAGATTGCAAATTGAACAACTCTTTGTCAATTTCGACGCTAACAGAGTCAAGTAAATCTGGAGTAACTCTACCAACTCTATTTACTAAAGTCTCTAGATCCTCTTTAGTTTTATTTACTATTTCCTTTTGCTTGTTGGTGAAGTCATTGAAACTCAAATCAAATGACCCTTCAGCTTCATCCTCCTGATGTGTAGTCTCTACCTGGGCCTCATCCCAATCCCTAGATTTACCTACTTTCTTCCCTTTTGTTGGAAGTACTACAGTAGTATCAGCCAAAGCAGCATCACTCTTTGTTGACTTTGATGGAGTAGATTTTGGTGCTTTCTTCTTTAACAATTGGGTAGTAGAGGATATAGTACGTGTTTGTAAACTCTTCCCAATCGGCGATTTAAATGCACGCGAAGACAATGACATCGTGGAAGTAATAAGAGAGTTTAATGTACAATTCTATGTCGATTTCAGGAAATTTTTTGCTTTAATGTCAATTTTATGTTGCTTGTTAATATTTTTACGTTCTTGTGCAGCGTTAAATGTTTGATCACCTTGAGTTGATAGATCCCTTGGCTCTAAAATGGTCCAGAGCCAGTCTGGATAAGCTTCATCCTCTCTGGCAACCTTCTCTGGATCATCTTTCAGTATCTGTAATCCAGGTAATGGTGTACCTGCGATACAGCTTGATTTTGGTGCGTCGACTAAGATTATTAGTTGATAGTGCTATACAATGATAAGCAAACTCACAAGAAACTCTAGTAGTTGATAACAGCCGCCTTTGAATAATATTTCTGTACATTTTTATTTTAACCCTAATGATGGTCACTAATAAGAAGTTTTGACGCTTTCGCTTCTTTCACTTGAACCGCGATGTTCAGCAGCAGTGTAAATTTAGGTGGATTAGTTAGGTAAGCAATAGTTTTTATGGCTTGATTTTACTAACATCTCGTAGGAAAGTACCTTGGAGGCTGTCTTCTACTCGTAAATTCAGAGTCAGAGAGAGACTGAGAGACGTCGACCAGAATATCCAAGCAATAAAGGACTCTGGTGTTCAATTCAAGCGTCTGGATGTAGCCAGTGCACTTCCAAGTGAATCTGCTATGCCTCCACGTGACAAGTACTTCACTTTCAACAAAAACAGCCCAACATACCGTAAGGGTGTCCACAAGGTTCCTAAGTGGACAAAGATCACACAACGCACCAACCCAGCCGGATTCTAGATTCTAGTTATTGCATTATTGTGAGTCTCATCTAACATCCAAGACAGAGAGTACGCCTTACAGGATGTTAATACACGGATGTAAAACCAAGAGCGCTTAACCCCATGTGGACCTCCCGTAAACTGTTGCCTTCCGTCTGAACTTTGGCGTACTCTTTGTTGTTTGGAGATTGTTTCAACTTCATTTACTAATGATATACCAATATAGACACGTATATATACTCACTCAACCCCACCTGCATTGTTGTACAACTAGTTGAAATATATTGATATCATTTTTGAAAATACCTCACATAGTTTGACGACGATGAGTGCAGCAGATACGCTGAAGAAAGAAACGACTGACGAGGACATTCAATATTCTTCTGGATCTGAAGAAGTTTCTGAAGAGGTGTCTGAAGTTGAACAAGCTGCCACAGAAGCTGTTGTCTCACCTAACCAGACTGTCGAAGTTGTGCAGCCAGTAGAGCCTTCGAAAAAGAATGTAACACGTAAGCAACGCAAGAAGTCAGCTCCTACCGGCGTCACAGATGTTGCAGACCTCACAAAGGTTCTCAACACCGCTGGACAGGTTATCGACACAGCAACAAAGACCATCAAGGATCCACAAGAACCATCGGAGGTCATTCAAGAAGCTCAACCAACAAAGGTTGTACAGCCTATTATCGAAGAAGGCCTCAAATCTGTCGTCCAGACTGGCAAAAAGGCAGATGGATCTAACAAGAACAACCCGATTTCGCTCAGATTAGGTGAGTGATGGATATTTAAAAATAGTCTTAACATATAAATACCAGATCTCAATCTCGAATTGGAGATATTTATTAATAGGTTGCTTGTTCATTTTGCAAATTCGCACTAACATCAAACACAGGCGAAATTACACGGCGATGTTTGCCTTAAACTTTTAGCATAACATTATTTAGTTAAATTACGACGAGATTGTACTGATATTCTTATGATGTTGACCCTTTTTACGAATTCGTTCGTTCTAAAATTTGCACTACCTTCATGTCACATGCAAAGTCAGACTGCATTTTGGGGTTTCAAGTGTCGTTATTAACGGTAATGGCAAAAGAAAAAGGCAAAGAGGTTGAGAATATCGATGTCAGTAGAGTCGATCGTGGTCTCATGGAAAGGTATCCATAGCTGTTATATTGATGGCGCTCATTTACGCTCCCCAGCTACGCCGAGCTTGGTAGACAAGCAATAGGATCGACTCATACAGATTTAACTGCTGACAAACACGGTGGACCCATCGAGCAACGCAGAGAATCTGAAGATGAAGATAAAGATAAAGACGATGCTTTGGGTCTCCGACTGGATCTCAATCTGGTAGGTAAAAATGTCGCTAGTTATATATTGTTTATCCAATTAGGATCTCGAAATCTACATTAATAAGTAGACATAATCGTATGTATACACATCTAACTCAACAATACAGGCTAAACTTCATGGCGATGTCGTACTCACGCGTAAGTATATCTATACAGACTTCACACAACTAAAAACCAACACAGTCTTAACAACTTGAAATAATTAAGCATTATTGATTGTCTGTTTAACTGTTATACATGAAATCAAATGACTGTGAAATTGATTTGATTTGTGATTTTTCCTGTTATACAATCTTGTGGTTTGCCAAATACAAGAATTTGGGTGTTATTGAGCGGTGATTTTCGAATACATTAGTATAATAAATATTGAGCAAATTGAGGTCGTAAAATTACATCAATCTTACTGCCTTGCAGCAGCTCTGATTGATTCAACATAGTCCAAGCTATTGAGTAAAGTTTTATTAATTGCACTTTGTCTTCTTTGACGATAATCAACCTGTTCAGTCCAGATTGTATCAATTTCATCAAGTGCATCTACTGGTAAATCTTCATTAATTGATAATTTAGGTGAAAGTGGTGGTGTTGCTAAATTGCATATAAAGTCATTATCTTTGGATTCAACGCAATCCATTTCATTAGAAATTGGTGATAGCTCATCCAATTCTTTCTCGAGTGATGATAAGTTAGCTATATCGTTTGTTTTATTAGTTTGATTTGAGTTATCATTTTTTGATTCGATTTCATCTTTCTCAACAGCTGGTAATGTCTCTGCTGATGGACTCATCATTGAGATGTGAAAATCATCCTCATCCTCACGTTCAGATTGTGCAGGTGATGGTGGTCGTGTCGGAAATTCAGCTGGTGCTTGAAGTAGAGACTTTTCAACTTCTTGCTTATCTACGACTTCCTCAATGGAAATCTCTGACGGTTCGAATGGCTCTGGTTTGACAACGGTCTGTTCCAATTTAATATTCTTGACATCTTCTAGGCCATCATCGTGTTTGGAACTTCTAACGTTTTCCACATTGCTGACATCCTTGACATCATCATCGTTGACCACATGATTTGATCTGAGTCTACGTGTCGGTGGCTTCTCTTCATTGTCACTTTGAGCGGGAGATAGAGGAAATACTTCTGATCTACGCGACTTTCTCGGTTGATTTATCCTCTCTGAACTTCTTCTCTTATTTGATGAAGAGGATTTAGAGTCTGAAGCTGAAGAAGGTGTAGATGAACTAGTTGCAGGCGCATATGGGTCGTTAACACCTGCAGCCTCCCAAGGGCTCTTATAGCCAGTAAGAGCGCCATTTAAGAAATAAACGACGCCTTTGTTTGCTCTGTTTCCGATGTAAGGCAAAATCTTCTCATCTAACTTTGTACCAGTTAATTTATGCTTTCTGATTAAATTTGCCGATTCATTTCTCCTCCTCGAGTGGTTGCGTATGTGGTTAGCGATCGTTGTCGCTGGTGCTGTGCCACTAAAGAAAGGTGAGTAAAGGATGCATATTTTTGAGTGGCAAAAGAACGTACCTAAAACCGTTCCAATTCCTAGACTGTAGCTCATGGGCAATTTCCAAAGGGCTTAAAGCTTTATTGTTGTTTATTACTAAAATACCGCAAATTGCCATAAAAGTCTTGTCGTCAATATCATCTTGTGCTAGTTCTAAATTATTATCTTTTATGAATATCTTAAATTCATCCATTTATATTTTTTATTTTTAAGCACTTGGCTGTTGTGAATCGAGTATATAGCCCTCTTGAGCGGTCAATATATTATTACCATATGGAGATGCCACCGGCGTTGTTCAGTCGGTCTATATTTTTTATTTTATTATATAGGCTAACATTATATTACAGGATCTGAGGACATGAGCCTCGTTCAGTTCTACGTCCCAACTGAGATAGCTCACGACAGCGTACTCCATCTAGGAGATCTAGGATTGGTACAGTTCAGAGATCTCAATCCAGATTTAAATCCCTTCCAACGTAGCTTCACAAATGAGATCAGAAGGATTGACGAGATGGAGCGTAGACTGCGTTTCTTTATAGGACAGATCTACAGAGATAACGTAAAAATAAGGGAAATAGAATCTCAGCTCGATTTCGATCTCGATCAATCAATTGAACTTGACAGGCCACATCATGGTCCGCAGCTTATCGATGATATAGACGATAAGCTTATTGACCACGAGGGCAGACTCACACAACTAAACAAATCTTTCGAGAAGCTCTCTGTCGATTGCTACAAACTAGAGGAAGCTAGACAAGCCCTCAAAGAGACAGCCAGCTTTTTCAACAACGTAAATGGCTACCGTGATGAGATTAGATCCTCATTCGACGACGTTAGTATGCACGACGATAGCAGACCATTACTTGATAACGACAATCAATCTGAAACTAGTCACTTTGCCAACTTCGAATTGGATTTCGTCGTTGGTACGATCGACAGATCAAAGTTAGCCACTTTCGAACGCATTTTATGGAGAGTTTTAAGGGGTAACCTCTACATGAACCACACTGACATGCAGGAAATCACTTTACCTTATGGTGCAAGTTCGGAAGAAAATCCTAAAAAATCGGTATTCATCATTTTCGCAGATGGCCAGGAATTACTCAACAAGATAAGAAAGGTTGGTGAAGGTATGGGTGCCGCAACCTTCCCAGTTTCCTCAAATTCAGAACGCCGCACTGAAGCTTTGAGTGGTCTAAATCAACAAATAGAGGATATACATACAGTTTTATACCACACTGCTCAATCACGTCGTTCAGAGTTAGCAGCTATTGCGACTGATGTGGCAACCTGGTCATCAATTGTCAGAAAAGAGAAGACTGTATACGCAACTCTCAACTTGTTCCACTACGATGACAGACATCGTACATTGCTAGCTGAAGGCTGGGTACCATCACATGAAATTATAGCCGTTCAGCAAGCTTTAAGGAGAGCATCATCTAATGTTGGTTCGAACGTTCCACCGATCGTTGATGAAATCAAGGCCAAACGTATGCCACCAACATATCACCGTACAAACAAGTTCACACAAGGATTCCAAAATATTGTTGACGCCTACGGTATCGCTACATATCAAGAAGTAAATCCAGGTTTATACACAATCATTACCTTTCCATTCTTGTTCGCTGTTATGTTTGGTGACATCGGACATGGTATTTTAGTTTTCCTTACAGCTTTAGGCATGGTCTACTTTGAAAAGAAACTCATGAAAAAGAAATTAGACGAAATGACAGAAACTATTTTCGGTGGTCGTTACATTATTTTACTAATGGGTGCATTTTCAATCTATACTGGACTACTCTATAATGATATGTTCAGTCGCAGTCTTCATATATTCACATCTTCATTCGAATTCCCAGCACCATCACCGGATCAAGGTTCAGTCATCGCAGAAAAAGTTAGGGATCCATACATCTTTGGTTTGGATCCAGCATGGCATGGTAGTGAGAATAGTTTAGTCTTTACGAATTCAATGAAAATGAAAATGTCAATCGTGATTGGTGTCATTCATATGTCATTCGCGATCTGTTTAAACATTCCAAACTATCTACGTGAAAAGAAGCCGCAATATATATTAGCTGAATGGTTACCGCAAATTCTATTCTTGAATTCAATTTTCGGTTATCTCGTTCTCTGTATTATAATCAAGTGGTGCACTGATTGGAACAATTCAAGCAATGGTCCACCAGGATTATTGAATATGTTAATCTATATGTTCCTCAGTCCAGGAAAACTCGATCCAAAAGATCAATTGTTTAAGGGTCAAGGTTTCATCCAATTAGTACTTCTTCTAGTTGCTTTTGTTTGTGTTCCTTGGATGCTCGTAGCGAAACCATACTTGGAGTGGAAGGAACATCAAAGAACGAAGGGCGCAGGTTATGGAACTGTCGTTAACGACGATCATAGGCTTTCGCTTGATGAAGATGCTGGTCACGATCTTCGTTCGTCCGCTGCAAGTGAATCTGGTGATGTTGACGGACATGATGAGCATGAATTTGAACTTGGAGATGTCGCAATTCATCAAATTATTCATACGATTGAATTCGTATTGGGTTGTATCTCAAATACAGTGAGTTTCATAGTAATCTTCGTGATTTAATTTAAGTAACTAAACAGGCTTCTTATCTTCGTCTTTGGGCTCTGTCATTAGCACATGCTCAATTGAGTGAAGTTTTATGGAACATGATCCTCGAACCTGCATTAGATAGCAGCGGATTGACGGGTATAATAGCATTAGCATTGTCTGGTACATTCTGGTTCATCTTGACAGTGGCTATCTTATGTATGATGGAAGGAATGTCAGCTTTCCTTCACGCCTTACGTCTCCATTGGTGAGTAACTTCTTTATACAAGGTTTTGTCTAACATTACTACTCCAGGGTCGAAGCTAATGGAAAGCATTACAAAGCAGAAGGATACGCATTTGAGCCATTGAAATTCGAACCAATCGATCTAGAGAACTTTTAACATTCATTAATTTAAATCTTTATTATTCAATCTTTTAATTTCTTTTTGTTATAAAATTATACCAAAATCAATAACTCTATTACATAATATACAACATTTTCTACTTACAAATATGAAAAATATCATTAAGATAGGATTGCAGCGGTGTGCCATTCTCTAACATGTATGGGAAACGCTCACTTGGCACTATCACTATCTTGTCTTGTTAATAAGCATACATACCGAACTTTCAAGATAGCTATCATTTAATTATACTCTAATGATACAATTTGTACTAGAATTCTACGTTATGACAAACACAGAGATAAAAGGTGAGGACATAAACAATAGTCTTATTATAAAAGACAATCTACTTTACATAATGTACAAAATTTTCAGCGTAAATATTCTTCACATTCGCTTGCTAATTGCGAACCTACTTGTAATAACATCTGATGATACTGTTTAAGTGTGTTCATGTCAATATGTCCAAGGAGTTGCAATGCCTGCGAACTTATATGAGTTTAACCCAAGTCAGGATATTCTACTCACCTTTTTTCTTAAAGTCACGTCTTGATTTTCGAGCGTATCCATAACATACAAGCTTTCCTTCTCACCAAGAATCTTATTGGCGACGTCGCCAGGTATGACCAATAATTGGGCCAAAATTGCATATCTGTAGTTTGGAGTATTCGCCGTTTTGTTGTTGATTAGATTTTCAATATATGAGCGCACTTCGGTAGGAATTTCTCGGGCGTGTTTTAGTATTTCGAGTCCGATAGCATGTTTGTATGGAGAAGAAGTTTCTCTGACTTGCCGTAATAATTTCACCAGAATATTAGATATACTTCAGTATCACATTAGCTCAAAATTAGGAGTATAAACATTATGCCCACCTGGTATTGCCTAGTGTAGTGGCATTTACACTGATGTTTCTTAATATTTTGAGGACATATACAGGACGACGCAATATGACATCTTCGCTCCCTTCAATGAGTGTCTCTAGCTGTTGTATGTCTACATCATGAAATGTACTATCATTATTCTGATATTTCTATGTGTCGATTAGATAAGAAACAATTAACGTATTGCGACACCGACATTCACCTTATCCATCAAGTCTAATTTAATATTCTGCAGGCATTCACTTGTGTCTTCCTTGACAAACTTCATCAGCGCGTCACTGTCAAACAGCCCACCGTCATCCGATATAGCAATAAGTTGTGATATAGCATTTGCGACACGTAGCCGAACAAACCTCCTTGCATAAAGCTTAATCGAAAGTACAGAATCAATCTAGTACCCACCTATTATGTGATAAGAGCTGAAGCAAAGTCAAGTTAACAGCCGGAATGACCTCCATGAAAGGCTTGTGGATGAGAAATGTCACAGCGAGTAGGATTCTCGCATCGCTTTCGCTTTCGAGGTCTTTCTTTAGAGTGTTGACCAACATGACATTCCATTCTCCAACTCGCGGTGCGTGTAAAGTAAGGTAGAGGTATCCTTCCGTTGTCTATCAAAAGGAGAAATAATATTTGTGGTAAAAACGTACCAATTCTACTCTCTTCTATTGTCGTACAGCGTTCAATTAAGGATATAGCGCTGTATAATGCATTTTCCATATTGTAGACCCCCTGAGAATCAATATAAGAGTCGTATAAATCCGCATTCATTAGCATTACTAAGTATTCTGCTAATTTGCTCTTCATTTGTTGTTAGTGTCGCCAGAAAGTAATGACGTACGCACAGATGACAGATTCTGTCGGGATAGCTGCGTTTGTATATCTCTCTTTATTTGCTTTGGCTCTGAGCTATCCAGGTCACTCTCTTCTAGCTGCTTTATGAGCTCATTGTGCTTATTTGAAAATGCACCTGATGTGAATAAGTTCATAGATAGTGATCAAAGGGTGTCATTATATATAAGTGTATAAAGTAGATAACTTGTTGGTGCATATAGTACATTACTTATATATGAGAGTATAACGCCATATCAGATTACTTAACTGACTTGATCGACTTATTGATATAAGAAATGCTTACAAACTAAATCAGACACATGATATAGAGCTTTCAGTATTAAATATACAAATAACTAAATAATCACGATAATCACGTTCACAGATTCACTAATTCATTCTTTACTAATTTCGGTAATATTATTCGACGCGCTTCTTCTTATCAAAGAACTACGAAGAAGATGGTCTGTCAAAATCCAGAAAACTGCTGCGGTGGCTCATGCCTTAGTAACAAACTACCAAAGCGTAGTCAACAAGTACGCGAAAGAAATGAATCAAACCCTGTATGGCAAACAAGAGCAACGAGCTCAGATGAGGAAACCTATGCTGAGAGTAGCTCTCCAGGTAAATGTGATAAGCATGCACGTGGAGTCTGCTGCAGAGAACTCAAGGGTGATGATGAGCGCAACCTGATTGATCCAGATTTCGTCAAGGATGCTATTATTGGTTTGAGTGACGGTTTGGCAGTACCACCTGCACTCGTGGCTGGATTGTGAGTATTATAACCTCCTAAATAGTAAGCCTAACATCCCACTAGAGCTGGATTGGGTGATTCTAAGCTCGTTATTCTCGGTGGTCTCAGTGAAATAGTTGCAGGTGCAATTAGTATGGGTTTGGGTGGTTATCTCGCTGCAGAAGCTGAAATGAACCACTTCAAATATCTCCGTAGAGTCACTAGACAGAGAGTTGCTCGCTCGTGCGCCGGTGAAATGGAAAGAGAAGTTCATGACGTGCTCGGTTCAGTCGGTTTATCAGAAGAAATCTCAAATGAAGTCACTACAAGTCTCACCAAGCTAGAACCACCAGCACCAGCACAAGCGCCATCTTCATTCTTGAGAAGTTTAATAGAAAAATTTGCCAAAAAACCAACACAATTGCATACACCTGAAGAAGGAGACTTGAGATGGTCAGATGAATTTGGTTTGACAGCATTTTTGCTCAAATATGGCGAAGGAGTTGAAGAAGTCCCAACATCTAAGCTTATTAAGTCAGCTATAACAGTTGGAATGGGATATGCAATTGGTGGTATGTGGCCATTGCTCCCATTCTTTTTCATCAGCGAAGCGCATGAAGCATTCAAAATTTCAATCCTTGTTACAAGCTTTGTCTTGTTCACATTCGGTATTCTGAAACAATATTACACCGGTGGTACAGGTGGTTTCGGTGGATACCTCTATGGTGGTATTTCCATGCTTGTTGTTGGTGCACTCGCTGCTGGATCTGCCTATGGTCTCGTTAAGGCCTTCGACACACGCTAATTTGCATTTTATTTATACATTATCATAAGTTATTTCGCTTTACATATTATAAACCCGCTTGTACAGTTCGTATTAGATTTTACATTAGATTTTATAGTTTTCACCGGTTATCAATAGAGTAGACACCTTTCCCGGTACTGTCATCATATGATAAGAATGGAGAAAGCATTAAATTACAAATTTGAAGATCAACCAGTCAACTGGAATACAAGAGATTTATTGTGTTTGTCTATATCTTATTCCTTAATGATATATCTCACAATATGCAGTATATGCCGTTGGAATTGGCGCCAAAGCTGGCGATATAGGACAAATATATGAGAACGATGAAAATTTCAATGCATTCCCTACATACCCCGTAGTTCTCAACTTCAAAGGTGACAGTAACGACGTCGTAGATTTTGTTGAATTCGCTTCAAAATCCGGTGGGAGTGTACCTGGATTACCTGATATGGATCCAACAAGAATATTACGTGAGTCTATATTGATGGAAAGCCTAAATCTTATATAAATTCAGATGGCGCACAATATTGTGAACTTATCAAACCACTCCCGGTTAACAGTACAGACAGAAATTTCCACATAAAGAAGCGCATCGTTGGCGTGAATGAAAATCGTGGGTGGATTGTTTCTTAGAAGCATATCTGAATTTCATTTCAAGCGAAAGGAATCGTCGTCGACACAGAATCTGTCTTGGTTGATGGAAAAGGCGAAGCATATGCTAGAATGTTTGTGGGTATTAGTATTTTTGTTTAAACAAATTAATAACACACCATAGTCATCAACTTTCAACGTCGGTGCCAAAGCAACCGGTAAACAATTCTCGAAAGCAATCGCTGTTTCACCGCAAGCCAAACCAAAACCAGAGCGTGCAGCAGATCATGTCGTTAGCGATTTAACAACAGAAGAACAAGCAATTGTTTACAGGTTATCAGGTGATTATAATCCTTTACACGTCGACCCATCTATGGCTAAAATGGCTGGATTTAAGAAGCCGATTTTACATGGTTTAGCCACCTTCGGTATAGCTGCTCGAGCATTAGTCGGTGCAGTTGGCGATGGTGACCAACTTTCAATCGAAGCTATCGGCTGTAGATTCACATCACCAGTCATTCCAGGTGATAAACTCAGCACGCATATTTGGAAAGTAAGCGACGAAGAATGTGTATTCGAGATGAAGAACGAAACACAGAATGGGAAGACAGTACTTGGTAAAGGTTACGCCAAGCTACGCAAACCACGCCATTCCAAACTCTAAATTGCTATGATGATGATTGTAAAAATAAGCTGTATACTTTCTTGTAGTCGAAATTAAGACAAAGAAGGCATGTATTTACATATAAGAAGTAATTAAAAGTGTAAAATGAGAAGATAATAAGACTTTATTCATTAAAGAAATCCGTGACTTTTGTTTAGTTGACGACTAAAACAGGAACGCTAACCTTGTGAAGGACGTGTTGGACAGTTGAACCAATTGGGTGACCAAGGAAGACCTTTGAGAGACCCTTAGCTGGAGCATGTGCCTTTTTACGTCCGAGAATGATGAGGTCAACTTTACGTCTGAGCGCGAGCCACTCGATGACGTATCTACGTTCACCGTGAACGATCTCCAAGGAAGCAGTAGCACCTTTTGCTTCAATAAGCTTGATCTTTTCGGATGCTAACTGTTGAGCATGTTCTCTTAAGTCTCTGAGAGCTTTTCTCTCCATTTTTTTGTCATCGGTACCAAATCCGGAAGATTTGAAGAGAGTTGTAGGGAGAACGACCAAAAGAATGACGTGGTCTTGTGGCTTAGCGAGCTTGTTAAGGTAGTGTTCTAAAGCCTTGTTACCGTCTGGGGAGTTTTTCCAACCGACTAGAAGAGTAGACAGTCAGGGGAAGAATAAGTGAGGGAAAAATTAAACGTACTGAGGACTTTGTTGTCATTTGGTTGAGCTGGTGTACCAATAACGGAGTGTACTTCCTCTTTATCGAGGTGAGTCTGTACAGACTGGGATATGATAGTTAGCGAAAGTGATCGGAATTAATGTGGATTATACTAACGTCCATTGGGTTTGGAATTTGCTTTGATGGTGAAGTTGGCGCTGAGTCGGTCATATTCACTGTTGGGAGTAAATTTCTGAGGAACCGCGGATGAATTACGGCAATGGAAGGGGCTATGATATAGAAACTACTAGATAATTCAAGGTATACGGAAGAACACTATTAAAAAATTTAAAAATTTATTCCTCAGTTTTACCGCTTTATTCGCTTTATACGGGTCTTTGATGACTTCAGAAAGAAGATTAAGCTATAACGGTGAATCTAACGTAATAAGAGAAGTAAAGCAACTAATGTACTTTTATAGATAACATTAAACTTATTTCTGATATTCGTATGTCCAGTTCTCTACTCTATCACCTCTAATTATAACTTCAGTTGAGATATCCATACACACAATACTGAACATTAGACAGGTCTACCCACAATTCACCTTCGAGCGAAAGCAAAAATGGGGCGCTATAGTTTACAAGTCTAGAGTACCGGCAGTACAAAGTTATATTACGTCATTAGTTGAAAGCGTCATTGAACAAATAAAGCAAGATAAAGTGGAGAACATAATTGTTATCATAAAGAACAAATACGATATTCCATTTGAGAAGTTCATCTTCAGAATAGACAAACGAATAGACGATATAGAAGATCATCTGAAAGATACGAGGTGAGTAGAATAACAAGGACGTATCTTAGTTGATAATATACAGTTTCCAAGATGCACTTGCGCATGATCAAGTAGGCGTCTACGCTAGGTCGATCTTGGTGAGACTATCAACTTTAGATGCTATGTTAGAACCGCTGAAAGAGGAAGAAGATTTAACATTTAGTGTACAATTAGAATTGCGGCAGTCTAGCGAAATGAATAATAGCTCCGAATGGATTACTAGAAATAATAATCACACTAAAGACAGCCAAGATATCATTCCAGTTCGAGCGATCGATACTGGTATATTAAATCTACAATTATTATGTCAAGAGACAGAATATAAATAAATTAAGGAATTTAATTGACAGTTTATTTTTTATTTTGACACTTATCTATAAATGGAAGTCGCCATTCGAGGCTGTCTGCGCATTTACATTCTCATCAACGGTGACAATCAAGGGTGATGTACAAAACTCAATATACTTTCTCACCAAAGTATATACACTCACCCCCATTAACACCACCTTTAACCGATTATGATTATGTAGATAAAAAGAACACTCCACCTTCAAAATCTAAAACCTACAACAGCAAATCCTACTTTAAGAAGTTCTTTATCGGATTAATACTCACCCTTTTATCCATTATTGCCTATAAGATATCGTTAGTTCTGATATCTAGACCAACTCTCGAGATTGTTTACAGCTACTACGATGAGGATTTAGACGAGTTTAGTAGATTTTCAAATCTAGTTAGACAGAAATTACACTGGAAGTTTAGAATTACTGATACAGTCTACGTTAAAAACGAGGCACACTCTCCAATTTTACACAAGCAACTAAACAAAATCGTCGATAACGTTGCTTACCTTCCTAACATCGGTAGAGAAGGCGCAACTTATTTGCATCACATTACACAAAGATACAAAGCGACAATATTTCCGGACGATCTCAACAACCAAACCGATGAAATCTTGGCAGATAAAACTTTGTTCTTACAACCACATCCTGCATGGCATTGGATTATGTATGATAGATTGGATCACATTAATGTGGATACAGGTTATATTAGTTTGGGACCTTACGTACCTGGTAGCTGCGGCGTATCAGAGGGACATACTTTACCACAAATGAAAACTATTTGGCAATTATTTACAAATACTGAATGTCCAGAAGATGAAACTCAATTAGTTACTTGGGCCGGTCAATTTATGGTATCGCAAGACAGAATTCTGAACAATCCATATAGTAAATATGCAGATATCCTAAGCATGCTTGAAGCACCAGCTGATGATCCAATCCACTCTGAGACGCCCTGGTGGTTTATGTCTAAGAATGACCCATCTAACCCATTCATTGGTCACTCATTAGAGCGTTCTTGGCCAATTATCTTTGACTGTATGTTGCAGTATTTGCATACTTATAATTATAAGCTAACCATAACTCTTAGGTAACCGCCCGGATTTCAGCGATCCAGAGAAATGTGGTGGTAAAGCCGAGGCTGGCAGTCCTGAATGTCAGTGTTTTGATTAAACAATTTAAAAGGATTGGCATAATCACAATGTGATATAAAAGCATTCAAGCATTAGCATACACGGAGATGATCAATATCAAAAATATCAAACAACACGATACTAAAGTAATCACGTATAATCGCATAACTTACATAGCATAACTTAATTAACTGGTCTATTGACATTTATACCAACTCACCATGTAATATTTTCTTTTAAGTTATACATCACATCTTAATGACGTTTTCTTATCTCTACTATGATGATGTCTTTTGTGGGACTCCTCCCGAGGCATTTCTCCGGACATTTGCGTAGGTTATTAGAAAGTTTATTAAAATTACTTATAACGTAATATAAGCACCATTCACTGTTTGCTTTATTGGTTGCTTTGGTGTCTCAGCAATCAGTCACTTAATTTCAGAACGTTATTTGAGTGCAACGTATGAGAAATTAGATAAAAATCAAAAATTAGATTGGAACGCACATACTGTCTCACTCGTACACTCACTTTTGATAGCTCCAGCTGCTGGATACGCTCTCTATAAATCACCCATAGCTCTCACGGATACACTTTACGGCTATGACAGTCTAATTGGGAATATACACGCATTTTCTCTGGGATATTTCCTATGGGATGCCTTACACGACGTAAGAACGAGGCAACCTGTTTATCTCGTACACGCATTAGTCAGCTTCTCAGCATACCTATGGACATTTAGGCCAGTTTTTATGAATATTGGACCAGCATTTTTGTTATGGGAAGCATCAACACCTTTCGTTAACATAAATTGGTATGTGCGCTTCTATATCATCCTCGATTCTAATATATTCCAGGTTTATGGATAGAATTGAAGGTTATAAGAATTCACGGTCGCAGATCGTGAATGGAATAGCACTGACTTTATCATTTTTTACAGCTAGAATTGCATTCGGGGGTTATATGTCATACATATTCTACAAAACTATCGTTGAACATCAAAATAGCTTTCCTAAAAGTCTTGCAGCTGTATACGTAGCTGGTAATATTACACTCAATATCCTAAATCTTAATTGGTTTTATAAAATGATGAAGAAAATAAAGAGAATGTATTCTAGATTATAAATTCCTTATCTTTTGTTCTTTCATTACGTACATCGATGATGAGGATTTTAATTAGCGGTTTGATAGTAATACTTACTATTGTTTTATATATAAAATCAACACATTCTTCAATTGAAAGCTATCTTTTAAGGGGCTGGAGTAATTCTGATCATAGGTATCGTGATATACCCTTCAAAACACATATAAGAAAGATACGGAGACCAAGGAATCCATTAGATTTATCAACAATGGGTATATTTGATGATATCCCTGTTGAAATGCCCGACGTCACTGACAGGCATACACTTTTACAACTCGCTCAGATGACTTCAAACGCATACATTAAACAAGGTAGCGATGAGTGGATAGAACCTTCAAAGCATTTCAGTGGTGAAGTAATATCATTTGGCTGGAAAAAGGATGATGATGGATTACGAGGTCATATATTTAGTACTCCTGATAAGAAAACTGTTGTTATTGCGATAAAGGGTACATCAGCAGGATTAATTGGTGGTGGTGGACCATCTTCAAAAAATGACAAATTCAACGTATGGTTTTATCCTTCACGCGTTATATAACTAACCCTCTCTATAAGGATAACCTACTATTCAGTTGTTGTTGCGCAAGAGTTAGCTGGACATGGACACCAGTTTGCGATTGCTATAACGGTGGTTGGCAATGCCATGAAGAATGTCTCGAAACGAGTATAGAAAAGGAATCAGTTTATTACCCAGTAGCTACGAACCTTTACAATAACGTTTCTTATATGTTCCCAGATTCTAATATCTGGATAACTGGACATAGTTTAGGTGGTGCATTAGCTAGTATGCTTGGTTTGACATTCGGTGTACCATCGGTGACATTCGAAGCACCAGGTGATAGATTACCATCACAACGTTTACATTTACCACAACCACCAGCTGAATTATCAGGTGTCTATCACGTATACCACACAGCAGATCCGGTTGCAGAGGGTACATGTAATGGTATGTTATCACCATGTAATGCTGCAGGTTTCGCAATGGAAACTAGATGTCATACCGGATTGTCTATTGTATATGATACCGTTAGTAAGTTTGGATGGGCAGTTGATCTACGTCATCATCGTATCGCGACCGTCATAAATGAAATACTTGAACATGAATGGAAAGATGACGATGGAGTTGTCTATGTACCCAAACCGGAAGCTGAAGGTTTGTGGGCAGTTAAATCATAACGGCATTCTAACAAACCCTCCAGAAGATTGCATCGACTGTTTTAAATGGGAATTCGGAAATGAGAAACCAATCATTGTATAATATATTGTTTTTTTGTAAATTTATGTATATTCTGGGAATGTCGCCCAGGAAATAATTACAAGCTTAACAAAATTTGGGACGCTCGCAAAAACCCAAAGACGAAGTTTATCCCGCTATGGCATATAAAGACGTTTACTCTTCATCAGAAGCTTCGTCTTCCTCTGCACCTGGGAAGTCAACTGAGTAGAACTTGAGTGCGTAGGTGTCCTTAGCGGTAGCGACAACTCTTAACCATTCCTTAAGTTGTTGCTTTCTGAGGTACTTCTTTGTCAAGTACTTGAGGTAACGCTTTGAGAATGGGATTTGTGAGGTGACGATCAATTTGTCGCCTGAGCGTTGAACCTTGACGTTGTCACCGAGTTGACCAGTCTTGCCTTCAACCTTGATTCTCTCAACCAAGTATTGCTCGAAAGCTTGACCGTCGAAAACCTTATCTTCGGCTGGCTTTGAGTAGTCGAGAACGAACTTGTGTTGTGGCTTAGCGGCGGCAGCTTTTGGCTGGTGGGATGTTATTAAAAGCACTATATTTATTATTATTTATTTACCATTTTGTTAATTGATAAACTTCGTAAAGAAGCACTTGAATTTCTTCTTCCTTGAAGTGCAATAAAAATCAAAAATGGAATTAGAATTCAAACTTGTTTGGGGTGGAAATAAATCTAAAGCTTGGTCATTAGGTAATACACCTTCTAGTGATATTACTTATACAACTCCTCATAAGATAAAGATTTACCTTCCAAGGAGTTACGATGATAGAAGCTGTGATATAGTTAACGTGAAGCAAGGTACAAATCTACATAAGTTTATATATTTACATTACTCTCAACATTGTTCATGGGATTACGCATTGCGAGTAAGTTTTACGATAACAAACAAGACATAGACCGTTAAAGAGACATAGAATTACGTATCAGATGATGGCATAGGTAAACCGCGTAAAGATCAATATTTGGGTGTGTATTCAAACTCCCTTATCTTTTCTTTAGAAACTCACATAGTTGTAGGTCCAGACGCCCACATTCTGGCTTATTATCAGATAGCTAGAGGTGTATACACGGTTGATATATACGATGCCGCATTGGGTGAAGTATGGAAGGTGAGTAGAACTACTGTTAGTTACCATCTCGTTAAAAAACACAACAGGGAGATCTACCAATGGAAGAACTAATCAAACTGCAAAGCTAGAAATACCACATTATGTTGCATAGATGATCGAATAATTGCATTGTAATCTAATATCATTAAACTACATTCATCACTTTTTACTTGCCCTCCTTCTCCGATTTCTCAAACTCAGCTACGAAGTTTTGGATGAATTCGTTTTCTTCCTTTCTGTTGTTTATTTAGTATATAATCTTGTAGAGATATTGTCGCACTTACGATGGTTCGGCGCTACCTGCAGCTGCAACTGGAGCTGGCTTTGGCTTGCTTTCACCGGAAGATGCTAAGTATGCAATTCCACCAGTGAGACCGATAGTACCGCTATGATTAATTAGATTGGTCTATATTATATAGAGCTTCACTCACAGTGCTAGGTATTCATTCAAAACTTTTTGTCCAAATATTTGGCTATATATTGTTAGTATCTGCTTCAAAGGTTACGGGATAGTTTAAATATATTTTTGATATTTATTTATCCCGCTAATATTAACTTACTATGACATTTTAGAGATGATAGTTTGAATGAACGAAATGATATATGAGATGGAGTACAAAATGTGGATTTATTGTCAAACTCTAACTCATAGGTTTTTATTTGAATGAATAGATTTAATCTTACATCGCATCTCTCATCTTTAGTCTAGATGACTGTGCGTACAACTCCGAAAGTGAAAAGGTATGAAATAGCTACAGAAATGCACACGTGAATGTAATATAAAGCATAATATATCTATCTATCTAACAACCAACAATGAAAGAATATACGGAGAGTTTTTGAAGTGATCGAACATCTATAAAACAATAGCAGACACTTTCAGTGAATCTCCAATTACTCTATGAAGAATGATAGGTTGGTAAGTAGTTGATGCTAACAAACCAACACAATAATCTTCAACGAAATGAGTAAAGAAGCCTCACCTCTATTCTAGGAAATTTATATCTCAAAAATAAAAAATAGAAAAATAGTTATTTTCGTATACAAATATTGAAATTCAAGAAAATTAAGCTTGACCAGTCAATCTAATCAATTGTTTCAAACCTAATGCCCATCTCATATCTGCTTCGCCAGATCCCATAATTTCCAATGTAATCTTCATTGCAGTATTGTAATCTTGAGCTGATAGTGCTTGACTGACGTTACGCAAGTTATTCAAAACAGCTTGCGATTCTACTGTCTGAGCATTTAAACTGTCAAACAAGGCATTCAGACGATTTTGTGTATCATCTACCATCCTCTTAGTTTGTGGCTATATCAACATTAGTAAACAAAATATCATATAAAACACTTCACTCACCTGCGCCATTGACCTTGATTTTGCCTTCTCTATCTCTCGTGACAGACTTTCAAATATTATTCTGTCAGCTGGTGGTATATGACTGCGGTCACCTGGTGGGAATGATGGTTGAGCTGGTGCTTCGCTCACTCTCGTACTAGCAACACTACCTGGTCTTGAAACTGTGTATGCTGCAACATTTGAAACCGGTGGACTAGAAACTGGTGGTGGACTAATCACACTTCTTTGTTGTTGTTGTTGTTGCATTGCTTGTTGCACAAGGTGGGGTGGTGGTGGTGGTGGTGTCTGCCTATAGCCGCCTGCATTCACTGAACCTGGTCTTTGTATACCATTTGCCATTGCACCAAATGATTGCACCTGTGGTGGTCCCGCTGGTGGTTGAGGTGTTTGAGCTTGCTGACCAAATGATGGACTCATCATCCTACCCGCTGGTGGTCCTGCTGGTGGTGGTGGTGGAACAGCCGCTGGTGGTGCGGTCATTGGTGGACCTGTAGCAGGTGGTGGTGCCATTGCTGGTGCAGATACCATAGGAGATGTCATTGGTGGACCTGCTGCTGGTGGAGCTTTTGGTGGTGGTGGTGGTATTGAAGATGCTGCTGGAGGTGGTGGTGGCATGCTCTTAGTACCTAAAACCATCTATTAGTATTCATTTTCATTTATACTTTCCCTACTTACCGGCTTTTGGTGGAGGTGGTACCAGTGATCCCGCTTGCGGTGGTCCACCGATACCTGGAGTCGGCACTGGTGACGAGTTAGGGAATGGGCTAGTCAACGGTTGCACTATTGGAGAAGCTCTGCTACCAGTATTTGATGGTGTTGTACCACGCTTTGGTGGTGGTGGTGGTGGTGCGTCATTCCATCCAGAAAGGTCTCTTCTTTGAGATGCAGGCACTGCAGTACGTTGTGGTGGTGGTGGTGGCAATGTTTGTGATGTAGCTGGCTCTGGTACTGAAACTGGTGGTGCAACTCCCGCTGGTGCATTGTATGGATTATAAGTGTCAGCGGCAGTTGCAGCAGCCGTGGTAGGTGCAGGCACAACAGGAGCATATGGATTAGTTGCTACTGGTGGTGCATGCATAGTAGGCTGTGGTGGTGGCGCATAACCTCCATACGTTGGTGCTTGTGGTTGTTGTACTGTCTGCTGTTGCGCTGATGGGTTGTACGCTTGTGTTTGAGCTGGTGGTGCATAAGGATTGCTGTTGGTTTGAGGTGCGTATGGTGAAGAGTATGATGGTGCAGCTTGTTGCAAAGGAGCTTGAGCAACAGATGCAGGAGCATAAGCACTAGTAGATTGCACTGGTTGTTGTGCTTTCATTTGCTCTTGTGCAGCAGCTTGAGCTTGCTGTTGAGCTTCTTGTTGAGCTTCTTGTTCTGCAGCAGCAGCTTTTCTAGCTTCCTTCTGCGACTCATCTGAAGCAGCGATAAGTAATCTTTCACGAGCAGTTTGGGCATCACTTGATGCACCTGCAGCACCCTTGTAATCCACTGGTGTCAAGTTGATATACTTAACAGCATCCTTAACCAATCCTTGTGATGCTAATAATTCGGCATACTCGTGGTAACGATCATACAATGTGCTGAGTTTGTACACTCTCACACCAGATGCTGCAACAGTTGGTGATTCTGTTGGTTGATTCAAATCTTGGTCAACATATCCAGTAGCTTTTTGGAAAATTGTAACCTTCTCGATAAAGCTTTGAAGTGCTAGAGCATGTTGTGATTGCTTTGATGTATGCTCGCCAACACCACTTGATTCTTCCTCTAACATTTCATCTGACCAGATGTTAACAACTCTTTCCAATTTACCAGCGGCTAAGTAACAAAGAATAGCATTTGTACGATACTTCTTAGCACCCAGTTTATCAGCTTCATCTGCAACCCTGTATTGGAAGTCAAGACGCTGACCTAATTGTTCTGCCAATTGGCCAAATTCTTCAGATTTTGCGAAAGTGCAAAGTACAACAAAGATTTCTTGCCATTCGTTCAAATCAGCATTTTGAACAATATCAGATAGATCATCTGATACGATAGATTGGAATAAACGTAAGTATGGTAAATGAGCAGTTTGACGTTGGAAGTAACTCTTTTGAGTTTTTGCCAACAGCTCTGAACCACCTTTGACAGCTAATAAGATAGCATCCGCGTACCTTTCAGTTGACAAGCATAATTCAACAGCCGATTCGAAATCTCCCAATACTAAAGCTTTTGTAATTAAACGATCAGATTCAGATTCTTCGGAAGGATATATCTTGAAAGTGTTTGCTTTCATAGCTTCAGATGCGATACTTGATGGTCCTGGTGACCCGACTGTAGCAGCAACAGATTCATCAGCAGTTGTGTGTGGTACAACGACATTTTCGGCTTGTGGTGTTGACTCTGATGCAACTGCGACTGATCTGAAGAAATCATCACCATCTGGTTTACTATCACCAAAAAGACTATCACCAGGTGCAGATTCTTGTGGTTCCCCTTGTGGTGTAGATTCCTCTGGTTTAGATTCCTCTGGTTTGGTTTCTTCTGGCTTATTTTCTTCTTCTTTAGGTTCTTCGGCGGTTTCATCTTCAGCTTTAGATTCTGGTTCAACAAAAGAAACTGTTGATTCCTTTTCAGGTGCGTCACTGGTGATTGATGATATCTGTGTTGACTCGACTGTTGGTTCGGCTGGTTTTGGGAAGGCATCAATTGCAGCTTGAACCTGTTTAGCAACTTCTTCCTTGCTAAATCCGAGCAATTGAACAAGTTGATCCCTTGAGTTAGCTTCAAAGAGTGAGTGAAGTGCCTTCCAAGTATCACAGTCACCACCATTCTTGTCAACTTGTGATTGGCAAAGATTGATCAATTTAGATTCGCCATCTGGGCTATCGATAGCTTCACTGAGGATCTTAGCACGCTCAAGGATTGATGGTTCAGTGGATAATTGGTGAATTTGCACGAGATTATTCTTGAGAGTTACTAGCTTTCCACCATAACCGAATCCGACAGAAGTTGGTCTACGTAACCATTTTGGTGCTTGCTTGAGTGAAAATGATTGTTGAGCTCTCAATGCATTTTGTTCAGCTTCCTGTTGAGCTGAGACAGCTCCAAAGATATCATTTGGATCAATAGCTTGTTGAACATTTGCTGCGATTGATTCCGGTGATGGTGTTTGTGACTGAATTGAGTGAATACCAATTGTACCATCAAATGAGGCAGTCGCGAAGATATCTGGATTACGGTGATTCCATTCAACCTCAAATGACCAGTTGTTTGAAGTTGGAAGCTCGCCGATGTTTTCACCGGTGTTTGGATTCCATGCTAATGTTTTGTTATCTTTACCTGAGGAGAGAAGGAGATCAGGATCTTGTCTGCACCAGGAAAGTGAGAGTACACCCTTGTCATGACCGGTAAGGATCTAAGATGGATGAGTAAAACATTTCCCTGATTTGCATTTGTCTTACCTTTTCTGGAGCTCTAGCATTTCTGAGATCCCATAACATAATAACAGGGCTGGTATCATCTTCTGAAGCTGTGACAAGTCGAGTAGCCTTAAAAATTGTTAGATTATGTCTGCTATTAGATAGTCACAAATGCTCACATTATCAGGATGCCAAGCAACGGCACTAATACCACGTCTACCTTGTTGAGTAATAGCAGAGGAGTTTCCGAAAGGACCACCCATAGTTCCAGCGCCACCGCCGTAACTGATGCCGACAACCTCCTTCTTGTGTCTCAAATCCCATACAACGGTATAGCCGGAATCAGATGAGCTTGCTAATACATGTGGGACTTGAGCATTCCAAGCAGTAGATGTGATGTCTTCTAACTTTTGTGATTTAGGTCCAGGGTGGTATGGCTTTGAAGGGTTATTCAAATCCCAAATGAAGACCTCACCCTGGGAAGCACCAGTAGCGAATAAATTAGATTGTAGCTGATTGAAGTCTAAGCCCTTAACTGAACCTGTGTGAGAGCTATTTGAGTGCAATAATGAATTTGTAGGGTCATTGACGATAAGTTGAGGATCCCATATAGCAATTTCACCAGATTCTAAACCAGCGGCTATGACACCATTAGGTCTGCTGGAATTTACGTGTCCCCAGCCAAGTCTGTTGAAACTGAGTGAAAGTGAGTAGATGTGACTAGAAACGAGATAAAACATACCGTGAGTTCGTGGTTACGGAACCCTTTACGATAGGAGTCTCAGAGCTGAAAGCGTCCCATAATTCCAATTGAGCGTCATTCGAGAAGTTCTCGTCCAATGCACCTGCTACAGTACCAGTAGCGATAGTGCAGCCATTAGAAAACGGGGACCAAGCGAAAGTTGAAGTTCTTATGATGCTCGTATGTGGCATCTCTCGTTTATTTTATATTTTATTCTTTCTTGATGTCGTGAGTTCAAGAAGCTGGAGCCACGTCAGGTGTAGATGCCAACTATTGATATACCCAACTGGGCGAAGAAAGGGGACTATATTAAGGAAGATAAAAATGAATGTACTTTAAAGCAAATATTACAATACAATTGTCTACAAAAACACGATGAATTCCAATGCTACCCTTTACGGAGGTTCTTTATGATGTTGGTATCACTATAACTTCTATAGCCTCACTAATGCACAAACAGCTGTACAAATACACCCGCAGTTGAAGTTACAGCGAAAGTCAAAACGGACAGTCAAGGGAACTACTACGTAGAGAAGGATAACGATAATTTGATAAATTAATTTTACATTTCACCGCATTCTGTATTATTATTAGTTAGTTATTACTACTCTTGTTATACATACGCGTTATTCTAACTGGCAATTTTGGCTTGTTGTTAGCACCTGTCTGTACGTTCTCTATCTTGCGGAGTGTGAGCATTCCCTCTGTCACTTTACCAAAAACGGTGTGTTTTCCATCTAAGAATGGTGTCTCTTTGCATGTTATGAAGAACTTTCGTACTGATTGAGCACTGTCTGAGGCTTATATGGCTATGTACATACCTGACATCCATTCGTATTAGGTCCTGAGTTAGCCATCGATAATAATCCAGGCTGATCATGCTTCACTGTGAAATTTTCATCCTTGGGAGTAATATGAGGTATGTCCATATGAATACAGTCTACCAACCTGAAACTTAGCACCACCGTATATACTGTAACTACCTGTACCATCTCCATTCAGGAAATCTCCACCTGTACGAGCTATTAGATTCCGTTGACCCTCTAGAGAGGTTACTTATTGAACCATAAAGTCCTTAATACTAGAAACCTTCAGACTATAATTCTCTATTCATATACACCTACACTCTACACGAGATTAGTATTTCTCTATGCATCTAAATCTAACGCACCTGTGAAATGTCGAATTCTTGTAACCTTGTGGTACATTTCCTACTCTAATAAAGCTTTAATAGGACTGTTCATTACGTCTTTAATTTATCACACCTTTGTTCACCTGTACAAAGCTGTCTGAAGTTCTCAGCAGTTCTGCAATGACGTTAGAAGAACGCGAAGTTGATAAGACAATTTACTTTGGCGTTATATCATTAAACAATTCAATCTTAATTCTACCCAACGCTGATTCCCCAAGGGCAACGTCAAAGAATACAACTGGTCTTGTCATTGTAGCGATTAAAGGAGCATTTATACAATAATTTACAAATATAAACCTAACTAGTACTGTCTGGTTCAGATTTTACTGCCGTAGATGTGTTTTCTGGCCACATTACTTCCGTTTTGACTTGAACTGTCTGTGGTACTTCGTTATCGACTGAAGCTGGGGTAGTTCCGACCACTTGAGGAGCTGGAGGAGGTTCTATAGGTTGTGGAACAAATTCAGCTTGCATAGGTTGTGGGATGGCGCCTTCTTCGGCAGCTTGTGACACATTCTCAGAAGTTTGGGGGACAGAGTCAGTTTCATACCCTTGAGGAATATCTGCATCGTCAGTTTGAGTAAGAGGTTGAGCAGCTTCTACACGTTCAACCCCTTCCATAGCTTCACCGTTTTCTCTAATCTCGTTATCTTCTTCCACCTCCTCAGCTAATCTAGATAGTTCAACTTGTTCGACATTCAAGGCGTCTTGATCTACTTCATCATCGTAATACTCATTATTCGACGTGTGACTATCTGGATGTCTTACTTCACTTCCATTCGTCTGTCCATAGTTCAATTCATTCCTCTCGTCCAGGCTTAATTCAGCAGTATCCATCGATTTCGCAATATCCGGTGGTATTTCCTGCATCTGTACACTTGGGGCACCATTTAAATACCGCAGATGTTCTCTACAATTTATGACTAATCTTTCTAGACTTGCTTTCGAATTCTGATTCTCTACTTTAGTTACTATTGGTGGATGTAAGACATAATCAGGTGCGAAGTATTCATCATAGCTTGTTTGTGGTAATGTATCATTAACACCCATATTAAGAAGAACAGATGTCTCGTATGCCCAGCATCGAGAAACATTCCTAATCGTATATCCACCTCCACCAACTACCATAAGTGGAATACCCCAACTCTTTATGTATTGAACACACTCACCGTGTGCTTTGATAGATAAATTAAATGCACCTAGTCTGTCACACCCTAAACTATCTGCTCCACATTGTAACAAAATGGCTGAAGGTCTATAACTTTCTATCGTCGATGACATAACATTCTTGAATAATGCGACGTATGAGTAATCATCAATACCATCTTGTAAAGGAACATTCAATGAGAAATGTTTGCCAGCACCTTGGCCTGTTTCTGATAAGGCACCTGTACCAGGGAAGAAATCACCTGTGTACTTGTGGAACGAGACGGTCATAACTCTGTTTGAATTATAGAAAGCTTCTTGTACACCATCACCGTGGTGAATATCAATATCAATATATAATACGCGTGGATGGAATCTTAAGGATTTTAGCAGTCACCTCGACGATGCTATAGAACGCACCTCAATAATTCCAAAATTGCCAATACGATGTCATTAACATAACAGAATCCACTAGCTTCAGCTTTGTGGGCGTCTAAGGATTATATCAGAATCGGACTTCATAATGACGATATCTTACGGTGCAAACCACCAGTCCAATTGATGGCAATATCAGAGCGCTGAGAAGTAATATGTCGAGCACCTAATAAACTCGCCCCTGCGTATTGTTGACAGAAATCGTATAAATTCGGAAAAGCAGGACAGTCGTCCGTCATATTAAATTGCTTCATTAGGTTTATCATAGTTGGCGTTGGAGGTGATGAGAGCCTTAAAATTCGTTAAAATAGCTCTATCAGTGTACTGTTGAAAAATTTACCTTGATAGGAAGTCAATGTAATCTTCGTCATGGAATTCACAGATTTCTTCTCTTGTAGCCCTTTGCGGTTCATAAATTTCCATATATTTGTGCATACCGTATCCCAAAACGAGACTATTTGTTAGCGCAAGTCTATGTGGTTTCATAGGATGCTTCTCCTGGGGAACAGTTAAGTAAATGTATAATTAAATAGTGTGCACTAACTCCGTAGTGATAGTCACCTATATATTGTTAAAATTGTACACAAATTGCTAGGTTGTTCTACATACCAACTCCTTTGCTATAATAGTATGATACACGGGGTTTATAATGGGACTATTTGAAGTAAGAAACCTTATTACTAATATTCGACGAAGTACTTACCCTCATATTTCTCCCGTTCACATCTATTTCTGAATTGTTTTCTTTACCAAAGGAACTCATGGTGGATGTTCGAGATGACGATGATCAAGTCTCAATTTATGATGTATATCTTAATATAATGATTGTATATATATGATAACGTTACAATTCTTTTTCATAGTATTACTGTATTATGCGTGTCTTACAACTTTATCGGCAGAACGATGTCAATGTCAAAATAAAAGAAATAAACCAACTTAAATACATTCAATAGATTACAATTACTGAAACAATAGAAATCGACAGCTAATTTGCTACTTATGAGCGTTCACCGCGGAGTCTGCGGGCGAGTTGAACATCCTTTGGTTGGATGGTGACTCTCTTAGCGTGAATAGCAGCCAAGTTGGTGTCTTCGAAGAGTGAGACGAGGTATGCTTCACTTGCTTCTTGGAGTGCACCGATAGCAGAAGATTGGAAACGCAAGTCTGTCTTGTAGTCTTGTGCAATTTCTCTTACCAAACGTTGGAAAGGAAGTTTACGAATGAGCAATTCGGTAGACTTTTGGTAACGTCTGATTTCTCTGAGAGCGACGGTACCTGGCTTATAACGGTGTGGCTTCTTGACACCACCGGCAGCTTGGGTTGGTGCGGCTGTCTTTCTTGCTGCCTTAGTGGCGAGTTGCTTACGTGGGGCTTTACCACCAGTTGATTTACGTGCTGTTTGCTTTGTTCTTGCCCTATAAATTTTTAATTAATATTTTGCCACATAAAATTTGCATTTCAGACTCACATTTAGATGATGGGGGTAGAAGATGAAGAGAGGAAACGGAATGAGACGATTATTTGAGAAAAATTCAAAATCGAAAGATCAGATGAGATGCGCATGAACTATTTTGTGATTTGATCCACAAAATGCGCGTTTCGTAGTCGAATTATTTATTGTAGAGGCGAATCGACATGAGGAGGGCAGCTATTTGAATATTCCAAAAAATACATCAAATACGCTCAAAAATGTACAATCGTGATATAGAAATAATCAGTAAATTTATGCGCGTCGAACGATGTAATTAATGAATACATTTATTACCGCGAAATTTTTAATGTTGTTACACATGTACTAAAAATGAATGTATGATTATATTGGCATTGACAATATATTTCAACTTCGCTATTGTTTCCCCATATGTATTTCTGCATGCATTTCTATATATATACTCGGACTTCTCATCTCTGAGCTCGGATTACCATAGCAGTCAGTTACAAATTCACTGATAACCAAACCTTCTCTTTTTGATCGACATGCAAGTTAGCAAAAAACCAAGTTTTAATTCAAGCGAGAGCGACAAGGCTTGGTGCAAGTGCAATAGAGCGTTTGTTACTCGTTTAGACGTCTATTTCTTGACATGGGCATATCTAAGCTATCTAACCAAACAGATCGATTCCTCCAATTATAAAACTGCGTATGTCAATGGAATGCAGGAAGATCTTAAGTGAGTATCGCCTTATGGTGTAATCATATCTAACCTGTCAGTCTATATGGTGACGAGCTCAACTATTTCAATACGTTTTACAGAATTGGATATGGTGTGTTTATTCCAATATCAGAAGCAATCTTAGCGTCTAATATAATTCGTGTCTCTTATTGGTTGCCCACTCTGGAACTGATCTGGGGTATAGCAACGGCAGTCATCGCCGTAGCTGACAGCGCTAAAGTAGTTTATGGTCTTCGCTTTATAATAGGAATATGTGAAGCTAGCAGCTATGCGGGTTTAATGACGCTCATTGTCTACTGGTATAGATCCTCCGAGTTGGCCAAGAGACTGAGTATTTTTGGAACGAGTTATCCGCTAGCCAATATCTTCACGAGCAGTCTTCAGATTGCAATTAATGAGGGTATGGATGGTGTACAGGGTCTCGCGGGATGGCGATGGCTGTAAGTATATATATCTATGAGTAAACCAACTGGCCTGACAACGAAAAAGCTTCATTTGGAATGGAATTATCACAGTCATAATTGCAATCTCAGGTTATTTTATGGTAAGACATTATCACTGATATTAATATCGCTGACGTAAATAGATACCTGATGCTTTACAAGAATCGCACGCTCTCTGGATGACGAGCAATATGCGAGAAATAGCTGAAGAACGTTTCCTTAGGACAGGCTTTAGAAAGCCGGTAAAATTGACATTCAGGCAATTCTATATCCTGATAAGGAAAGCACTTACGAGCTGGATAACATATGCATTTACACTGACGTACGCTGTATGGAGTTTCTCTCAGGATTCTAATACTTGGCTCTCTCTTTTCCTTAAGTCGCTCACGAATGAGGATGGAAGTAAGAGATTTTCAAACAATCAAGTTACTGCTATACCAATCGGAGGATACGTAGTCCAGATAGTGTTTATGCTTATATGGGCATATCTATCGGATATACATCAACGTAGATGCCGCTACATTGTTGCTCAACAAATCACTATCCTTGTGGGAACCATCATTCTATCAACCTGGCCAAAAAGCTTCGGTTTGAAAATGTTTGCATATTACTTCTTATACCTCTCCAATTCAGCAGGACCGTTGATTGTAGCATGGATGAGTGATACAATCGGGAAGCAAAATACAGAGATGCGCACGATTTACATTGGATTAGGTGTATGCGTTGTTAATGCTATAGACTCATTCCAGAATATTTTCATATATCCAGCATCTGAGGCGCCAAATTATAGAATCGGATACAAAGCAGCAGCAGCATATGCATTTGCCTCAATTGTCGGCTGCTTTGTCTGGAAAATACTCGCTAAAAAGGACCCAACTGCATCTGGATTGAAAGATACGAACGTACCTATCCTGATGTACGAAATCAAAGGACCAGAAAGTAACCACTCAAAAGCGTCTTCAACAGACAGTTCACCACTAGGAAGCCCTATAGAGGAAGAGATTGGAAATCAGTCTGTAATTAGAGAATCAAAGTAAGCAAGGAATACTCGGATATTTTCACTTATGCATTGTTTTCAACTACTTATTTGTAACAAAATGTATAGTATCATTTACCTCACCTTCTTTGATATGGACTATCAACTGCAATCGTCATACACAGAGAGACCATCGCTATTTGAACTGTTTGCTCAAGATGAGCTTACAGATTTGCTACAGCCTGCTGTGAAATATGTTCTATCTGTGAGTTTATTCACCTACAACGTGAATATACCGGCTCAATTACCGACAGATTCTAGCTACAAGATATCCACGGTACTTACTCAGATTAGTGAATAAGCATGAGGAATTCTATGCACTAATTATGCTGATCGTTGAATCGCACTATCTTCGGACGCAGAGTGGGTGCATCACATGCAGTATAAGTACACCTAATGAGATCTAACAGACGCATCATTCACCGAGTCTTTTTATGGTCTCAAGAGGCGTAACAGACCGGCTTTTGAGCCTACGCATTCTTCTCCATATTTAGATAAGCATCATCAAGCATTCGATAAGCTCACAAAAGGCCAAATATACGGCTCTTTGGTGTTTTTGGTATGCAGTTACTATGTGATATACCGTTTCTCATTATTATTAGGTTGGTGTACCATATTTACGTACAAAGAGTAAGGAATTGTACGATATATGGGGCGGTAACACTTCCGGAGAACTTTTCAGAGATAGCGAGCATTCTCAACAAGAGGTATGGGTTTGAATGATAGTACACAATACAATCTTACACGTCTCTAGAGCACATACAAGCGTACGTTTAAAAAGGTCTATCCTTACGCCAATCTAGCCCTCGAGAGTATTCTTCTGAGCTACAACTTACGTTATATGTTCAATTCTACGCCATTCTACCGACCATGGTTACAATGGATGAATATAGATATCCGTCGAGCGACGCTAGCTGATTTGGTGTGTCTCATATGTTTGTTAGTTGACACACTTACATATATCTCAGATGCAAGCAAGTAAATCATCTAATAACAAGTCACTTCTACGCAAAATACCAAGTTACCTACTATCATCTCTTAAGACAGCCTTACCAGTGACGTTATTCATCTTGAAGTTCCTTCAGTGGTGGTATTCAAGCCAATCACCTCGTTTACAGCACGAAGAAGCCAAGAAAGCAAATGATTCTCGCACGCCACCGCCTGCGAAGTTGACCAAACATCCAGAATCTGCGGTCAAGGATGCACATATTAGATATGGCATAGATCCACTCACCGGTGAACCACTTGAGAACGCTACTCTAACACCAACTGGGTATGTATACAGTTTCAAAAGCTTATTCGACTATGTTGAAAAACATAATCGTTGCCCGGTCACACTCAAGCCAGTTAAAGTTACGCAATTGCGTAAAGTTTTATTGTAATAAAGTAAATACATGTTGTATAAATATTATTCTACTGTTCAACTTTATTTTTCTTTTGTCTTTGCTGATTGATTTTGTTACTCTCTTTACTATTAGGTGAATCGAGCTTACGTTTCTCCTTATTCTGTTTCTTATTGGATTTCTTATTGGCTTTCTTGCCAGAGTTATTATCTTCAGCTTGCTCTTCTGTAGCATCTTCGCTTTCATCTCCAGCAGCTTCCTGAGCTAGTAGGAATGACAATGGTGAATTGTAATGTGACATCTTCCACATGTCACCAACTCGTAAACTGAGTAAGTCGAATGCGTGTGCAATAATATGTGTTCCTTTCTCAGATTCAGAAGAATGCGCCAATTTCGAGTAACGTTGAGAGAAATGCGTGAGAAGGATCTTCTTTGCACTCATAGATTTCCCAATATCAATTGCTTGTCCAATTGTTGAATGTCCCTTAGCTTTTGCAGTCTCTTCTAATCCATCCTCCATTGTTGCTTCATGTATCAGCAATGTGGCATCTTTACCAGCTTCCACGAGACTATCACATGGCATCGTATCCCCTGAGTATACTACCTTCCATCCATCATTACTTTCGAAGATACCACCATGACATTTACATCTATGCTTTACCAAAGCCGTTTTAACGTCTTTAAGATTGAGAGTTTGACGGAGTGAATTCAAATTCGTCGTTGCTTCCTCCATTTGCAATTTTTTCCATCCCGTTAAATCAACATTAGTATCTTTATTATAAAGTAAAGCTTCTGTATCGACAAATTTAACCTTCTTTCCAATACCTAAATACTCTAATTCGTTTTGCTCGAGAAGGTATGTACGTATGAGATGATTACAGATGATTGTCACTGGATTGTCTTGTTTTACTGCTTTGGCTCTGAGTAAAAGCAACTTAGCTAACCCTATGTGATGATCGGCATGGACATGACTCAAGTAAATGACTTTGGTGTTTCTAAGCACATCCCATGCATCTTCCTCGCCATCTCTTGGTAGTGTTTGTCTTGAACGATCACCGAATCTTCTACTAAGCTGACCCCAGGTGCCTTCACCAGCGTCAAGTAGGATATGACCATATGGAGTTTGCAACAAAGTTGAAGATACGTTACGATACTTAGAAGGCAAAGCACTACCGGTACCTAAAGTAGTAACAACGACATCATCACCAGGTTGTTCTTCTGGTGGTGTCAAGCCGGCTACCTCTTTCTTAATTGCTTCGCAAGCTTTCGAGTAGTTTTCCCATGATTTGTCAGTCAAACCTTGTTTTAAAAGATCTTCTTCGCTGGTATCTTCATGTATATCGAAGCCTGGTGGTAAGCCACTCATTAACGTTGGTTCAATTGCTGGAGCTTGCGGTGGGTTGAGCTCCGCCAAGTGATGTTTGTCTAATATTTCTATGTTAACTTCAGAAGTGAGCGATTCAGGCAATTTTCGTGGCGCGTCGAGAGAATAAAGCGGCGTCTTGAATACTTCAGACAAGTGACTAGCTCTTTTCACTGACAAGAATGATGAAGGTAAAGAGATATTGTTTGGAGTGTATTCAGGGGATGATATAAGATGATGCGTTGCGGTTCCCCATGATTTTAACCAATCCACGTACTTCTCATTTTCAAGGACACCCCATCCGATATTATGAACGATAATGTGAGGTTTGTTAGTTTGCATATGCCTCTTCCATGTTTGTGAATTGACAAGACTATCGACATGATTCAGATTAGGCACGTTGAGTACAAAGAATACCTTAATAGCCTGTTAACAATCTATATAGTTGACAAGCTTTACTCACAGTTGGATCTGTATCAGGTGCCATAACCTGCTCAGGTGAAACAGTCACATCTGTACCATCCTTCGTTTTGTAACTAACACTCTCCTTCTTGGTCAGTTTAGATCTAAGCGGACCAGGGACCTGTAATTGATTTGCTATTTCATTGTTAAATTTGCCTCTCATTGGTTTACCCATGACGACATAACTGGCAGCAGTATCTAGACGCGTATATCTAGGTGCTGGCAATCTAGCCAAACGCCGGGACAACTTGGCGTCATTTCCTGATGGAATATCTTCAATGGCATCCCCACCCAATTTCATAGCATCTTGATCTGGATTGAGTGGTAGACCTGGGAATATTTCATTTATGATACTCGTCTTATACTTTAAGCTCTCCTCAAAAGATAAACTATTCCGTCTCGGGCTTGTTGAAGGTGAATCACTTCCTGATGAACTTGGCGTACGTGAGCGAGCTTCACGGGCTTCATTCGTAGTGACAGCGTATACATCTACAAATTCATCAGAATAGAGTGCATCTTCATTTCTATCGCCAATTAAACTCTCCAATACGTTAACTTTAAGATGATCTCTTCATATTTCATCAGTTTTGAGATAATATATAATAAATTCTCACCTCTTATTGTAATAACGCATACCGGATACTCTATGTAATGTACCCTCTGGTCCACCAACGTTAAGTGTGCCCTGTCCAGTGCTATCAGCGTAGGACATCGTCAGTCCAGCCAAACCGCCATCTGTTGAGCGTGAAAGAAAAGCTGCTCTAAGCTTTTTAAGCGCTTGTTTCCTCTGTATGCACATTCTTGTTGTTGCTTCTGGAATACCGAATAAATATCTAGCATTTGGGAAGAATAAACAGAGTGATTGTTCTGTATCGCTCGCAGGAGTAGATATAACATTTAATTGATACTTCATCTTTGGTGCTAGACTATGTGTGAATCTGAACAGTTTAAGTTGCCCACTTAAGGGGCCTTTCGAGAGTATAATGGTGTTCGTTGAAGAGAGAAGACCATCAAAGTAGAAGAATAAATATGGTACGTCAGCTAGAGAGTATATTCACAACTATAGTTAACGTTGATAAGGCCAGTCCAGCTGCTAGAAAACGTCTCATGAAGGAGCTGGCAACGATGCAGCTAGAAGGTTGTCCACCTTACACTTACGCCAGGCCAGAGGAGTGAGTTTGTAGAGTGTATTATATGGTAAACTAATTGTAAGGTCTAATATTCTCATTTGGCACTTTGTATTTTTGGGTAATGAGGATACACCTTATCAAGGTGGTGAGTATCACGGTGTTTTGGAGGTGAGTAGTTGCTTTTAATAAATTACAACAACTCAAGCTAGCTTTAGTTTCCAAAGGACTACCCATTCTCGCCTCCGCATATCAAATTCCGTAAATATCTACTCAAGATTTAGACACAATACTGACGATGTTTAGACACCCCAAGCGGACGATTCAAACCAAATACAAGTATATGTACATCGTTTAGTGATTTCCACAAGGATACATGGAACCCAATGTTATCAGTCTCAACTATACTGACAAGTGGGTGTTACTAAACTAACTTTATATTCTAAATCGTAAAGGTTTGTTGTCCTTCTTTAATGAGGATGCAGTAGGAACTGGTGGTATGACGACTTCCGATGAAGAGAGAAGACGATTAGCAAGGGAAAGCAAGGCATTCAATAGAGATAGAAGTAGAAATGTCAAGTTCAGCAAAGTGTTCGATGAGCTCCTACATCCTACTGACGGTCAGAAGAGCTTGGATGAGGTACTGGCTGACTCAATAAAGCAGAAAGTAGTAATACCAAAGAAGCCAACAGATGATGACAATACTAAAACTAAAACTGAGCCATCTAGCAAGTCCAATCCAGATACTAAAGGGGTGGAAAAATCTCTAAATAATCTGACGATAAAGGACAACGCGGATCCAAAAACGAAAGAGAGCAGCAGCAACATAGACTCAAGCAATAAATTAGCTACTAGTGATACACCAGCGACAGGAGTCAAACCCCCAGCAAAGAAAGGAAGTGCGATGTCTAGGTTCAGAGCTAAGGTGAAAAACAATGCAACTGACTAAGGTAGCAATTAGTCAGAGCTGTAATCACATATTGAAAGTTGTATCTTATATGATAACGATAATAATAATAATAATACCTGCTTATTTGTTAGTAGTAAAAATTTTGTTGCTTGATAAAGTCACGGGAGTTTAACGAGTGTTGTAGAATACACAAAAACCTTCAACACAATAGTAGCAAACGAGAAAATAGCCGTACCAATGCCTTAAAAAATTTCATCAAGGTGTACAAGTCTGAAAGTTCCTGAAAACACTAAAGAAGGATAAGAATGAAAGACATTCATTTAATGAACAAAAACGTACCAAAAGTGGTTCAAAAATCGACAAAGAACACCAATCTAGAAGTTCAAAGCAGCACCTAGGGGGATTCGTGAGTGTTGTATACAAAGATGGCTGATAAAACATACCCTTTTGCTTCTTCTCACCACCAAGTTCGAAGTTCTTACATCTCTTGAGGGAGAGTTGCATCTTGTACTTGCAAACTGAGCATTCAAGACGGAGAACAACCTTCTTGGTAGTCTTAGCCTTCTTGTGGAAAACTGGCTTAGTTTGACCACCAAAACCGGATTGCTTTCTGTCGTAACGACGTTTACCTTGGGCGTAGATAGAGTCCTTACCCTTCTTGTATTGGGTGACCTTGTGTGGAGTGTGCTTACGGCATTGCTTGCCCTTGCAGTAGGTGCGGCGTGTCTTTGGGATGTTGACCACTGGAGATTTATTAGAAATTTCCTATTATTCTCTAATAACCCACTCTTTTCACGTCGTTGTCACTCGAAGAGAGGCCTTCAAAAAATACTACGATGAGAGCAATGAATTAAAAATTGTTCAACTCAATAAATCAAGAGATAATAAAAATTTTTAGAGTATTCATTAATATATTTCTTTATTTTATACTTTATTTCCTTAATACATTTTATTCTCTCGTTGTTATCCCACAAAGAGGGAAGACGAGAGATGGCGTCCATAGACGAATTTATCGTATATTATTGTGTTATTCCTACCATCCATCTCTCATATCTCTATCGTTTCCTCTTTCTTCTCTACCATCATCATCTCAGATAAGCTAAACAATGAATTTCGATAGGAGGAGGATAAACGGTCCAGAAGCGACACATGAACTTATATATGAGAATAGCAGTCATGTTAAGCACCTGAATGAGCGTTCAACTCGCAAGAATGACGAATTGAGACCAGTTTGTGGGTTTCACAATCTATTTGGGAGATACTCTAATACGCCATAGTTATAAAACCGGGCTTGATCTCTTCAGCTTCAGGATCGACTTATATCGAGTGCGGAAATACGAAGATCGCCTGTGCAGTTTACGGTCCTAAACAGATAAAGAACGCACCATACTCATCGACTGGAAAATTAAACGTAGAGATAAAACATGCACCCTTCAGTTCAAGTATACGACGTGATCCTGTTAAGGTTTGTCTTCTATGATACTGAATGATCACATTCTAACATACAAACAAGGAATTAGAAGCAACACACCTCAGCAGTCAGGTTACTCAAGCACTCTTACCAAGCTTGAGACTGGAAAATTACGAGAAGATGCAAATAGACCTATTCGTTACGATCATACAGGATGATTCTCTTGATTTCGGTTTACTTGCTAATATAACAACAGCTGCAGGTACGGCACTCGCCAGCTCTGGATTAGAAATGAACGGTTTGGTAGTTGGCGCAACAGTTGTACGTTATTGCGTATAATCACGTCTAAGGCAGATTCTAACACTAACAATAGGCGTTTAAGGAGGACGAGATGCTACTTGATCCATCACCTTCAGAAGTTAAATACGCAAAAGCTGTCATGACTGTCTGTACACTTCCCGCCCTTACTCAAATAGCCCACATTTGGCAAGCTGGTACACTTGATATTAATCAATATAAGCAGGCGTTGCAGATTACAGAAAGTGCTTCACGAAATATCCACACGCTGATAGCAAAGACATTGATGAATGAGACAAATGCATAGATTACTATAATAATACATAAATAACTTATTCCTACTGCTCTTCGTCCTCTTCGCCTTCCTCTAGGTCAGCTTTCTTTGATTGAGTAGGCTCGAATACGGCAGCGCTTGGATCTAGTTTAGATTTCTGGGGTTGTTGTTCAGCTTCACCTTCGAGTTCCATTTCGAGGAGTGCTCTCCGTCTTCCTTCTTCAGCTTCAGCACCGACATCGCCTCTCAGTCGCTCACAGGCGTCCAATATCTCTGCAAAAGTGACAGCACGCTTTGAAAATGTGTTTCTCTGGAGTTCCTTTGTTTCATGGAGTTGTCTGATTGAGTTTTCTAGCGCGTCTATAGCTCTAAATAAAGTGTAAGAAGAGCATTGTATATAAACTATGATACTCACTGTGAACTATCGTCTCTGGATGGGTATCCGAGTATCTCAGAGGCGAGGGCATCATATTCCATTTTACGCTGTCTATCTAATTGCGCCTGCTCAAGTTCAAATAAGAGCTGCTTATTTTGCTCTACGATAGAGTTACATTCCTCTTCCATCCTCTCCCTCTCAGCTTCTGCTTCTATAGACTGTACCCGTATCGCTGACTCAAAGAGGTGTGATCTATTCATTTGCAACTTAAATCTCTGCAATTCTATCAATGTAGATTGATAATCTTGCTGGCTCTTAGAGTTGAATAGACGCTTTGATAGTTGTCGTAGCCCCTTCTCGTCATTAGATAATCTAGCTTGTATTATATTATCTATAGAGAGATAAATTTCAGACTATGCTGTCTTATATCATATACACACACCCTCTTCTGCCACCGTAAATGGATTCATTTGGGCCATCTTCTTGATCGTCAACAACGAAGAAGGATATGACAAAATTCGGTCAGTTGGTTATAGGTCCACCCGGTGCAGGTAAAACTACATACGTTGATGGTTTATCGCAGTTCTTGCCAGCTATACAACGTCCTATTACGTCTATAAACTTGGATCCAGCAGCTGATGAGCCACCATACAAACCAGATATCGATATACGAGATCTAGTCAGTGTTACAGATATTATGGAAGAACATCATCTTGGTCCAAATGGTGCGATGCTGTTCGCATTCGAATACATTGATATCAACTTTGATTGGCTTGAGGAGAAGATCGAGGAGTCTGAGAATGAATATTTGGTATTTGATATGCCAGGGCAAGTTGAGCTTACCACCGGTCACTCTTCCCTTATCAATATTCTCGAGAAGTTGAAGAAGAAGTTGGATTGTAGGGTAAGGCGGCTTTTAAACGCGTGGATAATGGTGTTAATTCATACAATAGCTTACTGTCGTACATCTCACTGACGCCCAGAGTGTCGCTGATCCAAGTCGGTACATTGCAGTATGTTTACTCTCTCTGAGAACAATGTTGGCTTTGGAGCAGCCGCAGATCAACGTGTTGTCTAAAATAGACACTCTCCCACGCTTTGGCGACCTGCGTGAGTATCCTTAAATAAATTGGAGTTATTCTTATACTATTTAACAGCCTTCAATCTGGATTATTACACTGAAGTACAAGATTTGGATTACATTTGTGACTATTTGAACACCCAGCGGCATACTTCTCGGTTAGAGGGGCTTAATAGGGCTATCTGTGAAATGATAGAGGATTTTGGCCTGGTTTCCTTCGAGACATTGGCGGTTGAGGTCTGTAATTAACTGAATAAAAACAATGCTAACAATACAAAAGGACAAACTCAGCATGTCAAAACTTGTCAGACTGACAGACAGAGCTTGTGGTTATGTATTCCAAGGTGAAATGGCAGAACAAGATAGTGCATTGTCTTTGTTTACGTCTGTAATGGGGAACCTTCCTTCAGAACTCGACATGGATGTTCAAGAAAGATGGCTAGATGCTAGAGAAGATTATGACGAGTTTGAAAACCAACTGTGGAAGGAAGAGGGAGAAGCTGTCGCAGAAAGTGAAACCAAGCGCCGACAACAACCACAGAGGGAGGAACAACAAGGTCAGACCCTCAGACCGACCGTAAATACCTACAGTGGTTCCCAAAAGCCAATTATTGAGAGCACAAAGAAAAACTGAAGCATTTAAAAACCTAGAAACCCTGCATGTTTATGTACATCTATATTCTTCTATTTATTAATAATCAGCATTGTTAAAACGTCTGGTTGAGGAATTCATAGATGGTGAAAATCATCGCTGACGATGGAGCACTCCTGGCGATAGTGACACCCATACCTGCATACAAACCAGCGAGACCCCTGCTCCTGTAGATCTCCATACCAGTCTGGAAGAACCTTTTCTTTACTACCTGACCACCGAGTTCGTCCGATGTCTGCAAAGCTGACTTAACGCTATCAGCTGGGAAGCAAATGACGTTGTAAGAGACACCCGCGATGGCACCGGAAGTGACAAGCTGCCACGTTTTAAGTTGTGATTTATCAGTCGAGCCATTAGGAAGGAAAGACCTGCTAAGGAACTCGTAGGCTCCGAACCAGGCGACACTGCCACCAGCTTCTCTGATAAAGGTACCGGTCTGGCCTAACCATAAACCAGAGGCACCACGTGTCTTAAGGGTGTCGAGGAAGAGACTAACTGCACCTGGTACTTTTGTCTTAGCCGGATGAGGTGACTGAGCCGAAGCCATATGTGACAACATTTGCACTTGCATTCTACATTTGATGAATTCGATAGGCGTAAGGACAAAAGATGTCACACCGCCAGCTACACCGCCCGCTATACCGAGCTGACCGAGGCTGAGACTTTCGCCAGACTTGATAGCGGACATACTCCTAATAACGTCCTGAGCTTGATTATATACAACAAAAAGTGTAGCATTCTCCACCATCGAACCTATTACAGGCATAGAGAGACCCTTTAGGTAGCGTCAGGTTTGTTGCTACAATCTTCTCCGAATGCACCCACTCTGTATAAACCAAGGAATCCTTCACCTGCGAGCGTCTGCTTGAAGCAATCTATCGGTCCTAGGAACCTTGCCGGCCTGTCCAGCGGCTGCGATTGCAAACGTACTTTTATCAGATCGAATGGATGCTCGAATACTTTGGCGATCATACCGGCTGTCTATGAGAGAATGAATATAAAAATATAAAATATAGATCACGGACACTACCAAATGCTATATCCCTCAACGCACTCGCGCTACCAGCTTCACTCGACACCATTCTCTCGAACGTTTAGGTCGAACTGTGGATAAATGCTCAGAAGATGTAAACTAGGAATAAATAGTACGACTAGTATAAGATATATGTCTAGATTCAGATGGCGTTGGCGTTCGGCAGATAACGAGGATGTCAGCGTAAAGAATGCGCCTTTATGGCCACAAAGTTATGAAAGAACGTCGTCTACTCTCCTAGAGAGGGGTATGTGGGGACGAACAAACAATGAAATATACCTGAGGTGTTAGTATAGACACTCTATATCGAACGCTATCTGATTCCCTTAGGTACGGTGATAGACGCCAAAGGGAACGTCAAGACTGTCTCTGGCAAATTTAGGAAGAGCGATTTATGCGCTGAACACTCGCTTAACGTCCGTACCTTCTTTAATGCAGCCACAGGAGCTGACGAAATCATAGCCTAGAGATTTACGCAAAGTTGATTCACGTATACCCAATATAGTTCCAACGATCCTAGCACGTAAGGAAGCATTCCTTGTGAGTACACAGTCACTCTTTAGGTGGCTACCTAACGCGATCAGATAAACATTCTCCATGTTCGGGCTTTGGTTAAGAGTGATGCAGTACTATTATTCGATCCAATAGGCAGCGTTGATACGCGTTTACAGAGTGTTTTTCTATACAACCTTGAACACAATCTCCGGGATGTACGTTCAGCAATGCCTTACGAATTTCGCGCATTGGAGAGCATTCTATTGAGTATATCAGCTGCTCTCGAATCAGAAATGGACATAACAACTCGCTTGGTATCTGATTTACTACTTGACTTAGAAGACGACATAGAGCGCGAGAAGTTGAAAAATTTACTTCACTACTCACGCAAATTATCCGGTTTGCGCAATAGAGCAACGCTCGTACATGAGGCTATAGAAGAAGTTCTGAAAAATGACGAAGATCTCGCATCGATGTATTTAACGGACAAGAAAGCCGGCCAACCACGACAAGAGCATGATCATGACGAGCTTGAGATGCTTCTCGAAAGTGCCTCCAAGCAGATTGAGGAGATTGTCACTGAAGCAGACGCCCTGGACGCTAATGTGACAAGCACTCAGGAAATTGTCGAGTTGATTCTAGACAGTAACAGAAATGCGCTTCTCGCACTAGATTTAAAAGTTTCAATAGCGACACTTGGAATTGGCGCAGGTACTCTTTTTGCGGGATTGTTCGGCATGAATTTGCAATCACACCTCGAAGAAAACCCTTACGCGTTCTATAGCGTTTCTGCATTCACAGCTATTCTCTCAGCAGGTGTCACCTTCGCTTGTTTAAGACGTTTGGCCAGGATCAGACGGATAAAGCTCGGTATGAAATCCCCAGACAGCAATTATATGAAAAAACATATTAACATCGATAGAGGAAGCATATGGAAACGATTGTATAGCCATGGATGGCCTATACTTAAGTAATAATAATTTAATGCATTATGAGTTCTTACAGACTTTCTTCTGGTTGATATTCACGTGGTGGTCTACTCCATTTGATTTGGTCGTAGACAAATGCCCATTTTTGAGTTAAAATCTCATAGATACTTTCTTTATCTATGGTGCTTCCTTCTTCTATGACAATACTAGCAGCTTCATGAGACTGATTGCTTTCATTATTCACTACACTCTCCCTGCGCAATGATAAACCTGGCGTTATCTCGACCTCGGCAGAATGAATGATAAGATGCTGTTCGAGATGCCACTCTAGGCCTCTTTCATCCATCAGACTTAGAGGTGGCATCCTATTGGTAGCCTCTACATCTTTTAGCCAGCTTCCCAATGAGTGATCAAGACCGTGATAGGTGTCAAGCTTGTGATGTTTACTTATACGAGCGTCGGTTGGACATCCAGGTAAAACAAGACCCTCTTGAGTCACACTGTGAAGTGATTGCGTTAACCTGGCATGACCGTCCATTGTCTGACTGAGGAGGCTGATAAATGACAGCTTTTCTCCGTTTTCTCCTATTAACGAATATACGAGACGCAACTCAGGGCTCTCGCCTTTGTTTGCGATCTTGAGTGCTGCTGGGTTAACGGATGGGATAAACCGTGGAGTGGGCAATGCAGATGTGTCAATTTCGGTCTTTGCCACGTAATTTTCTTCCTGTTGGTATAGATAATGACCCAATCTAACAAAAATAAGTAACTGTAGATCTTATTAAATGAGCACTCACTCGATTTCAACAACATCGTCACTGGAATTACTCAACAAATTAGTAGCCTCAAAGAGGCGCTCTTGCGGTATATCAATGCGCTCGTGACCATCTGCAAAGTCTTTGAGGGCACCTAGGCGATAAGGCGTAGAAAAGAAATCCCAGGGACGTTCGTCACGAAAATCGTAAGGCAAGATTGTAAGGGGAGCATCTGGGGCAACCACAACTGGAGAATTACCAGCAGTATGACTCAAATGAAGACTAAGAAGACGTCTAGCAACCTCAATATCATGTTCCGTTTGTGCATAAACCTTAACAAAGCCTTTGTCACGTCCTTGAGGATCAACATAGGCATTACTTATCCTGGATACACCTAGTAAGACCGCGCGTGGGATCTGTGCCGCATTTTGTGCTTGAATATCAACAACTTTCACATCTTCTATGAAACGCTGCAAGAAGGCCTTGGCACCGTCAACACCTTCATGTGTACCAGTGATAGATAATGCCAATTTTGGAGCCCGCCTTATACCAACTTTCACACCGAACTTGGGTGAGAGAAGCTGCTGGTGTCCTTGGCCATCCTGGCCTAAAAGGAGAAATAGAGCGTGATCAGGTAATGACAATATAGCACTTGATTCTTTCTTCCTTGCAAGATCAACCATCCTTTGCTTCTTTATGTAGCTTTCTGAATGTACACCCCAGCGTGCTAGTAATGAATCGACCAGATTGTGTTTCGTTGTTTTGGACGGACTACGCATGGATAACTCACGTATCAAATGCCGTAATTGCGCCTTCGTGAATGCGCCATCGACTCTTTTGTATAGACTGTGATAAAGTTGAGTTTTGTCAGCATCCTCGATAGGAATTTGTTGAGGTTTGAGAACTTCTAAATCTTCTATTGTTGGTTGTGCATAATGTGAGGCTCTATTAATGATAGTTTCTAATGTAGACTGCCTGCGTATGCAGATCCTACTCATTATATGATGACGGTAGGTGGTTAGAGTGTTTTTCTATAATATTTAATCATAATTATCAAACATATATATTATCTATCTTAGTGTATACAACGTTTTTGTTTATCGACGTAATCTCGAAAGGGAGGCTTCAGAGATATATGAGGCAAGACAAAGATGGATAGTTTGCATTACGCAGACCATGTATAATGTTTCAAAATCTACAATATCTTCCTTTGTATACCCTCAGGAAAAGATTTTCACATATGCTAAGAATATAAACAAAAAGGGTATCTCAACGATCGCAAAATGTCCTGATAAAATATTCGAAATATAATATTCTACTATCTATGAAATATTTTAAAAAAAATTCGATTTTTGATTTCGGAGTTCTGACTAGCGCTCGCGATCTTTATCTGATCAGTCGATAAAACGCTCAACGGGGCGATAAAAAGAATGTCAGCGATCAAAGCAGCTCCAAAGAAGGAGATAACTGGTAAGTTTATGTCATTCTACATACTCCTATTAACATTTTTATCAGGAAAGATATATGTCCAGCCATCCAAGAATTGGGAGATTCCTGCCCGGCCTAAACCGGGTAGAAAACCGATAGAGCAGGATCCACCGAATGTGAGCGTTTAAGTTATGATCTAGACGCTTTCTAACATAAACATCAGCGCAAGAGTCAGAATAGGGTCGCACAGAGAGCCTTCCGAGAGCGCAAGCAGGAATACGTCCAGGAGTTAGAACAACGTTTAGCAGCCTATGAGGCTAACGCGATAGAACGTAACGTGGCTCTTCAGCAAGTATCACAGAAACTTAAGCAGGAGAATGACGCGCTTAAGGATGAGAATGTTGTACTTAAGAAACGCCTACAGCGTTATGAAGATGGTAGCAGTATAGCCAGTGGTAGTTCACACGACACGAGCGCGACCCAGCGGGCTATAAAGCGTAAATATCGGGATATGTACGAATCTCCAAATGAGATTCCACAGCCAGAAATCGCACCATCACCAATAAAACTGCAGAATATACTCCAAGTTGACCAACTCAAGGTTGATGATGAGCTTGATCGCTTTTTCAGCTGTGGTTTCTGTTCTGAAGAGACGCCTTGTGTTTGTCGGCAAGTGACTACCCAAGAGAGCGCGCCGCCGGCCGCAAGTATATTGGACAATCCTCCAGCATATCAACCTGCACAGCCACTCAGGAAGAAGCGCACATCCGGCAAGAAGCTTTTCCAAGTTCAGACGGAATGCAGTGGCGACCCCGATAACTGTATGGCCTGTCAGCAAGATGACAGTCTGGCATGTCGGGATGACAAGCCTGGACGAGCCTTCTTTGAGGCACTCCAAGGGAGCGTCTGTACTGAGGGTAGCCCATCCCAGAAATGTCAGGGATGTCCAACACATACACCACCGGGCGCTGGAATGGAAGTTGATGAGAATGGTCAAAGCATACCGGCTTCAGATGCCTGGCGCAGGCTTAAATCTCATCCAAATATCGGATTGGCTGATCTCGCCTTGCTCGCAGACCTCGTGGCTAGTAGGACGAGTTGCACTGGTGCAGAATTGCATCAGCAGGTTGAAAAGGTTCTCGAGAATGTTCCTCCAGAAGCCGAAGTCAAAGTCGATCTCGCAAGGCTGCAACAACAGGAGTCAAATCCACAACCATCATCGCTTCAAAGACCATCTGGACAGGCTAGACGTAATAGCACGTCCTTGCAGTTACCTCAGCTCGTTCCTCAAGAACAGCTCGTCAGTAACAGTAAACGCCGCAGATTGCTCGTCGAAATGGGTGCAGTTCGTGATGCACTTGACGTACTAGATCGGTTTAGCGCCCCACCTATTTAAAGTTCCTCTGTAAAAATATCACGCTTGTCTTCTGATTGTAAAACATAGATAATTATATTCGTAACTGATTATATACTGCTTCATAACGACCTGTCATGAAGTCGGGTGTGTAGCCGTTAGCAATACGTGCCAAACCTATTCCTATGACTGCGATATTGACAGTTACTGCATGTTTGACCTTCTTGCGTTTGACCATCAAGCCAACCAATCCGTGGTATATAACTAAAGCAGTAAGTGAAGTGTATCCGATGATGCTGAATAAAGGACGCGTTGTGAGAGCATGGCCTACATAATGAGCGTAGGATAGCTCAGAAGGTGACAATGACCGTATCGGTTTCACATCCATAGCGGGTATGACGCGATGTATGAGTGTATGTCCAAATAAGAGGGGTATGAGCACCCATCCAGTTTTGTTTTGCGCACTAACGCGTTTGCTTGTTCCCCTTTTCATACGTTTGTAAATACTAGAAATGATGTGGACAGATAATGAACCTCCAATACATGCGTACTCTATGTAAGGTTGGTGATAAAGCGTGCGACCTATCATCTACCGCGTCTATCGGTAAATACTCTATCAGCTTGCTTATTTACTCACTACTACATCATCTACGACGTTTGGGCCTAACAGAGCACCTGCATGGGGTGCGCATAAATGAAGAACTACAAAACCACCGAATGCAATACCGGAATACTTCTGTATTCTGTCGACAACCCGTGAAGACATTAATTACGTGAATGTAATTGGTCGAGGGGTTCATGGAAACAGAGGAACTAAATGCATAATTTTAGATATATATTTTTAACACAATTGCGAATTACTCCTTCTTGTTAGATTTCTTATCGTTCTTATCGTTCAAATTCAACCAGAGAACGGAGAAGATAAGGAAGCCTGCAATAGTGCTGAACACACCAGTGTAATATGGCCAAGCATGTGAGAGGAAGCGTGGATGTCTGTCGTGTTGAATAGGTGCAACAGTTGTACGCATTTCTTTGTGTATATATGAAAATCTATAATAGTGATGTTAGAGAAGTGTACACGAGTGAATCAACTACTCACCCTTTCTTCTTGTAGTCGATAACGAATTTGAAGATACCGTGCTTATCTGGTACACGGAAAGTGTATTTATAAACCATTGAACGACCATCTTTAGTTGTGTAAGAAGGCTTAAGTGTTGCCCTAATGTATGGATCAAGCATTGTGAATTCGAGCTGTAAGTCATCCGTGATAAATGGTTTATCATCTACAGACAACGCGACTTCGAAATTCGCCTCATCATTGTAGTAATACTCCGCTGTTTCATTTTCACCGGTTCTATAATGTGTAATATCAGTGACCTGTACATTGTTTAATTTATTGAATGTCCAGTCAATAAGGTTTTTAACGAATTGACGATTGCAAACATCTTCATCATTGATGTAGTCATTACTAAATAGATCTAAGGAGGAAGACCAGACGATTCTGGAGTTTTTCGTTGTTTGTAATGCAGATATGATATTACGGTTAAGTGTACCTGGTGGTGACTGCAAAAGTGTCCAGCTGAGTGGGTTCTTGGATGTAAAGCTATGTGAGTTGCTAGAGAGTAAGACTGGTTTGCTGCCGCACTCTGGAGTATTTATTGAGAGTGTCTTATCACCGTCAAAGGTGGTTACTGGTGTTTTATCTATCCCGATACTGAATTGTTTTGCTAATATACTGAGTTGGTTGTCGTCCACGCTGTCACTGGCTACTAGTAAGTTACCTCCGTCTTCTAAATGGTCGACTAGCTCAAATGGGGGAATATTAGCTAGTGTGTTTGATAGTAAGAGTATATTTTCATACGTGGATATAAGTTGAGTATCTCTGACATGGCTAACATCGATATCGTAATCTAATACATCTACCAAGTTATTAAAACTATCTAAACCATCGTGTACAATTAATAGTTTTGATTTTGCTAGTGTATAACTGAATAAAGATAATAGAACAGCAAAGTACATCATAGTTTACAATCAAAAGAGAGATAAGTGGTCTGGTTGTGTATATTTTTTTATTTTTAAGTCTTTCGGTATATTGTTCATATTAGTTAGAAATTCCTTATAATTGTCGTCTTTGATACCGGTATTTTGTATATCTTCCAAGCGGTCTAAGAGGTTATCGTAGTGTTCTAACCTACTGACTAACCTATACAATACCATTTCCATTGATTTTACTTGCGATATCAATGTCGCGTACTCTTCTACCTTATCTGGATCTGCATTATCGTCTGGCCATTCATTTGGTAGCTGGTTCGTGAAGTTAAACTTCCTAAAGTCTACTGATATCGTATGTCCTCTCAGTTCGTCTTCTCTTTCCTTCTCTCTCCTCAATTTCATCCTCTCCAACTCGACTAATTGCTCGACGACTGCTGATTTTGATTGCTCATTGAAGTGTAACTCTATCAACTTCTGTCTATTTAGATTTACTGATCTATTTATCGCTTTAACCACATTCGTCGAGAGTACAGACCCCGCAGGTGGCTTATCTCTAACTGTATATGGTCTTTTTATATATCTAATCTGTGCGTCTACGAATTCACGCGTATATTTTTCAAAATTATCCATTTTTTATTTTTAACCTTTTTCGTTCATGGATTTTCTATCCTAACGTGCCATTTACGAAATTCGAAAGTTATTAGCGCACGACCATCATGATACCACCGAATAGATTATCACCTAAACCTAAGCAATCCTTACCAAAGAGACCGTTATCTTCACCAAAGTTATTCCGTTTAAACAAGAAATCACGTTTATCGCTACATGACGAGTTAGAACAAGAAGACACGCGTAGTTTCAATTTAGCTTCATCAGATGATGATTTACCAGCTTCTGCCTACTTTCATAAGGGTAAAAAACGCGTCGGATATGGCTTATTCGACGATGAGGACATCTCAGAAGATAAGCATGATTACGATCACTCAATCAACCAACCATCAACATCTACTTCCAAGTACGCTAATAGCATTCCTCAAGAAGATGACTCCGATAATATTTTCAATGCTCGTTCAACCCACAGACCAAAGAGAGGTCTCAGGAGGCTACAATCTTCTTCACCTGAACCTGAACATTTAACATATAGTTTGTGAGTAGTCGCTTTAATTCATTATGCCGATCTAACGTTATCAGCCGTGGCGCAAAATGCGCTTTCCCAAATCCATACAAGGACATCCCACCATCAGTTAAACGCTTATCTAAATTAGATCCTTCACATGTTGATTTCTTACCAACGCCAAATCCGAAACCTAAACTTCTATTTGCGGATGCTCACCGTGAATCACAAGCGAAGGCGCAGGCCGCAGATGAGAAAGCAGCGAAAGAGAAGCGTAAATCTATGATTGAACAACCAGAAAATGATGATGAACTTGAAGAATATCAATTGGATGATACAGAGACTGTGACGTCAAAGAAACGCTCTGCAACAAGTCAGCAACCACCAGTCACACCACGTCCTCATAAATTATTGAATCCAACACACACAGACTTACTAGCCTCAGCCAAGAAAAGCAATAGGAGGGCACCTCAATTTGGTAACTCATTGTTGAGATAACCGAATAATCAACGATATTGTATGTAAGAATTATGTATATGTTACATTAAAGTTATGCTCGTCTTGGTGGTCCTTGACCTGGTCCATTCTTGAATCCATCCCAGAATGCACCGACACCCTCTACCAACATATCAACACCTTGTTGTATGATCGCATTTGGTGTATTTTCCGTATGTGACATTCTACGGGGCTGCATATTAGCATTTAATGGTGAGGGAGTTCTATTGTGCGCTGTAGGTGCCTGCACCAGCGTCTGTTGGTCATCACTATTGTTATCCTTGCTATTTCTCCTATTGCTGTTAGCGTTAGCAGCAGCCGTGATCCTCCGCCAATCCATCCGTAATTTCCTGAGCTCTTTCTCGTGTAAGTCGAGCTCATATCTAAGATCGTTGACAACAGACTCTTTGTGAGCTATATTGGCTAATAAAGGAGCGTGTCTGATAGTTGTAAGTTAAAGTACATCATAAATTGGATGACATACTGATCAAATAGCGTCATCGGCGGTGTATGTTGTAAAGGTGTGCTGCTCTCGCTAGAGTAGCTATCCAAACTGGATGAATGTCTATTGTGTGCACGATAAGGGATGTATTCTGTACTTGGCTTGTATTTTCTTGGTGTAGCAATCGTACTTAGAGTACTGCTCCTCCTCACGCTACTTAATGAGCTTATCGATGAACCCGCTTCCGTACTCTCAGATCGCCGTCTATCGTTATCTTTTCCGTTGAGTAGAGAAAGCCTCTTTAATCTTCTGGTAGGTGGCTTACCAGGATTGTTATCTTCACTCCATTGCGTACTCGTTGGTAGAAATTCTATCGGATGATCCAGCACACTCATCGCTGTTCTTAATCAAGGACTACGAAATGAGAATAATAGATAATAGAATACTTTTAGCTACAACTAGTTTAACAACTTTGGCTTATGGCTGGGATATTTCCACTAAGCAGCGATTCACACAGGATGGTTTAATTGACGCTGGAGAACTAGGTTTAGACGGAATATCAGGTCGCGTATCTGCATTAGGAGATCTCAACGGTGATCAATAGTTAGTATATTCTATTATTTATTCCCTAATTAACAACCCTCAGTTTAGATATCCTCTCTGTCGATGCTGACCAGAAGACAATACGGTCGCATCTATGGAATCATGACAAATACACCTTTGAGAGTAATTCAACAGTTAGCGTTCCTTTTAAAATATCAACTTTAGTCGCTACAGATATCGACCACGATGGTAAACTCGATGTAATGGCTGTCGGTGAGGGGCGTACAACGACAGAGATACAACTTTATTTATTCCACGGTGATGGCAATGGCGGTTTTGAATCACCAGTACAACTTCCTAACATATCATACACCCAACCGACATTCTTCGATGCACAAGGTAGACTATCGAACGATTTCCTCGCTTATCGTTACGATGCGGGTACCAAAGATGATCAATTGTCTTTATACTCCAATACTCTCGATGATCGCGACCAGCCGTACGACATTATAGAACCCAATTTCGACACATCCACTGGCACACCTTGTAAGATGAGCCAGACACACAGCAATGCTTTCATAGACCTCAATGGAGACTGTCTCGCCGATCTCTTCCTCGTTTGTTCTGGACATGAACCAAGCTATCAAATATGGCTTAATAACCCAGCTAATGACAACTTTGTCTTACATTCTCAAAACTCACTTCCAAAAGGAACTGGTATGATTTCATTTGCAGATTTCGATAGAGATGGTACAATTGATATGATTTTTCCCACCTGTGAGTCAACTACACGGGATGGCTTAGGTAAAAGTTGCTCAATTAATGTCGTTTTCAATAAACAAATACCACTTTGCGTAGATTCACGTAGCTTTGAAGCATTGCTACATCCTTCACTAATCTCAGGCGGTGGAGGTGAATGTAGATCGCCTTCTGAACTTTGTGTAGCAGACGATAAATTTGAATATAACCAGGAAAAGAGGCTCAAAATTCCAATTGAACAGCTCACTCAAAATTCCAATTTGCGACTTAAGATGGTAGACCATTCACTCCAACCTGGTTTACCACTCAGTCTCAAAATCGGTGACTACAATTTAGATGGTTTTCCAGATATACTTTGCTTACTTTCAGATGGATCCACCACACGTGGTGCCATCCTCGATAATGTACTTGTCAACAAAACACGTAGTTTAACATTACGTGATGATTCCAAAACAACCATATTGAAGGACATCAAGGATGTAAGAGCAGCTAGTTGGATTGATATAGATGAAGATGGTAGCTTAGACATTATGCTCCAACGCTTGAACTCTGTAACATTTATCAAGAATAATATAGCGAATGACGCGTTTTTCATCAAGACATTAATGTTGAATGGCGCATGTGAAAATTGGTGCGACAGTCCAACAGCTGGGAGATACAAACCATTCGGTGTCAATGCAATAGGTGGTACATACAAATTCACAATACTCGATACGAATGGAAAACGAATGGCTGCCTCAATACCACAACTACCTAGTACAGCATTCGATGCGCTTTTAACCCCTTACAGTGTCATAGGACTAGGAAGGACTAACAATTACATCGAGAACCTTCATGTGGGAAGTACGTCCAAAAATGGAAGCTCGCAGCATATGAATTTTGAAGGTATTATACCAAATTCACAAGTAATCATCACACCAGCCTACTACAACCACGATTGGCATATAGAGATGTACTTGAAAACTAACAAATGGATCCCCTTCGTTACTGTCGTCGTAGCAGTCCTTTGCGTCCTCTTCGGCGCTGTCGTGTTTGGATTACACATACATGAGAAAAAGGAAGACGAGGCAGAGCGTCGAAAAGAAAGTCATCATATTAATTTCCAAGCTTTGTAAAAATATTGTATTACATAAATAAAGTTGCACAAAAGGAAAGTTTAACTAAAGCTTATACATTTCCACTACGTATTTCTTTAAGTGTTTTTTCTACTCTCGCCAATCCGGTTTCCTGCACGGATGGGTAGAGTGTGTGAGTGAGACGGAACATCCCAAGAACCCTATGGTGATAGCTCGTACCAGGGTTGAGAAGCACTTTGTTGGCAACTAAACGTGAAGAGAGTTCTTGAAGGCGTTTCTCATCACTATCGAGGATATCACCAGCTGCATTACGCGTTGGGAAGTATCCCCTGAGATCGATAAGGAAGAAGAATCCAGCGCATGCTTTCTCGTAGGGGATTCCTAAACGTTTACACCAATCCGTGGCGAAATTATAGGAATCAGACAATCGTCTTTGATTTTCAGGAATATACCAATCCATGAACTTTTCATCAGCGAGGAGTGTCCTCCAGAGTATATCTGACGGACTAGAAAGTTTCATTAGAATAGCACTAGTAGCGAGAGCACTAATGAGATCCCTATTATATTGCGAAATAAGTCCACCGACTCGTAAACCATTACTAGCGAAATCCTTGCTAGCACCTACTAAAATATGCACTCTTGAGGGGTCAACGCCATGTTCTTCCCAATTTATTGAAGCAGCACTGATGAACTCTGGTGGAGATGGTACATCTTTGCTCTTAAATGTCGACAAAGCATATATCTCATCGCAAATGAAGTGAATGTTATACTTCTGGGCGAATTTACCGTATGCAATCAATGTCTCGCGTGATATAATCCAACCTAGAGGATTCTGTGGTGAACTTACAAGTAAAGCCCTTATTTTTGTGCCTTTTTTCTCAGATTCGAGAAGTACTCTCTCGAAATCCTCCAATGCAGTTACCGATAGTGGGTCGACAGAGTCTCTGAATTGTACTTCAACTGGTACAACCTGGGATTGTGCAGTAAGATCAGCATCGAAACCATTGTAATATGGTGCTCCAATTAACATTCCTTCACCACGTTCACAGATATACCAACTAAGTTGTGAAATTACAGCTGACATACCGACGCCGACTACGATATCCCCACGTCTTATTGGTTTCACTGGAGAGAGTATACGGTTGAAGAAATCTGCCATAGCATTACCGAGTTCGATCGATGTACCCAAACTGTTTCCGTATGTTAAATCGAAGCCGCGTAGTTTGAAGTGTGTATTATAATACTAAATGGCCATAAACTATATAATTTGTAGACATTTAAGGAATACTCACTTCAATTAACCTATCTCTGTGTTAGATTACACGCTTCTCGATAAGAAAAACTCACTCATCTGCCATCAAACCTGATTCTGCTACACCGAGGTTTATGATACCCTCGGGATTTTTATCTGCGTCGTAGCTGGATAGCCTTTAGGTATAATACAACTATCAGTAAAATACCCACATATCCGCCATTAATTTCTCGAAAGCTCCCATCCTGCCTGCTACTCTATTGTAATTGTCCATACCTCTTTTAGACAATGGAACTTCCTGATCTCTACTCTCTACGACGTTTAATTTCTCATTTACGATAGTTTCCAATTCTTTTACTTCTCCCGACATTTCCTTTTAGATTGTTTTCCCAATAATCCACAATGACGGTACGATACAATAACCGGGTGATTAAAAAAATATATCAAGGTATATTCATGTGCCATTATAAAACATAATAACTAGCTTTTTTGAGTAGAAAATCATTACAATTGTTTGTTTAGAGAAAAAAAACATAATTCCACCGTTGAATATCGCATTAATCGTGATCCATCGCTTCCCTAATAAGTGAAATCGTTTGATCGAGTGAGCGTCGTCTATTAGAAGGTGATGTTGAAGTTGTACCGAGTGATTGTTGTCTAGCGTGATGTCCCCTTCTAAACGGCGTTGAAGGTGTGTAAGCGTATGACTGTGAATGTCCATGACCGATTGTTGGTCCAATGGATGGTGAACTTCCAATTGAAGCTGGTGAACTTGGACCCGATTGCGGGGACATTGGTGATCCTACGCCATTTGCAGCTGAATATGATAATGGTTCGTCGATATTCGTAGGCGTACCCGGCTGTGAGAATGCAGGTGAAGCTGGCGCATCTATATCTGCGTCAACCAAATCTGGTGGTAATCTTTCATTCTCAATATCAGACTTCTTGGCATCGTCGAAGTTCTCAATAGCTTCTTTTATACCTTCTGCACCTAAGGCTAATTGACCGGATGGTAGCTTGTTCGTGTTGTGCAATGCCTTCAATTCTGATACCTTTTCACTCTCTTCTCTCAATAAGGCAAACACCCGTGCCATCTTACCAACTGCCATGATTTTGTTCTTGACAATCTGGCGACGGAGGTCGGATGTGGCAGCTGCCATTTCATCTTGACTAGCTTCATTAGATGTGACAATCTTTGGTGGTGCCTTGATTTCAGTTTCGGCTTCTTGTACTTGCACCGACGGTATTTCAGGCTCTGGTACGACCTTTTCATTAGCTGCTGCAATAGCTGCTGCTTCAATAGCTGCTTCTTCCTCTTCCTCTTCTTCTAATTCCTCCTTTGAGCAGATATTCAAAATTGCTATCAACATGTCGGTTATCTTCTCACCAACGAACGGCAAGGACCATGTGAATACGTCCATGAAGTTTGGTAACCAATATGGATGCGGCGTGCAGTTGAATTGTCTTATATTCATAACGTTGTTTTCGTACTTCAAAACAGCAGCTTTGTTGTTATATACGTCGAGGTAATTTGGTGCACTGAATATTGTCATAACAGAAGGGAAGCCAGTTGTCTTGGTTTTGCGATACATTCTATATCCTGCGTCTTGAGCTTCATGAGCTCTGATAATTGACAACAACCCGTTGCGTTCTAAGAACTGACAAGCAGCCGTGTATCTTAAATTCTTGTTTAGTGAACGTAAGTTAGAGAGCAACAAACCTACGTGAAAAAGTACGAACAACCACGAACGTGATTATGCATGAAGGCATCACTAGACTTTTCATTTCCAAAGTCTTCAAGTGGGTCCGCCCATAGAATATCACACATGAGACCGTGTGTTGGTGGTTCACGGAACCTATCGATCTGCAATTCATTAGAGGTAATTTCGAACGTAGAATCCTACTCACTCTTCTCAAATCATCAAGGGTATTGAGCTCTGGACTTAAACCACCGTGTATACATAAGAATTGCTTGTTCATAATTGCTGCAAGAGGAAGAGCACAGAAACTCTCCATGCAGGCGTCGTAAATCGTTTCAGAGTATTTGTGCTTGCATTCGAGTTTGTAAGTGAAATAATCAGTCAAGTGACGGCACTCGTGGTTACCGCGAAGCAAGAACAGGGTATTAGGGTACCAAATCTTAAGAGCCCATAAGTAGAGAACACACTGTATCTGTTAAGACGTTCGTTCATATGTTGAATATATCACCCACTTCAATAGAGAAGTAACCACGGTCTACGTAGTCACCAAGGAAGAGGTAGCGAGTATCAACAGGATTTCCTCCAACTTCAAACAACTTCATTAAATCGAACTGGATAGGCTTGAGATTATAAACCTAATTATACGAGCATACTCACGTATTGACCATGGATATCACCGCACACAGTGATTGGAGCGTCTACGTTGAGTAGATTTGGCTCATTTTTTAATATCTCTGTAGCCTGGTGTAGAATATATAACGCTTGGTGCTCGTGCAGACGACCCTCCCTATAAAAGTGGTTTTTGAGGAAAGCGATATCTGGCTTTGTAGGGTCAACTTTAGACCAAAATTGTTCATCCGTAGGTGGCTGCATGGCAGGAGCTTGTACATCCTTTATAACTCTCTCCTGTGTCGAGACTTGTGTGCCATCTTCGTTGCTAGGTGTACATCTCAGAAATGAAGATATTATATAGAGATCTACTCACGTGTGTACCGTGAAATCAATATCTGGCACTGGCTTTGATGACATCTGAGCCAAGGCATTCTGTATACGCTCTTGTTGGCTACTCATTCGTCGTCGTCAAAAACCAAGATGTAATAAGCTTGGACGGTATAGAATTCAGAAAATGGTGTATATTAGTATTATATGTTGCAATAATCATTATAGTAATAGTCCATCTCTCTGGTAATTTGATTATACAGCCATATATCGTCTTTTTTTCTAACGAAAGGATCTGAAAGGTAGAGATACCTTCTCTGAAAGATGCTACTGTGACTAGTTCCAATAGTTATATCTTAAGTAGTCTGCCTATGAAGGAGTACTCTACCAGCTTACAATGCGAGTGGGGATAAGCTAGTTTGGAATGTAACCTGCAATGGATGTTAGGCAATTTCCTGGCTCTGTGGTTTCATCATCCATTGATTTGCATCTTGAATTGGCCGCGGAGTAACGTCTTTGCATATCTTGTGATTATAACGGGTTAGATTGAGCACGGTGAGTACTCTATACAATTAGTGTGAGCTAGTTTAATACCTATAGCATAAAATAATGACTACGTTGATTGATTCAGGATTACGGAAAATTTTCCTTGCAGATCTCACAAAAGATGCGAATATTGTAAGATATAGAGGTGTATATAAGTAACTTATATTGAAATACTAGGCTATGGTAGTTGTATATGCACTATGACATACAAAATACGTTCTAGACGACAAAGTATAAAATATAAGAAATAAAAGCTTTAAAAGTGATAAAAATCGTTTGTAAAATGATATATAACTATAAATGAATAAATAGAAATTTTTGATTTTTTGAAGTGAGGAATATGTCCTGTATAGAGTTTTCAAAGCTTCAACTCGCAACTTCATCAGTCAATCAACATGACAACGAACGTCTGGCAAAGCAGACAAGCTGTCGCCGCACCACAGGAATTGCCTGTTAAAGATGAGAAATCCTGGCCTTCTGCTTCAGACGCTAAGGATAGGGACCGTGAGGCAGAGAAGACGAACAAGGAAAAATCACAAAGCAGTACACCAACTGACTCTAATAGTACGCGGAGGGGTGTGTAACTACCATTATATACTCTTATATATTAATATTTTTTAGGGAAGAAGAACTGGGTTACCGTCCCAGTTGAGGAAGTATTACCTGTACAATCTCGCAGAAGCCAAAACAAAAAGTCAAATAAGGCTAAGCGTAGTGATGCCAACAAGTCTAGCCAGCGTGCAAACAACAAGTCCACAAAGTCAAAAAACCCACAACAGCAGCAAAGAAAGTCGTCGAACAGAAAGCCAAGCAAGACTAGCGACAAGAACCAGAAGAATTTCGCACCTGTCGTACCTGCTATGCCTTCCTCCTTCCAGATGTTCGGCGCACCAAACACTCAAGCAGGCCACACTTACGCACCAATGCCTATGCCAACACCTATCACCACTACAAACTACCCATTAGATCCACTCAGGTTTTATTTATTAGGTCAATTAGAATACTACTTCACAACACAAAATTTAGTTAGAGATTTCTTCTTACGTCAACAAATGGACAGCGATGGTTGGGTAGACATCCCTGTATTCACCACTTTCAACAGGGTCAAAGCCTTGTCAGTCGACCTTTACTTGTTGAGAGATGTTTTCTCAATGTCCCATCTCGTTGAAGTCTACTTCTTTGCTGAAAATGCCGAGCCAAGCCAAAAGGAAGAGGGTGTTTTACAAAAGGAATCCCTCGATATGTCTCAAGTACAAAAGGAGATCGATATCATTGCTAGTAACACAAATCCTGTTGGTAAAGTTAGACTCGCTCATGGCGTATGGAAGAAATGGGTTTTACCAGATGCACCAAAGTCAACTATTGATATAGACTCTTTACCACCTGCAGAAGATCCTCAATTTGATGAGAATGCCACTCCAGTTGAAGCATCAAAGTACAACGAAGAAATCGCAGCTAAATCAGGTCACTCAGGTCAATCTAATCAATCAACTCAACCTTCTCAGCAAAGTGCATCATCACATACAATAGACAATGGCTCAAATGACGCCAACAAGGAATCAAAATAAACATTCAAAATTCAAAGCTTTTCTTTTTAATTTAAAAAGTCATCATCATATCATAGCTTATTCTATTTCATACATTGTATTAAAGATAGTTTTGATTAGTGTGTACTGTACTAGTCTTTTTATCCTCAAGTTAGTTCCAATTTGACATCAACAAGAGAAATTCCAACTACCGAACCTTTTGTAAAGTCTATTTGTTCGTTTGTTAGGACTAGAGGGAAGATATGAAATCCAGGAATAAACCAAATCCATCCGACTGAAAATTGACCGAAAACTAATCGCAATCTGCATTCCCTGCTTGATGTTAGTGTAACATTTGGATTGAAAGTTAGGATTTTTATGCCCTAGGAAAGTGTTAGTTAGTGTAAACATTACATTGTGTACTCACATCATTACATTCCTCAACTGTATACTCATCAGTCTCTGCGAATCTAGTGACCATCTTTTGTTTATCCCACTTATCATCGACAACCTTGAACGAGTTATCTTTTGCACCATCTTCTAATGCTTTCACATAATCGTCGTTATATTTGGCGAAATGTAGACCCATACGCGTATTAGCAAGACCAAAGCTTGTGATCTGTCAATATAAAAGTAAATAGTGATAACGAACTCACATTGTTTTCCCTATCATTCCAAAGTTCTCGGTTAGACGTACAGTAATTTTAGTAACATTAACAGTATGGTTATTCTGAGGGATTTCCCTTGCTAAAACTCTCGCGTAGTATTCAATGAAGCGACGTTGTGAAGGTATACTAACACCTGTGCGCCATTTTGATACTTCGCTATCTTGTTTGGTTTTCATACGACGATGTGTATGCAACTGAATTACATCTTGAGCTCTCTGTAGTGCTGGTGGCAGATCTTCTGTTGTTGTTAAATGTGATGTACTGGAAGCTGGTGATGGTACCACATGTGGTGCTACCAACCTTTGAACTGTACTAGCTTCACGTTTTGGGTCTAAATGATCCAAATTTGGTGGTGTTATCTCCGGCTGCGGTACATCTGAACGTGATTTCTTGGATACATGTCGACTAGGCGGTGGTAGCTCGCCTAATAGAAGTAAAAGACAGCATGCCATCGTACCGCTCCTGCCTTTCCCTGCTTTACAATGTATGACGACGACATTATCTTTGTTCTCACTGAGATAGCTCTTCATGTCTCTTACAGCGACTTTTATGAGTGGTAATGGAGGAGCGTGGTGATCAGGGAAAGGATATCTGGAGACTATTGGCCTATGAGGAAGTAAAACAGATGAAAAGAAGACGAACCTTGATTATAGAAGTAAGAAGGATCGTAGCTATTCTCGTGACATGGGCAGAGATTGTATATACGCCAGTTGCGACCATGTCTGCTCCTTCAGTCTTGTTAGCTGAATGTGATATGTCCAAGCGGTAAGTGACACACTCTAACAATTTGCGTACGTGCACTTGATTATTACGATAAACAGCTTGGTAGTTGTCTAGAAAGTAGTTGAGATATTGTATGGATTATAAACGAACTTCTCACTCGCTGGCGTTGGATATCCCATTATAATGATGTTATCAGAGATGTAGGAGAGATCCAAATCAGTATCAGTCTCAGGATCCTTGAACCTCTGCTTTGGTCCAGATACTATACGCTGTATATATCTCGTTATGTTAGCCATCGCGGTCGTTATCAAAGTCAGAACGCGCGTGAGTTCTCACTTGAAAGTGAACGATGACACTCTCAAAACTAAAATTTAAGGATAAACTAATACAAAAGGGTACGCGTGGAGTCGTATATTTACTAGCAAACCTAACATCTCCAAGGAATACAGACGAATGAGCAATTGAAGAGATTACAAGTGTGTTCGATAGATGACAAACGAATGACTATTTATATTTTATACTCTAGGCCTTACAGAAAGAGTTATCCGAATGGGATCAGGATCAAATTGAACCGACTTCCGTCCACGGCGTCGCTAAGCAGTTACTGGACAAATCGCTACTTTTACACAAAGATAAACACATTAAAGCTTTAGTAGCGGCTTCTTTCGTCGATATCTTGCGTATATGCGCACCTGACGCGCCATACACTCTCCCAGAGCTCAAGGTGCGAATAGTTCAGCATCCTAGACAATCATTCACGTTATTATAGGACATATTTGCGTTCATTTTTAGACAAGTAGCACACCTTTGGAAACCACCGAAGGATAAGAGACAAAATGATGTACAGTGTTATCAAGAGTAAGTCATATTAGATCATTCACGCGTTTTTAAGATAACAACTTAGATATTACTATATCCTCAGAACAATGGCAGACGTCAGTTGCGTCGTTCTCGTCTGCGATTTACCAAACGCTGATGACATTATAAATGACGTATTTAAAGACTTCCTCTCTGGTATACGTCCAGATACATCACCCCGTTTACAGGGCTTCATGGCAGACATATTGTCTCAATTGATTGACGAATCAAATTCAATCCCAACCGATATCATTGAAGCTATGTTGATTGCATTTTCTGACAAAACTGCAAAAATCAACCCAGCGAAACACAAACTTGTAGTTGAAGTTTGTAATAGAACTTCGGAGAGATTGCAAAAGAGCGTATGTCAATACTTCAATGAGATTCTTCTCAAGGTTCTCGACGAAGAGTACAGTGAACAGACATTTGATGAAGTTATCGGTGCTCACAAAATAATAAGATCAATACATAGACATTCACCAAGAATATTACTTAGTACAATTCCCCAAATAGAAGCTGAACTGTTATCTGAAAATAACGATCTACGCGATGTTGCTACACGTACATTAGGTAGGATGTTAGGAGAACCAACGTCAGATAATGCGTATTCATCACTAGCAAAGGAGCATCCAAATACTTTCAGGGCGTGGATTGATAGAAGAAGAGATATGTCACCATCAATAAGAGCAGTTATCGTTGAGCACGCACCATCAATTATTCTTACACATCCACAACTTAGTAATGAGATAATTACCACAGTCTCAGACAAGCTCCGTGATTTCGATGATAAAGTGAGAGCAACAGCTTGTCAATTTTTCCAAAAGATCACCTACGAGATTGCATTAACCTACACGTCGAGAAGCACGCTAGATGAGCTGGCATTGAGATGTAAAGATAAGAAAGCTGTAGTCAGACAAGAAGCATTTGAAAGTTTAGCTAGAATGTATAGTTTAGCTTACGCTGATATTAATCTCGGCAACGTGAATGCTTCAGAGAAATTTGGATGGATTCCTAGAGCTATTCTTGCCCCACTACATATTAGTTTCCCGGCTCAAGCAGCTAGTATCAAATTACAAGTGGAGAGGACGCTCGTCAAGTATATCTTACCACTCAATGCTGAATCTGAAGTCGCTTGGGTTGATCGCTTCCTGAAAGTTTACGAAGTTTTAAGTGACGATGAGAAGAAAGCGCTTTTAACTTTGACAGGTGTTTGTAATAGCGCGCAACGACTTTACACAATTCGTTATGTTGAATGTTGTGAGGAGTTCAACAATGATAGAGATGACAAGGAGAAAAAGGAGCGTATCTTATCATATATCAAACTTGTCAGTTCTTTATTCCCAGAGGATTCAAAAGCTTCAACTGATTTGCAAGAATTTGTCAAACTGAATGAAACTCGTTTATACAAGACTCTGAAAATTGCCATGGATCCTCAGCAATGTGATTTCAAAACCTTGCAGAAGTGCCAAGTAAGTTTATTTACATGACAACTGATAACTTTAAACTCATGAAACGCCAGGCTGAGCTTCACCGTCGTCTTGAACAGATATCTGGTAACAACAAGACACTACCAAGTACATTTGATGCCCTCCTTCTCAAATCAACTTATCAGTTCGTCAACAAATCTTCTATTCCACATCTACTCAAGAAGTACGTTAATGGTAGCATGTCAGCACACAGTGTACTCTTAGCAATCGCTAAATTTACACCACTCATGTTCAAAAACCACATAAGTGAACTTGTGAAACAAATAAATGACGAGCGTTCAGCCTTGGTGGCTTTACGTTCACTAGCTGCTATCGCGAAAGCTGATAGGAGTTCCATTCCAACAGAGAAACGCTTCACTGATCGTCTCATACGCTTTGCGAATCAAGGGTCACATGAAGAAATCAAATTTGCAACGCGTATTCTTTCATACGTTGATAGTGCACAGGAAACACTTAAGAATATTACACAAGCTACTATAAATGATTTGAGTTTAACCAACGAAGAAGGCTTGATGAAGCGTATGTCGTTCTTGGCTGAAGTGGCCAAATCTTCGCCCGACATTGTCCAAGACCAAGTAGAAGCGATGTATGAGTTCATCAGCAATGATCTCATGCAACGTCCGCATAATTCTGTCGATGTGAGTGCAATTATTTTAGATTACCATGTTGACCCCAAGAAAGCCAGATGTCGATATTGATATGGAATGGGTTGACGATGAAGACAGGATCGATGCACTCACTTTCGCGAAAGTGGATGCACTTCGTCTTTGCACATACATCACTAAGATGAAGAGCGACAACCCAGATCAGGAAGTAGAGATGGCAAAAACAGTAGGACAGCTTTTCTCCAAGATTTTGCGTAAAAAAGGTGATGTCTTGACATTAGTTGAAGAAGAGGAGATGGATTCAGATGTTAAAAACGATGATGAAGAGAAATACCAACTACCGTATGTGTTTTACTTTATTTGGGGTACCAGCTGACACTCCTAACAGTGCTTTTGTACGCTCTAGATTACGTCTTAGGACACTCCTTAGTTTGCTCAAAATGGCACAAGATGAGAGATTAGAGAAAGAGATCGTTAGATCGAAGTTCTTATTGATGTCGGTTGCTGTACAAGATGTCGCCTACTCTGTTCGCAGGATTTATCTTGATAAACTTGTCAAATACCTAGCACGTTTCAAGATTCCTTACCATTATAACGTCTACGTGTTCCTTACTGCACATGAACCAGTACCAGATATTACGACAAGCAGTCAAATCTACGTGCAATCCATGCTACGTCGTCAACCGCCAAGTGAGTTAGGAATATCTGTGTACACTTTCGCTAACTCAAACTCCAAAGAAGTACGACTTAACGCGTTTGAAATGATTTTCTACCGTTTGCTTCACACCTTGGCTCACCATCCTGACTTCTCTTCTCATCCAGCTGACATAGAAGCAACATCAAAGTAGGTGAATAAATAAAGCAGAAAGGGCTAGACTGATTCTCTAAATAGATATATTAATTTTTACCTTGAGATGGTTGCAACGATCGAGAATATCAGCTTGTTGTATTATCTAGCTGGTAGACTTAAAACGGTCAGAGATATAACAACCAAGGATAACAGCATAAATCTTTACATCCTCAGTGAACTCGGTCAGCATCTTACTAGCACATTGGCAAACCAGAGAAAGTGGACACTTGCATCTTATGAAGGCAAAGTAAAGCTTGCAACTGATATATTCAAACCACTCCCAAGCAGCGAAGTTCAGCGTGAGATAAGTCAGAAAGTTTATCTCACAGAAGAGATGATGAGCAGTCTTAATAGTGTAAAGAACAAGCCAATACAAAGAAAAAAGAAACTTGCAGAAAGTGGAAATACCACGAAGAAACCAGCGAAACGCGCAAGAAGGAAGCATAACTGGGAGGATGAAGACAGTGAAAAGGATTCCAACGAGAGTGGAAGTGATATAGCCTTGACTGATGATGACACCAAGGAAAAGAGGAGAGGCCCAACGAGAAAAGCTCGTCCGAATGGCAAGCGTATACATGACTCTGATGAAGATGAAGATGAAGATGAAGATGAAGAAAATGACGAGAATATGTCAGTCGAATCTGTAACTGCTTGAATATCACCTATTCAAATTGAAAATACCTTCACTACTTAAAAATCAATTATGTAATTATATTCACTACCTATTTATATATAAGCTATTTTTCTATTTTAGAATGCTATCTATATGTTTCTTTATAATACAAGGCAAATATTACACTTCTAACTGCATATCAATTGAAATCACCTCCACTCTCACTTTCAACGTCCTTTTGTAATAGCCTTTCGAGAAATGCCCTCGTTTGAGAATTCAGGGGAGAAACATCAACCAAATGAGGAATGAGAGCTTCAACAGAGACGTTTTCAGGTGGGTCCCAACGGGGTATATTAAATTCGCTTTCTTGATGCTGCAGCCAATTCAGTATTTGTCGTACACTGTTAAGGCGATTTCTAGAAGCGTAAGCGCGCAATAATGTGAGAATGCCCTCCATTGCGAATGGAATGCCACAGTTTGCCATATCCTCTAATGCCTCTCTTACTCTATCTGGGTTGTGTTTCGTTGAGAAGATATGTAAAAATGGCAAACATGTCAGAGAGTCCGGACGCATTGAAGGTGGTATTGTGAATATAAAATCATTTGATGTAGTTGTAGCAGGTGAAATAAGGTTCCTCCAAAGTCTATTGTGTAGAACTTTATCATTTTTATGAATAATAAGAAGAGAAGTGTATGCTACACCCAAAACAAATGGATCCGGCCACAGTAATAATGGATGAGATTTGCTTTTATACGTGTTAAGTATGTTGTCAAATCCATTTGATGGTTTCGATATTAAATTATCAGGTATACCAATTGGAAGATAAACGTCAGAAAATATCTCCAATACTCTCTTAGCTTTCATATCTCTCTTATGATCTGGTGCATATATTGAATTATGTAACTGCATTATCATCCTTGAGAATGTCCACAGTGATTTTGCGCGTTGTCTGAGATGTTGTCGATTTAGAAGATAGTCTCGCAGCTCAGCTAATCTAGGAGCTATCTTTATTGTGTGTATCTTCGTCTGATAGTATGTCACCAAAGATGATATCACCTTAGCCGAAGGGAAAGACGAATCAGCGAATAACTCCTGTAATAAACGCTTTACAACCTTATCATTTGGTCGTGTTTGTGAAATTTCCTCCAAAAGATTTTCCTCGATTTCTCTAGATGCCGATTTTGGTCCGAGTGATGGTGCATGCGCCATTCTTTTCGCTTCTTCGGAGTGATAATTTGACAATATCCATTGTGCTTGTCGTACTAGTCTTTCATTTGCATTATTCTTTATACTCTCTTGTAGTATGAGAATGCTAGTAAAGGCGCTCGGGATGTACATTTTGCGAGTTTCCTGCGTCTGACTTGGAGAGCTATATTTGGTGCACCACCTCTTGAGAACATTATCTAAGTCATCGAACCTTTTCGTCAAAGCTAGCTGATTTAAGAATACGTCACGCTGGTTATTCCATACTTGCGATTTTGTCTCCTGGTCTTCAAGGAATTTCACAACTTTGAGTGTATCCTGAGAGAATCTGACAAGATGAGCAAGAACATGTGTTGCTTGATTTGCACTAAGTGGTAATTTTCGAGCCAATAGAACTAGTGCATCTAAATTGGTTGGATCATTAGCGAAGAATATGTGTAATATATGTGATGCGTGAAATGCTCTTTGAGGAATAAGTGGTAACCATGCAGTTGCCCCTTCGATATCGTTATCAAGAAGACGTTCTATTGCAGCTATTGTGTATACTTGTGATTGACGAATAGGTACATTCATTTGGCGCAAATCGCTGAGTATTTCCCTTGCTGCAATGAATTGTTGTTTGCGTGTCATATCACGAAGAACTGTACATGGAGCTTTATTATCTACAGCAGGATTACTCGATACAGGTTCATAATCCGTCGGTTCAAATAAACTGAAATCTGGTTCAGAAGATGGTGAAAGTGATTTCCATTGTGTGTTCGTTGGTGTACGAGTGAATGACTTGGTTAGCGTAAGTGTCGACTTCCCAGTAGCTCGTAGGAGCGAAGTATTCAAGTTGGAAACTGTATACTATTAGTTAAACACAAATTATTCATTTGTTTCTCACTCATTTCACTCTTTCTTATCAAAAGTATACGCAATGATGGCTGTTATTCACAAACCACCAAGATGGATTCCTCGGTGGCTATGAAGACATTTGACTTGGAGAACGACGTAGAAGAAGTTAGTTTGCATTAGTTTTATTATATTCTTTTAATTGTCATACAGGTCGACCTAATATACACCTATGACGAGGATGCTCAGAGGGATATAAACAATAAACGCCCTTGGAAGCAAGAGTAAGTAGCTATTAAGATATACTACTCTATCTAATACACTTTCAGCCCACATTACTTTAAGCGTGTCAAGATAAGCACTGTAGCACTCATAAAGATGGTTTTACACGCTAGATCAGGCGTACCATATGAAGTAATGGGTCTCATGCAAGGAAAGCTGGAAGGTGATACTATGATTATTATGGATGCCTTCGCTTTACCAGTACAGGTGAGTAGATAAACAAACAAACATAAACAAATCGATTAAATAGCTACTCTAGGGTACCGAAACACGCGTTAACGCATCAAGTGAAGCCAATGAGTTCATGGTTAATTGGTTAAATGGTAGTAAATCAGTGAACAAACCTGAGAATGCACTTGGCTGGTATCACTCTCATCCAGGCTATGGCTGTTGGCTGAGTGGTATAGACGTAACGACCCAATCAACTAATCAACAATTCCAAGATCCTTGGGTTGCGGTTGTTATCGACCCTAACAGGACGATTTCAGCTGGACGTGTCGATATCGGCGCTTTCAGAACGTATCCTCAAGGATATATGCCACCAAAGAGTACTTCTATTGATCAAAATATCCCACAGTCGAAAATTGAAGACTTCGGTGTACACGCTAATGCTTATTACCAACTTGAGGTTTCAATTTTCAAGAGTAGTCTTGATAAGAAATTGCTTGACCTGCTTTGGAATAAGTATTGGGTAAATACGCTCTCACAAAGCAAACTGATTACAGTGAGTACCTTCCTTAATACACCTTGTCATTTCTAAAATAAGCCACAGAACCGCGCTTATTTGACAGACCAGATTAGCGACCTTCAAGACAAGCTCAAAGAAGCTGAGATGGGCTTGTATGGCAGAGGAAATGCCGAAAAATCAGATGATGACTCCGGATTGGTAAAGGCAGTACGTTTGAGCAACCGTATAGCAGTTGAAGGTCAACTCGGTTTAATCTCACAGATGGCCAAAGACGCACTTTTCAACAGAAGTGGTTGCACACATAATCATGACAAGTTACGTGCATCTGCTGATACTGTTTCACGATTGAACACAGAACAAACTGAACCAATGCAGATGTAATCTGTTTGCTATACCAAAATTAACTATTCTTGTATCTTTTGCATTATAAGCTTTCATCCACTTCCCGCATATCTTATCAGTTGGCTGTCATGTCCACATCAGAAAACTTACCTCCAAATGCTTACAGATTACCTCGTTCTAACCAATTAGAGGGTTAGTGAATATATCACACAACGTCTCTCATATTAATGTCCTAACAGGATTGATGACGATCATTAGGGATAAGAACACATCAAGAGGAGAATTTATTTTGTAAAGTGGCACGCAGAGTCTTTTATTCACTATCTAATACCAATCTAGCTACTCAGATCGTATCATAAGACTTCTCGTAGAAGAAGGTTTAAATCACTTACCAACTTTACCTAAGCAAATTACTACTGAGACAGGAGAAGATTATGATGGCGTTGGATTTGAGGGAAAGGTCTGTGGTGTTTCCATCCTTAGAGCCGGTGAGGCTATGGAAAGTGCACTGAGAGAATGCCTTAGATCCGTAAGAATTGGTAAAGTTCTAGTTCAGCGTAATGAGGAAACAGGTGAAGCTCGTCTCTATTATGCCAAATTACCAGAAGACATACACGAAAGATTCGTTTTACTTTTGGATCCTATGTTAGCCACTGGCGGATCAGCCATACGCGCGATAGAAGTACTTCTCAGCAAAGGCGTAAAGCAAGACAAGATCGTCTTTTTGAATGTCTTGAGTGCACCTGAAGGACTCAAAGTTATGTATGAAAAATACCCTAAGATGAAGGTGAGCGATTGGTACTTTATATGTATATCTCTCACATGTTCTAGATCGTTACTGGATGGGTCGACAGAAAGCTCGACGAACGTAATTACATCGTTCCAGGTTTGGGTGACTTTGGTGATAGGTAGGTGTGTGTTTTATCAATCAGATTAAACTGACAGTTATGAACAGATATTTTGCCTAGGCGTTCATAATATTTCATTGATAAATATAGATGAGGAATTGATGTACATACATAACTTTTAAACAAAAATACGCATGTTTGAGTGTATTAGAGAGATATTCTGGGGTTTGAGATAACCTTTTATATGATAGACCTTGTAAACAATTTGAATCGTCTGAATTTGTCCTTATATCCTTTTATGTGTGTTTAATGAGTTGACACTCAGATTCATGAATGTTTACTATCCTGTAGTAACTGCGATACTATTAAGTGAATATTAAAAGAACTATGTCCAGATTACAATTCTCAATCATTCGCACATCGACTAATACTATTTCTGTAGCGCATTTCGCCAATGTTCGACCATCATAACATATTATGACGGTAAAACACCACATAAAAACGTCAAATGGTATAAAATCACTTCTGGATTCAGATGGCTAATTTAGATTGAGTCGAAACGTGAATCAATCTAAACACATGTGCTTAAAATCTGAAACAAGTTCAGGGGATGTGGTATAATGGCTATTACGCTGTCTTCGCAAGACAGAAAACGGGGTTCGATTCCCCGCATCTCCACGTGAAGAATATAAATTTTTTAATTTTTGTTATTGTGGATTATCTGTGATTGTTTTTGTGATAAAAATGAATGGTTAATATAATGTTTTCTAAAATACCCACATGATGTTAAGTTGATGGCATCATTTATATAGATGGCGATAAACGATGGATTATGAAGTGTATATATACATTGAAAGCTATCAGCAATCAATTCAAATTATTATCAAACAGCAATTTCAACTTCCTCTCTTCTCTTGCGACCATCAACTGACGTCAAAAGAAAATACCGAGCTAGATGCAAAGATTAATTAGTAATTTACCAAAAGCTGGTGCTAGTTACAATACCTTCCGTGCAATATCGACGACATCTGTACTCCATAAAGCAGCTGGGAGACTACGAGATGAAGGTGAGATAACTCACATTCAGATACATCTATTAAAATATCTCCAGATATAGTCAAGGCATTTGACAAAATCTCAGTAGTAGATTCTGTAACGGGTAAACCTCAATTAGGTGAAGATAGCAGAGCAGTACTTCGTAGTATAGAAAGGAGTAAATATAGATTAGAAGTCGTTTCAGAGAGTGGCGATATCCCACTCGTCAAAATAATAGACAAGAGTGAAGAATATCGTAAAGCTAAAGAGAAATCTAACAAAGAGAAGGAAGCGAAAGCTGCCAAGTCTGCTAAATCTAAACTTGAGAAGGAAATACAACTCACATGGATGACTAGTCCCCACGATTTGACGCACAAACTCAAAAAAGCACATGAGGTACTCTCACAAAAGGGAAAAGTTTCAGTTGTTTTCGCTAATAGTTCAGCGCATAAACGTATACCGGATGTAGAAAAGGAGCGCATAATGAACAATGTTGAATTGCAATTAGGACTAGGTATGAATACAAACGTAGCAAGGTGGAAAGAAACAGAGAAAACTAAAAGATTCTGGGGTTTTCATTTGAAAGGTGTATAATCTGCTATACATTTATTTATGATATCTACGGCCATTAGATGTTTTCGTTTTTGAAATCAATTAGTACTCACATAGCTTGAGCCATTTTCGTAACGTCGATTGTCTCCTTGACATCATGCACGCGTACTATATCAGCCCCACCGGAGAGTGCAGCCATAGTTGTGGCTGCCGTGCCAGCAACACGATCTTTAGCTGTACCCACATCTGTGATAGTTCCAATAAATTTCTTCCTAGAGTGTCCGATCAGGAGTGGCATATTGGCTAGCTCGAGATGGGCCTCCTGAGTGAGGAAACCGTTAGACTTGTTGTCTTGTTTTGTTGATCTACCACCAAAGGCATCAAGGTTACGAAGTATATCCAAATTTCCATCAACGTCTTTCGCGAATCCCAAACCAGGATCAATGATTATATTCCAGCGTCTAATTCCGCTTTCTAGAGCCATCTTGAGCCTTTCTTGCATTTCATGTTTGACACCCTCAACTACACCCTCTGAGTAATGAGTTAAAGACGTCATTGTGCGTGAGTCTCCGCGCATATGCATTAATATATAAGGTACTCCCAATTCGGCTACGGTTTTGAACATATCTTCATCCGCAAGACCACCACTAACGTCATTTATAATATCTGCGCCTGCTTCTACTGCTGCCTTTGCAACTGCCGCTCTGAACGTATCAACTGAAATGATTACTTCTGGGTATTCTTTGCGTAATTTTGCAATAATTGGAACGACTCTGTCAATTTCGACTTCCGGTTCTACATCTGGTGCGTTTGGACGTGTCGACATCCCACCAACATCAATGAAATCTACGCCATCTTCTATCATTTTCACCGCATTCTTGTAAGAATCTTCTAGTGTGTAATTTAAACCTCCGTCTGAGAAACTATCCGGTGTACAATTCAAAATACCCATAACCCAACGCTTATCACGAAGCGATATGAGCTTTTGACCGACTGCTAAAGCCATCTTTATTGAATCATCGTTAAGACGCTGTAGCGCCTCGGTGGATGTGAGAAGATGACCAGGCGGAATGAAATCTGGTAGTACATCACAGAAAGGTTTTAAAACGAATGAACGTTCAGATATACCAATATGTGGGATATTTAGAACGTCGTCATTAACCTTTTGATCACCAAATACTAAAATATCTAAATCTATTGGACGTGGCCCTTTAACTGGACCACCTAGATCACGGCCTAAATCTTCTTCGATTTCTTTAATTGATTTTAAGAGCCCATGAGGTGTGAGTGATGTTGAAATTTTGCAAACACCGTTGAGGAACGTAGGTTGATCGATAACATACATGGGTTTGGTTTGATAAAGGAATGAAGTGTCAACTACCTTCGCTACTCCGCGGCTTTCAAGAAGGTTAAGTGCTTTTTGTATGTTGAGTTTCTGGTTACCAAGATTGCTACCGAATGAGAGAACAACTGGTGTTGCTTGAGAAGCAGTAACATTCTCAATGATGTTAAAATCCTTTGATGTCCTAGTAACTTGCACGCTGGCAGAGTCCGCGAATGTTAAAGCACTTGGTTTTGCAGCTTTGATAGTAACTTCTGGGAGTTTGAGGTCTACGATAGCCAAGCGAGCTGCGTCTAACGCGAGATTCTCGAGAACATGGTAGTCAGACTGCTCAAGAAACTGATTATAATGAGTTATGTAGAAGATAAAACGGGGAGCGTACCTCAACTAATCGCTGAATTAACAAATTATAATCATGATTGCCTTTGATAGTCAAATCGAGTAATACCTTCTGCTTGAACTGACGTTCCCACGGATGTATACCGATGATGATATCCACATCGATATTTGATATTTTCGTAATAGAAACGCATTCCCCGTTATCGTAGTTTTCCTCATATGATAATTCTCCTTTGAGGAGTCCTTTGGATTTCGATAACCTCAAATTGAGTGCTTCTACGCCTTGATAAGAGAATGCAGCTGATGATATAGCGCTAGAAAGCGCAGGGAGACTATCGTATTTACGCTGAGATACTCTATTTAAAGAATCGGTAAGGTCCGCATAATTTATACTCTTATCCAAGTCCTTCTGTATATTCGTTCTACAGTTTATGTCTAATTTTATTGGCTCGACAGCGATGTTTCTAAATCTGTCACTACCGACGCTAGTAGTTAGCTTTAAATTGTTTATACTAATAACATCCCTCATAAGTTGACAGATGGAAGTTCGCATATACTATTGAAACACACCTAACAGACAAAAAAGTTAAAGTAAAATTTTATATTTAAGGTGTACAAAAAGTGCACGCTTAGTTCATCTTGCGGATGAGGTCGTTGACGAACTTCTCTCTGTTACCGACATCACCACCCTCGACGAAGTGGAGAAGCTTGCGTTGTCTGTAACCACCGTTGGCAGAGCTGAGGTGGAATGGCCAGAGGAAGTTAGTAACTTGCTTGAAGTGTGGGCCAGCAGTTGCAATTTCGTGGATGCAATCTTCAATTGAGAGGATGTCGTATTGGCCGAGTTCCTTCTCAATGATAGCGTTGTCTTGTAAAGGAACGCGTTGCTTGTTTACCTTACCGTAACCGCGCTTGTAGACGAGCTCACGGATTGACTTCAAGTTTGGCTCACCGTAGGCGACGTATGGCTCGACCATCTTGAGCATTTGCTCGGTAGCCTTGTTGACCTTGATGAAGACACCGGAGTTGATCTTTAAGAGACGCAAGAGCTGCATGATCTTACGTGGCTTTGGTGCAATGTTGGAAACACCACGTAAACGAATGGCAAAGTAGACCTTTGATTGTGGTGGAACGTAGAAGTCACCGTTTGCACGTGCAACACGCTTAAGACGTACTTCCTCAGCTTCTCTGACTCTGTACTCCTTAACGTATTGCTCAGCACGCTTGAAGATGACTGCACGCTTAGCCTTTTGAGCCTAAAAATTGAATGATCAGTCGAAATTTTTGCAAATAAATCGAATAACATACCTTCTTAGCTTCAGCAGCCTTGGCGAGCTTCTCCTCTCTAGCCTTGTTGTCCTGCTTACGCTTCTTCAAGATCGTCTCTGGCTGCTCGATTTTCTGAAGGGTAGGGACTGTAGACATTCTACAAAGATGTCAGATTATTTATTCCTCTCTTTATTTTCTTATTTTACCTTCCAGCGGTTGGCAGCTCACAAGCAAGAAACGACCAGAGAAGGATTTCATCGAATTCAGTCCACGAAATTTAAAAATTAAAATTCAAGAAGCCGAGAGGGGAAATATATAAGAGATATACTGCATCTATTGTTAATAGTTATTTATTTTATTTATCATCTCTCTTTCTTTTTCGATATAGCAGATCTCTGATGTCGGTGATAGAGGTGAGAAGAGATCTACAGCTTCATACGTTCTATAGTCTTCTTTACCAATATATCTCTCCTATCATGCTATATATCTCTGCACTATTTGACTATTTGCTTGAGATACGCTATCTTCTTACACTTGTACACTAGAGATATATAAGCTTGAGTATACGTGATTCATATACATATACATTCACTTAATACAACTTCCCTTCGCTTACATACGCACGTCCATGTCCACTCCTACTACAGGCCGGCCAGCGAATACACCATTACGCACTAGAACTGTATCTACAAACAACGCTAATGACAGATCTGCAAACGCAGCTAGAAGGGCCTTCAAACCACGGAAATCTGAGCCATTGAGGAGTTCTATCACCATGAACAGTACATCTAACAGCAAGGATAATAAAGAGAATCAAGCTTCTAATAATAAGCCAAATAATACACCAAATAAACAACAGAAAACTCCAGAAATGGTATCTCTAACACCAACACATACACCTTCTCATACACCACAAAGACATCAAGAAAGTACACCAACTGGTAGTCATTTAGGACATACGCCTATATATTCACCCATGCCTCCGTCAGAACGTACAACACGTTCACCATTACAGTCGTCTATTTCACCATCAAATGATTACCTTGCAGATATCACACAAGGACGCACAATAGCTGGACTAAGTATAGCAGACACGAAATGGGATTTAGAAACAGCAGACAATGATCCAGCTGCACTAGACGAAGATGTATGATTTGTGCTCATATACTGTTGTCTTACTAACAACCATAATAGTTCCTTGAAACTTTACAACTACTCTCTTCACAACATTCATCAACTATTATCAGCTATAAGCGTCTCTTGGAAAGCTCGCAAGGTAGCTCAGCGGCGCAATTATATGCTTTACAAGCTGAAATACGTGATATGAAATATGAATTGAGTCGTTTAGAGAAAGAGAATCATGATTTAAAAATAAATAGACCAGTTACAATGCAGAATTTCTCATCGCGTACTGATCTTTCAAACATACTTCGACCAAATTTTGATGAAATTGCTGTGAAAAGAGCAGTTAAACAATTGCACCAAGATGAACGATTAAGACTCCTAAGAGTAGTACTAGAGAGCGCATTACCACATGATATCTCAACAACAATAAGGATGCTTGAGAAATACGCAGCTAGCGCTTTCGATGTTTTGGGTACGCTCCCTGAAGGAATTTCAACAGAAATTCTGTCATATCTGGATGTAAAAGAAGCTCTGAACTGTAAACTCATCTCAAAACGTTGGTACGAATTAATGAAACTTCCTCAACTATGGCGCGCTTTTGTCTTGCGCTTGACAGCTTCAGATCCTGATCCAGTCGTACCACCTGAAAACGAAGAAAATTGGGAGTCCCTCTATAGAGCGCTTCACTTTAGAGAACGAAACTGGTCGAAAGGTATAGCCCAATCGATAAAGTTCTTACCGGGACATACAAATTACGTCACATCTATGCAGCTCAAAGGTGGCATTCTCGTTACTGGATCCTACGACCAAACATTGCGCATATGGGATCTCAAGAATGGAGGCGAATGTAAGAGCATTTTACAAGCCAAAGCTATTAGTTGTTTAGATTACCTCCCAAATCATAAAATCTTAGCAGCTGGTTATTTTGACGTTGGTCGGGTAGTCGTCTACTCGACATTGACAAACCAGCCATTGCAGATGTTACAGGGTCATAATAGGGGTATTCGCGCAGTCGCTTGTAATGACGAGTTCCTTGTCTCTGCTGGTCAAGATAAAGCACTCGTCGTTTGGAATTGGAGAACAGGCGATAGAATAGCTCGCTTCGGTCAACAAACTAACGTTTCAATTGGTGTTCAACTTATAGATGCGGATAAATTCATAGCTGTCACCGTAGACTCCATCATACGTTGTTTTTCAATAACAAAACGTGAAATGACATCGCAATATAGATTATCATCGTTATCACCAGAACTAAGTGGAATTGGTTACACTGCTGACACAATGCTAACATGGTTCGGTGCTGAAGGTCTCAGCATGACATGCGCAACGAAGAATCACCTTATTCATCTCCAATGGGATGAAGGTGAAGAGGAAGTAGTGCTCAGTGCTCCAGCTCCAGCGGCACCTGCACCTACTTCCACACTTAAGCCGCGCACATCCAGGGCCTCAATTGGTGCGCCACTCGCCAAGAACGGCAGAAGTGGTCCACGTAAATCAGGAATACTGCCACCACCAATACGCAAGAATAGCTCTGATGAGACGGCCTCAGATGTTAACAGTACACAGTCGACTTCCAACCCAAGTGCGCATTCTTCAGTCCAATCGGGTCAAACTCAAATTAAGAAGAGAAGTGCGCCAATATTGATTAAAGCGCCAAAAGTTGTACAAATTACTCACACCCAAAATATGGCACCAGTTGGTGCAACTGATGTTTCTAAACATAGAGTCGTCACTTCAACTCGTTTCTCATCTCGTTCAGGTGCAGATAGAAGAGTGAGTAGATTTTACTGATCTAATATGACTAACAACTCTCTAGTTATTCTGTTCAACGTTAGGTGAAACCGTACCTATTACTGGTGTTTGGGAGGAACTCTCTCCACGTCCTGAGGAAGTCACTAGCGAGGAAGCGAAAGAGTCGCTCGCGAATAGTAATAGAGGTCCATTATCAATTTGCATTGATCACCAGCAGGCTGTATTCGGCTGTGCAGATGGAACGTAAGTGAAAGTATACGGTGTCGTGCAGTATTAACAAAAAAGATAGTGTATACAGTTTGTCATTCGTTGGTGAAACACAACCATCTTCTTAACTATATCAACAACATGCATACCAAAAGAACAGTAAAATATACAAAAAGGATAGTAATACCCGCTTTATCTTCTAAAATTTCTTGTCATGACATATTTCAATGAATAAAAGTACACAAATTCTTTTTTTCTTACGCAGATCTCTTCTATAACGATACGCTCTAATAAAAACTTTAAACCAACAAGACGTCCAAATTCATATCCTAAGAAAATTTTAGAAAAGCACCTCAAAAGAAGATCAATACCTACCCTCATAACATCCATCCAGGAGAGTGTGTTATGACCAAGGTCGTATCTTCTCCAATATTCCTTCAAAATAGCCTCAGCTGATTCAACATCCCAACAAGCTTGCGTTTTAAACGATTGTAAAAGTGCAAGTACAGATGCTCTCTGTTCGTATGATGTGGAGTGCATACCTGCAATCAATACTGGCCAGGTCAACCAGACTACCATCCCAGTAGACGATCCTTCAAAGCATACTTCAAGTATACTTTCCGTTGCCCTTACGACCCTCTCATCATTCGTCGAAACTTCAAATAAATTACGAAGAATATGAATTTGCATTGCGTACCTATGGGCATGATTACCAACGCTAACTCTAGGATGTAACTGTATGAAGTTCATCTGATTAGAGAAATTTTCAAGCTCGGCAAGAGTCTCTCTAGCTTCTTCCTGTAATGCCTGTCTACGCATTTCTTTAATAACGTCATTATTATCTGTATTCCTTCTCGCTGAGCGTGAACGAGTACGTGAATTTGATGAACGACTTTGACGTGAAACTCTAGTACGTGAACGTGAATCACTACCTGATGATCTAACTTTACGATTACTACGTAATTCTGATCTACCTCTCATTTCAGGTGTTGAATCACCGCTATTGCAACCGCATCGTTCAGCTTTCTGAGCATCATTTTCATACAATGGTAATCCTAATTTACGTTTTCTTGCAACAAGTGAAGAGATACGTGCTATAAGATCAACCATACCCCTACTCAAACCAAACATACGCTCTACACTTTCCCATTCCCAATCACAACTACCAGTTTCACCTAATTCTAGGAACCACGGTGACCAGCCTTTGATAATAGCAGGCTCTTCGCCCGTTGTGAGGGAACCAAATACATCACGTGTTGCTAATTGTTCTAATAAAAATCTAGGAACTGAAACCTCTTTCTTCTTTGATGGTTTGCCCGTCTCAAGCATTTTTATAGGTCCACCACGTTTTTGTATAACAGATTTCGCAAGCTCTAAAATACCTAATAGAATTGTTAACGATATGCTTATAGTAATAACACAATAATCACCTTTCCATCCAGGATCACCAGCTAGAATATCACGCATTGCGACACTAAGTACACCGGCCAAGAAAGTGTCTGTCTCAACTTCACCTGCGCTGACTGCTTTTTGGAGATACCTAACAGCAGTTCTTCTCAGGCTAGCTGCTAGATCTCTACTTGCCGGATCTTTTCCACGGAGATAAGCAAGATGTACAGCCGAGACACTCAACAACCCCGTGCGGAGTGCTTCTACACTAATCCCCTGTCCAGTAACTTGTGCTTGGGCATAGGCTTCATTCGGATTCTTGTCTGCAATCATACCAAACGCTAATGGCGCATGTATACGTATCCACGGATTAACTGAATGGGGTAGATTGAGTGCGATAATGAATCTAACAGATTGAGTAAGATAATGATGTACCAACATTCTATCCTGAGGAGCGGGAAAGAAAGGAAAAAGATAATCTGGATTCGACAATAAAGGTGAACTAGTTTCAACAGATGACGTTTTGGATGTTGAACTCTCCATATTTTTTGTTAATTGCTTATGAAGTGTATCGTCATCTTCTCCTTCTCCTTCATCTATTTGGAATGCCGTTGTACGTGGTGGATCCGCGCGCTCATCTTCTCTCAATTTGCTAATATCTGGTGGATTTGATGATGTTGGAAATTTAGTTTCGAATGGGATCGCGAATGGTGATGGTGGATATAATGCGTCAAAAGGTGAAGGTGTTGACGGCTGCATAGATGTATCGTCATTGTCTACGCTTTTATCTTCACTCTTCCTTTGTCTTTTATGAGCAGGTGTTTCAGAACCCTGAGACAACATCTCAAAATCCCTTGTAAAGCTGGCCATATTCTGTGATAAACTAACATCTGGTTGTGGTGGTGGGAATGCGTTGCTTAGAGCTGGACCAATATTTCCGTCTACGTCTAAGAAAGTTGGAGCAGGAAATCTCGGACCAATCTGTGATACTTGTGAAGCTTCTGAATCATTGGTGATTCGTGGTGCTGTCGGGTTACTACTACTATCGGGCAAGAACGGGGCTAAGAAATCTGGGGGATCTGTCGTATACTTGAGCCAACCGGGTCGGTCACCATTTGAATCCTCGTCATCTAAATTTCCGGTACCCCGTCTGTTGTTATCGTTGTTGTAATCGATTGAAGGCGGAAATTTACACTCTCGCTTTGCTACTTGGCATCGATGACATACAGGTCTGCCTTCATCACACTATAGATTGTTATTGGCTAATTCTAACATTTGATCTGAACAAACCTTAATTTTTCTAGCTCTACAGGTGTAGCAACCTTTTCTACTCCTCCTGAACTTCTTCTTGTCAGCTGACTCTTGTTCTTTAGACTGTGTTTGTAGATCATCGCGTGACATTGTAGAAGTGGATCCCATAGGAGGTGAACTATGTATCTGTGGTGTGCTCTCCGTCGTCGTCGACCCCTCCAAACCTAGACTGATGTACTCGTTGAACGGCTGTACAGTTGTGACGGCAGGTGCTGCTGCTACAGGTGGGATAGATTGCTGCATAGCTCTCCTAGATAGAGATATTAGCTATGTCAGACGACTATCTAGCAACTCACCCTCTCATATCGAGAAACTCTTGGAAAGCTCTCACATCATCAGCATCCCAGTTTCTATCACTCAGTCCTGCCACAGAAGCTGCACTGGCAAGTTCTGCGGGTAGACCGTATTCATTGTTCATGGACGTAATTGTGATGATTTATCAACCCCACACTTTTGAATAATAAATAAATTATACAATCTCTGAATTAATTTGCTTTAATAAATCTAAATACTCCTGGCCAAGTTTTGCTAGCGGTTTGCTCTTTGCTAGTGTATTTGCGAACTCCTTAACGAGATCCCTCTTCTTGTAGCCGAGAACCGTCGGTGTGAATTCTTCTCCTCGGTTGTGATTGCTAAGGAACATTAATTTATGCTATTTATAATATTATACTCTACTCACTAGAATATTGGACCCATGTACTCCTTCATGAATTCTTCTGCTTTTCCTCTGAAACCTTCGTCTCCCAATCTGCGCGCATATGCTATCATTGAGTTCCTGAATTCGGTTGGTGAATCAAGAAGTATTGCGCCGTGTAAACGAGTTTCTAAGTGGCTCAGAGTGTATACAGCTTCCTCCTCTTCCATACTGTCCTTATCTGTATTTATTGGCTCACTTATTTTTTCGTCAACTAGCAACTCATTCAGTTTAATCTCAATACTAGAAATTGGGTTTGATTGTTGTTGTTGATAATGATGTTGTGATTGTGTACTTTGGGCAGCCGATGATGATGATTGCCGTTGTCTCCCTCTTCTATCCCATGCATCTGACTTAACAAACCTTGTACTACTGATAAGAGTCCAACTCCTAAATTGATTAAAGTCGTATGCGTGTGCAGTTCCATTGGAAAGAATGACAACAGGTACGCCATTTGAACGGAGCCTCACAGAATTGATAGTAATATCTGATGCATTCAAGAGTGGCTTGAGTGATGTCTTCTCAAACAATATCTTTCGCGTTTTAGTGCAATACACGTAAACGCTTCCAGAGCAGGTGATAGCGAGTAGCTTTGTTGCTTCAGCCTCCAAGAATGAACAAGTTGAATCGAGTGTAATATCCGGAAAAATTCTAATGTATATTTAGTACTATATTTCCCTATTATCGATTTCCTTACCTTCTTCCAGAAAAGCTGTATATTCTCAAAGTACCATCTTCAAGACTAACACCAACGAAATTGTCTCCAACTGAGACATTCACCACTCTAGATGAGGCATAATCAACCCATATTACTTTTCCATGGTTACTGACATTAGTATCACTGCGTTTGCTAAGCATAAGTATTTCGTTATGTAAATCAGGGTATTTCCTCGGAATATCTTCACTTCCGTTGTTCATTTCAACGTCATTTTTATCATCAGTAATAGCATTTCTGACCTCAACTCGATCAAGTTCTTTGTTTCCAACTGTTGCCGCACCCATAAACTGATGGAAAAGGACTGACTTAATAGTTGGAACACCAATAGTTACATCCTTAGTGATACGTCTCACTTCACCTATATCTTTGACCTCAACTTCCTCTCTCTTTACGCCATGACCTAATGTACGAGCTTTGACGTTCTTGTATAACAATCCAGAAGGTATATTTGATATCTTCACACGACTTGGATCCATCTCCTCGATTTCCATAGGTGTATCTTCATCATCACCACCTTCTTCTTCTTCGTCTGGATTTTTGATATATGGTAACCAATATCCGACGACATTTGGATTTTGAGGATGCGGAAGTGTCATTGGCATCAACATATTTGAAGGTAGCTGTGGTGGATTGAATGTTTGTGAAGGTATGTTAGCACTTGGGTAATAAACTGGTTGTGGTGGGTATGCAGAAGTGCTTGGCCCTGGAACAGGTGGGTTAAATGGGTTGCTTGGCGTATCAGGAATACCAGGTAGTTTCTCGACGAGCGTTGGTGCAATTCTCTTCTTTTTTGATGGCTCATTAGCAGTTGGAGCAGCTCTCTTATTTTCCATTAGTTTCTCCAGCTGCGAAGGCTCCTTTTGAAGTGTAGGGCGAACCTGTTGTATTGGCATGATAGGGAAGGCAGGTGCAACTGGCTTCTCATAATTAATGAGGATATTGCTAATTTCTTGATCAGCTACCGGCTGGCCAAGCTCCTCTTGCGAAAATGAAAGCGCAATAATGCTACCATCAGCAGAACATGAATAGAGTGTGTTACCATCTCTAGACCAACTCAGGTCCAAAACTTGACGCTCAAATATGTCCTTGATGACAATAAGTGGTTTTGATGTGTTCATTTTCCATATTGATATGACAGAATCTGTTGAGCCTGTTGCACAGATGTTGTACATTCCATTCTCACCATCTTTATACATTCGTGGGTTAAATGCTGTACATAAAACGCTATTTTCATGACCAACTAGTTTCATTTGCGATGACCAGTCGCTTCGTTTTACTACAGCTGCAACAAAGACACTGTCGGTAATAGCATTTGCGCATATAACGTTAGCACCATCTGGAGACCAACTGTATGAATGTTCATCAGTAATTTTTATCTAGTAAACAAACACACTCACGATAACCGCCTAACAAATGCTCTCGGAGAGTCCTCAAAAGGGTCAGTAATGCTTGCTTGTAAACCCCAATCAGAAGTTCTCCATATTTTCAAACTTCTATCGTCAGAAGCTGTTGCTAAGAAGTGTCCTGATGGATCGAATCCAAGACCTTTAATAGAGCTGTCGTGACCTGAAATCTTTATAATTCGCTCGAATGTTTGTGTATCGTGTACCATAAAGCAGCCGTCCATAGCTACGCTTGCTAAATATCTATCATCTTTTGACCAAGCTATCTCAGTCACATCTGAAAGGTATATGAGAGAAAACCATAGCTTTTGAGAAATACACACCACTGTCATGTCCACTAAGAACTCTCTCTGCTTTCCAGCCTTCGATATTAACTTCGGTGCTACCGAATACTTTTCCACCGCCATTTGGGTCGATAGCCCAGATAATTATGGCACGATCATCAGATGAAGATGCTAGGTATCTGCCTGAATTACTCCACCGCACAGAAAGTACAGGCCCTATGATCATTGAGTAATCTTCTCAGGTCGTATGAGATAACGCACCTGAATGTTGATCTAAAGTTGATAGCTGCTTTGGAACGCGCTCATTAGACTCTAGCTTTTCATTTCTTATAGGTGCTGTAGTCCATACTCTAATTATTGCGTCTATACCACCAGTTGCGAGTCTACTACCGTCTGGATGCACGTCTAGCGTGAATATCGCTTGACGCTTCTTTCTATCGTGATCACCGACTATACAATAGGTTATTAAGCGTTATTTACCATCTTACACGTTCTTACCCTCGTGTACCGCCCAACCTGGCCGAATTACTCTCATATATGATGATAGTTAAAACAAAAGAAAGGTATATATGTATATAGATTCCAAATACTGATTATTTAAGGGGAAATATTAAGTATTATCAATTAAGTATATCTAGTTGTAAGCATTATGAGCTTAGAGAATCTTTGAAATACGGTTCTTGATCTTCTTGAAAGTACCTTTCTTTTGCTTGACGTTTTCCTCAGCTGGAGCACCATCCTTGGCGTCTTCCTTTTTCTCAGCTGGGGTCTCTTCAGCTGGCTTGTCTTGCTCAGCTTGCTTGTCAGCAGATTCTTCCTTTGGAGCTTCTTGAGTCTCCTCAGCTGACTTGGTAGCACCCTCGGTACCAGCTGCTGCAGCTGGTTCACCGTTCTTTTCGGCAGCTAATTTGGCAGCTAATCTGAAACAATTGTTAGAAATTTTTCATTCACGATAACGACAACTTCAATGACACGAAAAGGTACGAATGAAAGCTGTCTCAATGGGTTAGAAACTGGCAGTCGCACATAAAAGTCAATTTCATTCATTTCGATTCTTTAAGCGTCTGAAGTGTCCTATTTTTTATATCGAAACTTACTTTTCGCTACCGAGCTTGTGAGTTGCGACAACGGAACCTGTCAAACATGTTAAATTGGAATTCACAATCTTTTAGTACCATACCGAAGTGCTTTCCGTGAGCGTGGGCAATTGAGAGCTCAGCTTCTGATGGTTGACGGCTACCGTCACCAGCAGCGAGGGTACCAGCACCGTATGCGCTTGAGCCAACAACTTCGTCAAGACCGAACATAGCTGGGTGTTGGTAACCGAAGTTGACGATGTTCATACCGTGGTGGGCGAAGAATGGGTAGGTGGTCAAAGCCTGAGATGTTGTCAGACAGATGGATGCGATATATAACATTATAACTCACGGTAGTTTCTTGACCACCGTGTTGTGAAGCAGTGCTAACAAAGACACTAGCGAACCTAAGGGCTGATTAGCTAAAAGACAAGTGGTTTGCTAGCAAACTCACTTTCCAACGAGTTCACCCTTGGCCCAGCTGAGACATGTTAGTAAAACGCGCCATAAAGTATAAAAGAACTCACATGCCACCGGTACGGTCGAACAAAGCGCTGACCTATGTGAAATTAGCTTTGTCGCGGGACGAGACGAGGTATGTATTTACTTGTGCTGGGGTTCTACCGTATCTAGAGGAGATTGTTAGATGGAAGATTCTAGTCGCGATCATCACGTACCTGGTTGGGAAACCGAAGATGATACCGTCGTATTCTGGTAACTTTGAGGCCTCAAAGACTGGGAGATCAGCTCTGAGGTTCTCTGGAGCACCCATCTTAGCCAAAACTTCCTTTGGGAGTGTCTCTTCGATTCTGAATCTGTCGACTTGGACGCCAGCTTCATTGAGACCTTCGAAGACCTTGTCACCGACGGTGTGGATGTGTCCGTAAGTGCTGTATTCTAATTGAGCGATTCTAGCGACCATTGTTATTTTTTGATGAGTGTTTTTCTCAAGTTGTCAGTGCGCGCTTAAAAAAGGTAAGATTATGAAATCTAATGTCAGCAAGATTTTTAAAATGACTAATTAGATTATTAAAGTATTTTAGCTTTTGTATGTCTAATATTCGCGTATCTATGTATATTTCCTATAGTCTTGACTCCTATTTTCCCTTAGAAATGGATGCTCAGCATATGAATGTCTCATTAGATATGAAGGACATTCATGACGAATATTCATGACAAACATCAATGACTAAAGAATTTATAATCCTAAGTTCTTATAAACACGCATCAGCAATCAAAGATAGAATATATTATGCAAAGTTGTTTTGTATAAAATAATATTTATGAGCAGCGTACCATAGCTTGCCCGCTGAGGTTTCTCCTAGCTGCGTCTCTGGCTTCCAGCCATCCGTATCCATGGGTCTTGAGATAGCCTACTTCGCCTGTTATCGTTAGATTGTGAGAAGATAGTATACAACTACAACATACCAAGTTTCAATCCACTAACACCCTTTATTCTCGCACCATTCACCCATCTCTTCACTTCATCCTTCTCCATCCAAACTCTTTTTGATGGTTTAGAAATTACTGACATATTGTTCAAAACAGGTCTATTAGATCTATATTTCAGCTCTATCCAGATGCGTCTGTGCTGCTCATCTGTCGGCAGGAATGTACTAGGATTATTAGAAGAAGGACTACCGAGTGTAACGTTTGTAATGAAGCCCTGGTCGAGCAATAGCCTCGATAAGTGGAAATTTTGGTTGGTGTATTGCAACGGTACTTTTGGTATCGCTGCTCGCGAAGCGTTTTGTATAATTGAGCAAGTGTTGTGTGGTAGCATGATGATAGTGAGCTTATAAGAGAGAAGACAGTGTCTATTTATTATTATTTACAATACTCTCTACAGTTTCAATTAAATTTGTAGCTTTTTCGCTTTCGTCTTCTACTATTAAATTCAACTTGAGAAGTTTTATCATATCATCTAACTTGATTTGATCCTTCAGTTTATCAGCGAAGGAAGGTATACCAACGATACAATGTGATAATATGCACGCTGACAGCGTACACGATACTACTTTCGACGACATTTCATTCAGTTCTGTTGTATCACTAGTGTTTAACCCGGTGTAATTTACATTGAAAATTACACTAATCGTGCTATCTGAGATTCTTTTTAGGCCTGTTATATACATAAATATCTAACATACCCTCTGAGATAGCCTGGTATACATCTTTAACATTATCCCCACCCAACTCTAACAAATTCATCACAAGACCAAGTAACAAGCATACTAAATCTGAGTTATTGTCACCTTGGCACTGTGAGAGATGTGTTAGAGCATCAATCACAACTCGTTTAGTCACAAACGTCTCCCTGATGGTATTTTTTCTGGTAACACTAAGTGCCACCATTGCTTTTGTCGTAGTTTTAAGGTGTTCTTTAAAGACTTTTAGTCTGGTTATATATGATAAGATGTAATCTTACCCTCTTTGCAATGTTCCTGGTCAGCCAACAAACCAAAAACCATTGTTAACTTCTTAAACACTCCTCTGTCCGCAACGTCTGAAGACGTCTCAATTACTCTCATGAGGTTCATAATATGTTCTAATTGCTGATTACTAGTGTGAAAACTTGAAATGTTTGTCGTTTGCATCACCTACCTTATCAACAACTTGAGTACGATTGAACGCGTCGATCGCGACATCAACGACATCACTATAGTCTATCAAAGAGGTATAACCACCTATGCCGCCTAACGCAAAAACAAGAAAGTTTGGTATCGTAATCTCACTATTATGCAAGACCTCTTGAGCCACTTTCCTCACCTCACGCAACAAAGGGCGTTCCGATCGTGATAAGAACTTCTCATTCATTCTAAAAGCATCGCTTGAGTTATTGCTTTGATAGAGCTTCCCGATTGTACTGCAAAATGAAGGTGACAGTGAATTGATCGGTGATATACTTGTCGTTTGTGATAAATGTGCGATTATAATTGAAGCGACTGCGTCAAATATTGCGTCACCTGTTGATGAATACTGGGTCAAGCCTTTCCATAGTTTATCAAGACATTCTTCGCTATCTAACAGCCATTTCTTCCAATCTTGGTTTATGAGCTTCTGTGAGACACTCAAAGCGGATGAACGACGAATATTTGATGAAGTTCCAAGAAAACCATCACAGATATAATCAAGCTCTTCGTCAAACCTCCTATTTACACCCATAGACCGCAACTGTGAGAATGATTTGTGTGTTGGCGCATATACTTCTTCTTCGTCACTGAGATACTTTATTAGTAGTAGTCTTAATATCATACTAGTCTCACCTTTCATCCACACCCCATTTCTTTCTCAACTCGCTGTAATCTTCCCTCAAGGGTTCATCTATCCAGTTTGAAGAAGGCGCGTCATTACGATAGCTTCTCACTTTAGCGTAGGTGCGCTTGGAATTTGCTGATTGTGTTTTTGTTGCTGCTGGTATATCATCGTTGTTTATCGACTTATCAGTCGCGTTGTTATCGTCTTGATGCTCTGAAGAATGTTGAACAACGTCCTTGTCCATCTCTACTATGGACGCTGACCTCGGCTGCATATTTCTCCTTATTTTTGATTGTGATGTGGTTTTAGATAACGACCCCTCAGCTGATATGTTACTATCATTCACATCCTCCGGTTTATCTACACAGTCCAATTTTCTCTTTCTATCCTTATAACTATTCGTAGACGTGTACTTTCTCTTGAATACCGCGTCTGTCATCTATCAGCCTGTTGGTTGTGATGTAACAAGGTTTGAAATAAATCTATGATATTACAATAGTCTAGTATCTAGATTGTCTTTTACTATTTCTTTGAAATCTCGCAAGTCTTTGCTGTTCATTCTTAAGTGCTCTGGCACGTTTTTCATCATCCATTGCCAAGAGTGTTGGGTTTTTGTGAGAGACTTCGTCATCCTTACCTTTGCTCTCAGCAGCCTCGGCACTTTCATAGAGACCTTTATCGCTTCTTTCTGATTCATAGGATTGACGGATAAGCTTCTCTCTGTTGGCCTTTTCTCTCTGTCTTGCTTCTTCTAACATTGGCTTCTTCTTTTCCTCGAATTCTTCTCTGAAAGTGTTGTAAGATGATTTTACGCTTTCCATAAATCCTGGTTGCTTTTGGTTTTCGCTTGCATACTGTTGGGGAAAGTTTTTCTTGTTGTTTTCAGCGATTGTATCCAATGAAGGCAAACCCATGCTTTTTCTGACAGCGGTTGAGCTGAGTAAGTAAGATTGTGCAAGTGAGAATGCATTGGTGGTGCACCAGTAGATGAAAACAGCCTTTTTAATATTATGAGTACATTTCAACGGAGAAAAAGACACTCACACTTGGCATTTGTAACCACCATGCCATTGGTACGATTATGAAGGAACCAATTTGGAAGAACGGTTTCATCTTCTGTGCTTGTGGTGATTGAACACTTCCACTACCATCTGGACCCATACTGATACTCTTGAACATGAGTGAAGATGATATAATTGGTAGTATACAGGTGTAGTCTGGTACTGTGAGGTTTTGTACCCAACCAAAGCCACCTTCGGCCATTTGCTTGAGGGGTAATCTGGCCATATCGTCCAAACCAAAGTAGAACGCAATAAATAATGGCATTTGAATGAGTGGTAAAACTAAACCTCTGAGTGGTTTCAAGTTCTTCTCTTTCATGAACATTCTCATTTCTTGACCGAGTACAGCAGCTTCTTGATCTTTACCTTGCTTCTTTGCTGCAGTCATAGCGTTGATCTTGGCTTGCATTTCTGGTTGATGTACTGCCATTCTTGATGTGTGTATTAATGAGTTTCTAAGTAATGGGAACAATGCTAATCTGAGTGATACTGTAGTGACTGCAATAGTGGCCCACCAAGGTAAACCAGTTGATACATGAACAGCTTCTAATGCTTGTTGTACGAAGCCATACCATTTGTTACACAATCCCAATTCTGCGAGATCACCATATTTCAATGGTTCCGTTGTGCTTTCTACAATATTTTGTAAATGAGCAGGGGTTTCAGTAGTTGATTCTACAGCTGTAGATGTGGCTGTTGATGCAGCTGGTGGATCATTTACAGCTTTTACAGGGAGTGAAGATGTAGCTAACTCTTCTGCCTTCTTACTTTCACTAAATATAGTTCTGTGGTTTTTTATGCTAGTTAAACGCCTAGACGCTATTGCAGATCTTGCGCCGCCAACGCTGTAGAGACCTCTAACACTCCTTGCAATCATCGATGTAATTAACAAAAAATAATATTACACTCATCACGCATCGAACTCGGATTATGACGATTTTTTTTCGTCGATCGTATCTTACCGCTATACCATCAAGCGAGAAAAGGAATTATAGCAAAAAAAATCACCTGACTGAAATTGAAGATAAATAATAATGCCACAACAACCGTGCAGAGATTGTGGTAGCTTGAATATCGATCACGATAGTTCATCCGGTAGCTCATATTGTGCAAACTGTGGTATCGTCTTTGAGGAATCCAATATCGTCGCAGATGTTGGATTTACAGAGTCATCTTCTGGACAAGCGCATGTAACGGGTACACTAGTTGCTCATGATGCTAGTAAGCTACATAGATTTCTCTTCCTTATCTTCTAATTCAATTATCTTTATAGCCGGAACAAGCAGAGAATCGAGAGATAAGACAATACAAGAAGGTAAGTGAATTATTTCAAATTATATACATAGTCTCACACTTTATTTACAGGTAAACGTCGCGTCAGACAACTCGCGGCCGCTCTTAGAATATCAGAAGCTGTAGCGGAATCTGGAGAGCGAATATACACGCTAGCAGTACAAAATAATTTCATAAGAGGTCGTAAAGCGGTCTACATAGTATCAGCTTGTCTATATGCTGCCTGTCGTTTACAGAAGGATTCACACATGCTGATTGACTTCAGTGATTTCTTACAAGTGAGTTGCACAATCTTCCATTATTTAGTTATCTAACAAATCGTTAGATTAACGTATTCGCACTCGGTACTACCTACCTACGTCTGGTTGAAAGGCTTGACTTGAAATTACCTGAAATGGATCCATCTATTTACATTCAAAGGTTCGCATCTTTGTTAGAATTCGGTCAAGAAACTCAAAGGGTAGCGAGTGATGCTACAAGACTTTGTCGACGTTTTGATGAAGATTTTATCAGTCATGGTCGTCGTCCAGCAGGTATCTGTGGTGCTGCACTACTCCTAGCAGCTCGTATGAACAATTTTAGAAGATCTGTTGAAGAGATCGTACAAGTTGTAAAAATTGCTGACGTCACTGTTCAAAAGCGTCTTGACGAGTTTAGTAGAAGTACAGCAGGTGATCTTACCATCGAGGATTTCCGTGATGATCAACACTGGCATAATAACAGAGCTAACGAGGAAGCGTTACCACCAACATTCTACAAAGCTAGACGTAAAGAGAAGATTGAAGAGGAAGCTGCTGCGAAACCTGAGAGCGAATTAGCCCAAAAGCTTCAAAGAGCTAAGGAGAAGAAGCGTAATCTTGAAGCCTCAACACGTCCAAAGAGAAAAAGAAATGATCCAATTCATAAACAATTTGAAGACTATTATGAAACTATATGTGGTGTCAGTGGCGTGTTAGAGGATTTTACACCACAGAAAATAAGCAAAGGAATAGAGAAGGCTCGTGAGGATAGAGCTCGTTATAAGCAGCAGAAATCACGGCAAGACGACGATGATTATTCAGGCTCTGAAATATTTGAATTGGAGTCAGAAGATGGTGATGATGGCAATACATATAGTAGGACTTCTATCAGAAAATCCGATAGACTTCTGCGTAATTCAGAAGAACCAAGTTATGTATATCCGGGTGAGGATGAAGTAAATGATGAACAGGCTTACGAACAAGGTATCAGCAATCAACCAGCAAAGCTCAGAGATATCAGTATCAATCATGTGGTTACTACTCCGATAAACAATGATCCCGAGACTCCTTCTAGAGATGAGGAAGAAGAAGAAGAACGAGGAGAGCGAGGAGAACAGGAAGAAGAGGAAGAAGGAGAAGAAGAAGAAAGGAAGGATGTTGAACTTGAGGAGGAACTTGATATAGATCACAATGAAAAAGATGATGAAGACAATGAAGAGGAAGTTCTTGACACCAAGGAGGATGAAAACGGTGCGGAGGTCATCAATGATGAAAATATCGATATGGAAAAAGCTCATAATACACCCAACCAACCTGATGACGGAACTGTAGAAGAAGCAGGTTCACCATCCGCCGCCCCATTATCCGAGCAACAACCCGGAGAAGATGATTCTAACGAGAAGGATGAGAATGAAAAATATGATGACAAAGAAGGTGAAGAAGTAGTCGAAGAACCAGGTGACCCGGATGTTAAATCTTCAGCTCCAAATGAAGATGATGAAGGAATAACGCAAGAGATAACACAAGCACTTGGTGATCCAAACATTCGCTCGCTTGCAAACACACTCGATAATGTTGATGAGAGACGTAGAATCGAGCTTGAAAGGAGGAACGCAAACGTCGATGAATTACAAGGTCTAGATGAATCTGAATTAGATGATATGATTCTAGGAGAAGATGAGGTTCGAGTTAAAGAGAGAATATGGATGGAATTTAACAAGGATTATCTAGAAAAGATTGCCCTTCACCAGGCTACTGGTCAAGATCAGCAGAAGAAACCTCGTCGTAAGAAACGTAAAGCTAAAGACCAATCAGCAAAACCAGAGAATGCAGCTGAAGCGGCATCACAAGTACTCAAGCAGCGTAAGATTTCCAAGAAAATTAATTACAATGCGCTCGATGGACTCTTTAAGAAGGACACAGGCACACCCGAAATTAATAGTCTTGCACCTGGAGAAGTAGATGATAAGGATGATGATAAAGAAGATGCGAAAGAGGATGAAGAAGAAGAGGGCGAAGACCAAACAGCACTTGAATATGGTGCAGAATTTTCTGATAATGATATGGATTAATTGTTGTTTATATAGATAGCTGTTGTATACTTATCTAATTTATCTAATTTGTTAATGAATACGAGATAGCGAATGAGTGATTATGTTGTGTTCCTGACTAATTGTCAGGTTGCAATTATACTATTGCATCATGGATGATGTGATTTTGCATACATAGTTTTGAGATCAATCTGAATATTCTTTACTGCCTCTATCTCAGTTAAGAATGTCTTACAAAGTGCATTGGTATAGAAGCGTTTGGTATGCTGTAAGTAGCAGTAAATTTTGATGAAACGGGTGACTGAATGTGCAAGTAGACAATAATTGCCATACTTGTAACAGTATGTGAGCCTGGTTCTTGGGATGCGCTCTCCAACGTGAGTTTTGTCTGACGGTGAAACCCATACTAACAGTATCTAGCTTGGTGCTGGGAAAGTACAAGCAAAAAACCTATGGTATAAATTCTTACATGCAACAGTGGTATGGCATCAGGCCAGGACTTTAATGTCGCCAGTGCAATTACTTTCGGTAAGTGTCAGTTTTTCTTATTTATATAGCACTGATAACAAATTACAGGTATTATGATCTTAACGTGCGCGTTAGGAAGTATCATAACAAACAAGTAGGATAGCTGAGGTCTTTTTGCGCAAAACTTTAACATTCTATGCAGTGTCGGATTGAAGTGGACATTCGTCCTTGGTACATTTGGGTAAGATTTATAGCGAGGGTGATGTGAACATTTTTAATGGAACTCCAGGTATATACCATATGGTTGGGGTCTTTATATGAATTCAATTAAGGAGAACTACGTGTAAGTTTTCGTACGCATGAAAAATTTCATTTTCTAAAAATTTTCAACTAGTTGGTTACTTCTATTTGGAGCCGCATTCTGTGGTATTTCAGCAGGTCTCTTTTGGAGTAGTGAAGGTAGTGTTTTTGTTATATACCCGGCACCCGAAGAAAGAGGAAAATACTTATCCGCATGGGCGGTAGGTAAAAACTTAGGTAGATGATTTATAACGATTATCGATCATAACTGATAGTTTTTCAGGTCCAGCCCTTGGTGGTGCTATTAATTTGGGTATCAATGCCAAACGTATACAAGGTGGATCAGTCGATTCAAATACCTGTAAGTATTCAGGATGATAATAATACCACGGCTGACAAAATAAAGATATTGTATTTGCGGTATTGATGTGTGTCGGTTGTGGTATAGCATTCTTGCTGCCGTCACCGGAGAAAGTCGAAAGAAAAGACGGATCAAAAGTCAAAGTTGCACCTCCAGTGCCTGTCTGGGATGCTATCAAGGCATACTGGAGATCACTCACCGAAAAGAGAGTAAGCGTAAGGTTTTCATTTTTATGTCTACTAATAGAGATCTCTAGATACTTCTACTACTCCCACTGTTTTTCTTCTCGTTCTTCTACTACGCGTACATGAGCGCATATCTCACACGGACTTTCAACGTTCGTAGCAGAGCTTTCTCAAGTTTAGTATCACCGATGGGCGGTGTTTTGTCGTCCTATCTCGCATCTTTAGTTTTAGACTCAAAGAGACTCAAAGTGCGCACGAAATCGACATTCCTTTTCTTCGTCTTGCTATTCCTTCAAATTGGGTTATGGGTGTGGTTGTTAGTTATACACTATGTATACAACAATGAGTACAGCCATCTCGATTGGAGTCATAACAAGTTTGCTATATTTTATATCCCAAATATCCTTTTCTTCTTCAATTCTTATACCGGACAATCACTTTTTTACTGGACTGTCTCTAATTTCTCAACTGAACTCAACGAGTTGACACGTTATGTCTCAATTATAAGATCAATAGAGTCAATGGGTATGTATAGACCATTCTAATTTTTGGAGAAACGCGTACTGATAATTACCTATAGGTCAATCATTGAGTTGGATTTTGACTAGCAATGCTGCAGGCGTGGATGCCAGCGGCAGCGGTCTTATTATAGTGAATCTCGTCGGTATTGTCGTATCACTTGGCATTGCATCACCGATTTTCCTTCGCCTAAATCACCACAAAGCGAAAGAGTATGACGATTACTTCATATCAGAAATGTCGGAAACATCCTCAGAAAAATCGAAGGAAATTGAAATTTAAACTAAACTTCTTAATTAAACACTACGGATTCAATTATACTTGTATTTTTCACTTACCTCATTGCATAGATGTCTTTCCAAATGCTTTGGTCTTCTAATATAGTTTAGATAAAGTTTAAAAGCTTAAGTTGAAAAAGTACATCAGTGAAGAATTACCGAGTGATGTTGTTGTTGTAACTGACCGGCTTGGGTGCTGAGAAGATGATATTTCAACTGCTGGCAAATTACTGATGAAAAGCATACTCCATGATACCATATATCTAGACGATTGGCTGCTTATAATTTTGCGAAATTGATCGAAAAGGCTTTTGCTGAGTATTGGCTGTACTCAACGACATGCTGAAAGTCACGACGCGAACTAGGATGGTTTTTATAATAGCTTTCTTTCTATAAATAGTGATTTGAGCATGGTCGATAATTGTCGGTTCATATACTATAGCGTGGTGATCAGATTACGCTGAATTAACAACCAATCTGACCGCTACTAGGGACAATATTTCATTTGGTGCTTAGTTCCTTCCCCTAATTAACCAAAAGGGTACTGATTGATATCAGATTCCACATACAACCAACTGTATTCAGATTGTATTTCAGTTCTGCGATCGGCTATACCAGTGAGGGACTGTGATAATATGATGGCAACAACTATATCTTGAAATATTAGGACATTGTCGATGTTAGATTCTCCTGGTTGAAAGTACAAACGCGTTATTTGAAGCTACGTTGATCGCGAATTTAATGTCAGTGCATTTAATTGATGGTCCCTAGTCTGGCGTATTTTACATAAGAGCGGCAAATATGATTCTATTCAGACTGTTAAAGTTGGTAGGGAGATATAAATACTAAAGGCTTCCCATTTCGTAATGCGACTATCGCCAAAGTAAAGTCACCTTGAGTAATGAGGACATAACGTGTACAATGAGAGTGTTATGTTTCGAAGTAATTGTGTATGATGAAAAGAGTATTATAACATTTTAATATCTTCCATATCGGGAGATGGAGATCGTCGGAGTCGAGATATGATGAGATAAACGCCACTTGAGTATTACAGAACCCAAACTATTGTCCATATTGTTTAAATAAACGTGCATCTCCCATTTCTAAGCCTTCGGATCTTAGAAAGTCAACGAGATCAAACTCAGGAAGACTATAAAAGATGATAATAAATAAATAAAGAATAAAGAATAAATAAATGTATAATTTATTTACATTTCTCTTTTTAAACCGAATTTAACAATTTCAAATTTTTTAAAATCATCCCGCCTTCTAAGCGTGGGTTGTTGGATCTTTCACCTCGAAAACCACCCTTACGCAGAAAATGCAGCGCTCATTCCTCAGACAAGCATGTGCTCTTCGTGGGGCTAACTTTGCTAAGCTCGTTAGTTTTTATACTCTCTATTCTTCCTAGCTAACGTTCGGACAGTCACGCCCAGCTCTCGCTCGTACTTACGCTACAGCTAAGCCAGGTGAATAAATATCGTGGAAAAAATATTCTGCTCACACTTTTTAGCTGCTTCAGAAGTTTCAAACATCCTTGAGCAACGTATCTCAGGCGCCGGTGCTGCTGGTGATGTTCAAGAAACTGGACGTGTATTGAGTGAGTTTTTTTAAGCTCTAAATATCTTTTCTAACCTTTCACAGCCATTGGTGACGGTATTGCCCGTGTTTATGGTCTCCGTAACATCCAAGCCGAAGAGATGGTTGAGTTCGCCTCAGGTGTCCGCGGTATGGCTCTTAACTTGGAAGCTGACAACGTCGGTATTTCTATCTTCGGTTCTGACCGTGGTATCCGTGAAGGTGACACCGTCAAGCGTACCGGTCAAATCGTCGATGTCCCAGTCGGTCCTGCCCTTCTCGGCCGTGTCATTGACGCTCTTGGTAACCCAATTGATGGTAAGGGTCCAATTGAAGCTGCTGAGCGTCGTAAGGCCTCAGTTAAGGCTCCAGGTATTCTCCCACGTACCTCCGTCTCTGAGCCAATGCAAACTGGGTGCGTAATTTTCTAAAAATCCGAAGATTTTTACTCATAATCTTATTACAGTATTAAGCCAGTTGACTCCATGGTTCCAATCGGTAGAGGTCAAAGAGAATTGATCATTGGTGACCGTCAAACCGGTAAGACCGCTGTCGCTGTCGACACTATCCTTAACCAAAAGAGATGGAACAACGGTAACGACGAAAAGAAGAAGCTCTACTGTGTTTACGTCGCTGTCGGTCAAAAGCGTTCAACCGTCGCTCAATTCGTCCAAACCCTCGAAGAAAACGACGCCATGAAGTACTCAGTTGTCGTCGCTGCTACCGCTGCTGAAGCTGCTCCACTTCAATACTTGGCTCCATTCACTGGTGCCGCTGTCGGTGAATGGTTCCGTGACAACGGTCGTCACTCACTTGTCGTCTTTGACGATCTTTCAAAGCAAGCCGTTGCTTACCGTCAAATGTCACTCTTGCTCCGTCGTCCACCAGGTCGTGAAGCATACCCAGGTGATGTTTTCTACCTTCACTCACGTCTTCTCGAACGTTCAGCTAAGATGTCAGAAGCCAACGGTGGTGGTTCCATGACTGCTCTCCCAGTTATTGAAACCCAAGGTGGTGATGTCTCAGCTTACATTCCAACTAACGTCATTTCTATCACTGACGGTCAAATCTTCTTGGAAGCTGAACTCTTCTTCAAGGGTATCCGTCCAGCCATTAACGTCGGTCTTTCCGTCTCACGTGTCGGTTCATCTGCCCAAACCAAGCTCATGAAGTCTATCGCTGGTTCCCTCAAGTTGTACCTTGCCCAATACAGAGAAATTGCATCTTTCGCTGCCTTCGGTTCAGATTTGGATGCTTCAACCAAGTTCTTGCTTAACAGAGGTCAACGTCTTACTGAACTCCTTAAGCAAGGTCAATTCGCTCCTATGGATGTTGCATTCCAAGTCCCATTGATCTACGCAGGTATCTCTGGTCTCTTGGACAAGATCCCAGTTGAAGATATTACTCGTTGGGAAGCTGACTACTTGAATGCACTTAAGTCACAAACTGAGTTGTTGAAACTCCTCGGCACTGGTCTTCCTTCAGACGAAACCAAGCAAGCTATCGAAAAGAGCGTCAAGGAACACGTCGAGTCATTCTTATCAAATTAAGCTTAGAATGAAATTGAATTGATAATAACACAAATTACAGCTCTTTCTTTTTACTTACACAAAATGAATATGAAATTTTTACCTGGCTTATGGCGTGAGCGTGATATAGATCGTGAGTAGTGTGAAACCTCATCTATTATATATTGTATATTGAGGAGTAAGGAGGAACGATTTTTCAGCAATTATGAAAACAAGGATAATTTAGTAATTCTAATGCTACTTGTTCGTATTATTCTATGATCCTATTAAAGTATTAAGTTTCGTGGTCATACTAGCTCATCAACTCTTGCATTAGAGAACCATAGAGTGAACTCGTGTGGTTTGTGGTCCTCCCTATAAACATGCAATTGATACTTCTGAATTTGTCTCCAGATGATAAGCCAATAGATCTGAAAAAAGGTAGCTCATAATATTTATACAACAGGTTTGTTCGTCGTTTATTTGTTCGTAAAGTCAGAACTTGTGGAGAAACTGCTCTGTTAGCACCTCGAGGGACCCCGTAATAATTGAAAAAGCAAGTCACCTTGTGGATCTACTGTTCTAGACATGTTTTTTCATTCTGAATTCAAGAAATCAAGGGTGTACATTATATTCTCTGTTTAAAGAATGGTGAATGTGCATTATTGACATGTCTTATCATGCGTATTTTGTGCAGGTAGTTCACCTCGATGTGCAACTCGAGTGATGAGCAAAATAGACATCCATGATAGCCTAGCTAACATAACTAATGTATGTGATTCAGATGTAGCTGCATAACCTTCTCACAGAGCGAAAATTTATTTTGGGAATATCCAGAAAGACATAGACAAATTGAAGCTTGCTTTCATAGATAGTTATGGCTTTAATATCGAGCATTTGAGGTGTAGCATATAATTACTAGCATTTAGCCAACGTCGCGCTCAATGAGCTCAGTGTTTTACCCCCTCTGCCTAGCAAGCTCACATAGAGCTTCTTTTCCTATCCTGATATCGACTCCGTTAAAACTGGTATAATAACATAAAGCTGTCGGATTGAGACTTCCAATACGATAAAGGTTTCCATAATACCTTAAAGTGGAAACAATTGAAACAACGCTCGAGGTTGTTGACCATACCCGTTGCTATTATATTAATATCTACTACAAGGTTTCAGATGTTGATGGTAATGAACATCAGTGAGAAATTAGATGTTCCAGATAAGCAGTGCAAGGTGATCTTAGCCATTGTATGTTCCAACAGAGGCTCAAGTAGAAGCATAATTATAGTGAGCAACGATTAACGCATATCGGTATACCGAACTGTTTAATAACTTAACAGCTTCTATACATTAGTAATTGTTGTATATCACTATAAATTGAATACCATCACTCAAACTAATTTGATTTACTTTCCTCTGATAGCAAAACCAAAGAAATGGCTTTGAATATCCAATAAATGAAATGGCTATATCAAACGTTAGCGGATGCAATTCATCTACGTCATAAAAGTATAGGCGGCAGATTATGTATTAAGCAGATCGGAGAATAATGTACGTACTAAATAAATAACAGACTCTTGAGAAAGCTATTTTTGGTTTTAGCAGTTAAATAAATTCCCGATTGACAATGTTGTGCCGCCGCTATTAAGTAGCGTACCTATCGTACCTACGCAGTCGTTTTAGTAGTTGAATTAGAGTAACTATCTGATTAAATTACAAATACACTTATGATCAATGTGTACGCACGGACATTTCGATTGAATGGGAGTGTACTATCAGTTGACAGATGTAGAACAGATGGATAAATGTACTTCTATAATATATATATATTGTAATATAACAATAATAATTAATATTTATTACTTAATAATACTTATTTTACGGTAAACATAAAAATACACCGTTGTTCTAATTATAGAACAGATTTTGGTTATTTCGGGACGGCTTCTTCGTGGATCATAACAAGCAAGGGCATTTCAATAAACTGTAAATTTGTCCGTTTGAATATCAATCTTATAGAAACTAGCTCTATTGTAGGCAGCGATAGAATATCATCATAGAATAGACATCAATCAACAAAGAAGACATGGGAAGACGTAAGATACAAATTAAACCTTTAAAAGTACGTCATTTTACTAGTTAATACCCTACCCACTCACCTTCTTATCCGATAGGACGACCGCAATCGCTCAGTAACCTTTCTCAAGCGTAAAACGGGGTTATTCAAGAAAGCTCACGAACTAGGCGTTCTATGTTCAGCTGATGTTAGTACTATATACCCATAGTACAAGCATTACTAACCCCTTATCAGGTTGCAGTTATTGTCTTCGGACACAATGGAAAACTCTATGAATTTTCCAGTGGAAATATAGAGAAGATATTGATGAAGTATACAGAGCATGAGGGAGAATCTGAGAGGAGGTGTCCACGTGATTTCAACGACGACAACGAGAGTGAGCAGGACTTTAACGAGTTCGAGGAAGAACGCGTGAAGGAGGAACCAGAGGTACAGGTGAAAGCGACGACGGAGACGCCCACACCTGTGAAATCTGAACCTGTAAAAGAAGACATCATTAAAGAGGACATCAAACCACGAATAGAGATTGGCGATTTGGATGATAAGCCATCCTCAATGCCTAGCACTCACGCAGGGCCATCGTCTTCATCGCTTCCACCTCCACCTCGGTCACCGAAACCAGTCAGTCCATTTGACCCCTCGAAATATTCACCTTACCCTCCTTTGTCGTTTTTGCCTGGATATCCACATTCTCCGAATACACAAGCACAGCATGACCAAATGATGAATTGGCAGTATGCACAGATGCACGCACACGCGGTATCTCAACATCAACAACAGCAAACACGACCACAACAATCCACAAATCAATTCTTGTCCCCATCTAATACACCAGTAGTACAATCACATTCACCACAAGCCAGCCAATCTATGCTACAGACTCCCAACGTTTCAAGTGTACCCAATATGGGCTCTATGCCTTGGTATAATAGTATGCCACCAATAGCATGGCCGACACCCGCGCCTGGATTATCAGCATCAATGTTGATGGATCCATTTCAATTCCCACTTGATGGACTCTCTACAAGTCCTTCTGATGGTCAATCAGGTTTCCAATGGCCCATTCCGCCGAAAGAAGCAACGAATCAGAATAATTCAACCACTGCAGCTGGATCTGAAGGTGAATTATCTGCTAATAGTGGTACGACTTTAGAAGTACCCAATAGTAAAGAACCAATTCAATCACCCCGATCGACAAAACGAGCACGAACGAATTGAATGAAATGCATATCAGAGTAACATAGGATTCACACTCTTTAACATATTTATTCCACAGGGAGGAATAACATCCTTTTTCTTATTGTAGTTTGACTTTTTTTTTTAATAATAGATGAACAATTTCTACAAACAAAATAGATTTAAATAATTTCTTTGTCAGAAGCGTGATTGACTAAATCCCAGTCGATCCTATCACTAATTTCCCTTATATTACTAACAAAGTGATCTTGAATTTCATTACCTTTTCCAGCTGCAATTTTTAATATCAACTCGTTTAATGGTGTTGAGCCTAAAATATCAACATGATCACCAGTATGATCACCACCACGTAAATCCATTGAATCAGGTTTATGGTCAATTTCATAACTAACTATTCTTGAGTTACCTGGATTATATCTTCTATCTGGTCTCCGCCATCCATTCGAACACATTGATCCTAGAGACATAAGTGAAACTGTACCATCACCTTGTCCAAATTTAACACCGTTGCTAACTTGTGGGTTTTCTTCCGGTAAATTAAGATCATTATCAATTGCATTTTGCGCAGTAAGTGGTAAATCATCATTACTTTCTTCCGTCTTATCGCAATCATCTGCCTCGCATTTACCAACTTCCATATCTGATTGTAATCCTTGATGTGTTTTTGGTCCTTCAGTGTAATAATATGATCTTTCCGTTGGTTTTCCAACACCGTAGATACAATAGATTGACATTGAAGGTGCATTTGGTAATCTAGATTCTAATGGATTTGACCATTTAGTCGGATCGTAGTTATTTTCATCTAACTTTTTCTCGTCGATCTCAATACCATATGAGTAGTTATTGTGCATCATTTTTTGCCATACTTTCGGTGTATTAGTGAGTACGTAATTATTGGCATCCGTTATTGTGTAGTTATGACGTGATAGCGTTTTATTCTGATTTGGATCCATTACATAGTTGTCACGTATAGAAAGGAAGCGACCATAGGTATCAGTTGTATTCTCGGGATCATCTGGTGCATATGTAGAATTACCCCAAACTGCATCACCACCTTTCATCCACATTCCTGCAATACCAAACCAAGATCTGAATAAATCTGCACGTTCTTCTTTTGAGAAGAATTTCTCTAAAGCATAAGCACCTGCAGGATTAAGCTCTACTGTATCTTTCATTTCACCTGATAATAGTGCAGTCATTGCTATAAGGTCGTTAGTTTGTAATCGAGCAATAGCAAGTTCATCACCTTTGGGTACGCCCAGGAGTGTTCCAGAAATATTTATAAGGTTTTCAATGTGGTCTTCTACCCAAGTGTTTCCACCTCCACCGTATCCTTCAGCCTCTACCCATTTCATGAAGTACATTAAAACAGTTCCACCCATTGAGTGTGACACGAGGGTTGTCTTCTTTCCATGAATCTTCTTGTTCATCTCAATCCTACTCTTGACGCGTGTGAAGTAGTGATCTCTGTTTTCTAGGTTGCTATACGCTAATCGCCAGCTGATAGGCATGAGATGAAAGTACTGTGAGAGATGTTAATTGTACTCACTCATAAGCGGCCATTTCGAGGTCTTGAATGGTACTTAGTTAAGATATATGTGTTTTATTTAAGTTCCACTCACTATTTGTGTCATCTAAATTTCTCAACGAAAGTACTATAAAGCAACTCAGGACTCACAATTTATGCAAGCGAGATTCTCTATAATAGGTCTCCAGACCCAGTATCTTAACCTGGATTAGAGCGTGTTTTACTAAATATATAATTGTAACTCACCCCTGCATGAACATACTCGCCGCATCCAAACCCTGTGCAGGTCTTACGCGTACACCTGGTGGATCCAATCCAGTTTCACTGAATATGTCAGTATAATTCATTTGTAAAAAGATATTACCCACCTATCTAAAGATATTTGACGTATCCATTCATTCTTATCAGCAAAAATAGATTTAAACATGCTTGAATTGAGTAAGTTACGTCCTTAAACAAGAACAGCACACTCACGTATGGGTTCCCCAAATCCTCTGACGGAAGAAACTCAAACTATCAGCATCGGTCGACCAAGATTCAAGACCTGTAGTGATAACACCTGGGAAGAGCATCAACTGAGGTATGTTTAATGTTTTATAACTTCAAATATCAAAATAACACACCGGTGAATCAGCTGTAAGTCCCTCTTCTGCAGCTGCCAAACCGGTTTTGAAACCTCTCGAACTGAACCATAATTTAGCGTCAGATATACGCGTAGTTAAATCCTCGAATAAGTATTCCCATTGGGCACCTAATCCAGATAAATCAAAATCAGGTAAATCCGCCAGCCCATTCGGCAATGGTGCTAGAATGATTGATGCTAATGCGAAACCGATAGTTAAGAAAAGTGGTAGAAGGAATCTACGTGTTTTAACAACCCTTTTTGTACGTTTCAATGCACCTTTTGTGCTTTCCTCAGCGTGTTGTAAGAATGGAATCTAAATTGTTAGATAATCTAATAATCGTGCCTGTTCTTCTCACCTCGGAGAGATCGACTGTTGCCGTTAGGTGTGTATGTTTACATGAATATAGCACTCACTCTCATGTAATGGCGTTCCAGGTGCTACCTATATCTATGTAAGGAAGTACAGTTTGATAAGATATCCAACATACGACAGAATATGATTTACGGCTAGGATCATGTCTCAATTTAACATCTAATTCAGTCGCTCGGCTATCGTCATCAGTCTTCTTTTTACGACGTTGATAAATTCCCATAGAAGATGATCGTTCTATCGGAAAACTCCTTCAAGGCGCTCAGCCATGACGAGTCTGACGCATTTAGATTTAACATATGTATTATATACAGGTGATAGTCACTTGAGCTTTTTGTTAGCTTTAGTTACTTTACTGCCATTTGCGTAAGTTGATAAACTTATCAGTACGTCGCTCTAATCAATTCGATACAGAATCTTATCAGGATATGTCACACTTGTTTATTTCAATAGAGACGCTGTCATATTAAACGCATTCGCTGGTCAACTCGCTAATGAAGCTCTCAATTGGTTGCTTAAACGTATATTCAAGCAGCCTCGTCCCTGTGGGTAACAGTATATTAAATAGTTAATCAATTAATCAATATACATATAGTTATAGGTACAGGTTATGGAATGCCTTCTTCACATGCTCAATTCGTTGCCTATACTGCGATTTTCATCACATTTCACCAGATTCAACGGAATGGTTACCCTGGTATGGAGTCAAAATTGGCATTTCTGGTGGCTATAATGATAGCCTATAGTAGACATCACTTAAGTTACCACACTACCACTCAAATAATTGTCGGGTTTGTCATAGGTATGGTATTCGGAGCTGTCTATTTCACGCTTACCGAGTTATCTTGTACCTTGAGGTTCTCCAAGAAGACACTCATAGGCAAAATTTGCTGGCTATTACGTCAAACCCGTAGTTTAATAGTCAACAATCTCTCACTTAACGATCAAACATTAGCTGCTAGAGGAAATTGAACACATTACACATTAGATTTTGTAGAGTAAACATGTATTATTCAATAGTATAACAATGCAAGTAATAAGTGAGTGAAAAGTCTATGTCCAACGTGGAGATGAAAAGTGAAAATGGTGATAATCCTATATTAAAATGATGTTGCGTGATGTATAAGTTAAAATCTACTTGGCTGGTTTATCAGCTTTCTCATCCAGAGAGAGCTTCGGTGATTCTTGATCTGATAAGTTGTAGTTAATAAATTCATTCTCATCCTTCTCATAATATTGAAGTTTTGAGATAACTGGAATGGATATCAAAATACTAACGAATAAACCAATGAAATTGATGTAAATGTGCACTGGTGATGTCGTTGAAGTAGTTTGTGAAATTGCCCAAGCGACTGTCTGACCAAGTGCTTCGAAACTACGTAAAATACATACGTATGTCGACAGATTATTGACACCGCAAGCGTAGTGACCTACAACCCAGTATAGGTAATTTTGTGAACCCTAAAAAATTAGTTAGAAAAGTACTTCAATAAGGGTAATTACTCACTTGACCAATAAAGTTCATGAAAAAGACAACTGGGAATGCTCTATTGAATACGGATGATGCACCGTCGAAATCTAATCCAATACTGTCATTGTCACCATAAATAGAACGCAAGATTGCTATCCAGGTCCATAGTCCCATTTCGAGAACGAAGAGAATACCGAGCATAGTCATACCCTTTGTCTTCTCGCTCCAACGTTTGCTATCCAAAAAGAATCCCATCATGGTTGAACTTATAATGGCACCAAATGGACTAACAAAACTAGACAGAGCTCTAGTCCTAACGTTGAAGTATAAACTCGTAAAGTTTGATTGATAAGCATAGTAGAAGTAACTCATGAAGAAAAGTGGGAGCAACATGAATACTCTTGGTTCTCTGAATGCCTTCAATGTACGTGTCATTTCAGTAAAGAAACCATCTGTCTTTCTGACTTCAACTTTTGAACCATCACGTCTGTAAATATTGTTTGGATTTGGGAAAAGGAAGGAAATAGCGAAACCAGCAGCCATCAAACTGAAGAAAACGATGTAGACGTCTGGTGAGATGTTTCCAGATTCATATGAGTGAACGTTGAAACCCAAACTGATTGAACCACCTAATGCTAAAGGTGCAAGGTTCTTTGCGATACCCCACAAAGCAAGGTATCTACCTCTATCGTCGTTTGATGGAAGTGAAGAGAAAATGGTACCCTCTGTAGCCCAAAATGCAGCAGCACTGTGGATTATTGTTAAATAAAGATACGCTAAAAAATTTCACTTACCTGATACCACAGAGTACGCTACCACCGATAAGGAAGCCATCATTGTGAGCAATAGAATTGTAATAAAGTGCTGCACCATCTGACACGAGTCAATGGGAAGGTCTACTCGACAACGATTACACTTACAGACACAGAAGAAAGCGCATCCGAGAATAAGGACAGGCTTGAGTCCGACATAGGAGATAATAGGGGCAGATAGCAATATACCGACAGTCATGAGTGCATAAACCTAGGAATTGTTAGGAACTTTCGGAGCGAGACGACTTTACATACGAGAGCATTGGCTGTAGCTATAGCCTTTACACTACCAAAACCACCAGCACCTAAATTACCGATGCCTTTAAAAAAGTTAGAATCTGCTATCGAGGAAGCCAAATCGATAACCCACAATCGAACATTCCTGGGAAGAGTGAGTGGGAGTGATAACATTAGTATAATACACCTACCAGGTTCACATAAAGTGAGTATGTTGGCTATTAATCCTGCATATGTTACAGATTGGAAGAAAGTTGGTTTTTTAAACATCTAGTGGCGTATTAGGAAGCAGTATTGGTTTGACAAATAGACTGACAACCAAATATATATATTATTATTTTGCCGTCCTAGCAATCACTAAGCAATAAACCCTGGGTAACCGATTTAGATGTCGAGGAACAATAGTTAGCACGCAATAGCGAAAATTCGCAATTTCAAAATGCGAGAGTAAATAGGTACACTATTATCCATATATGGTAAGTATTAATATATAAGCACGCAATCCGACGCTTTTGGATCTCTAATTGTCGAGACTTCTAATCTTGTCGCACGAGAGATTGTTCTGTGAGAGGAGCTTTAGACATTACATGTGTAATATATATATGTTGTTGATATAAGATGTTTTAGGATGTTTGCATATTTCGCCACTAATGGGTGACTATATCATGGTATCGTCATATAAGAAACTCGATAAATAGCCAGATAGAAACGTGAATAAGAGATGACTGATGGTATCATATACAAATACGACGGTGGCAAGTCTACATAACGAACCCCGTGAGAAGATCGACCGTCACAGTCCTGGTAATAAAACGAGCTTGAAAGGGGAGATGCAGAGAGATGAATTACAGAAATCTGAAATATGATAACTATACCATGATATTATTTAATAAAATTACAATAAATTTTTATCTTATTTTTCGAAGCTGAGGAAGGCAGATTTTGTGAGATTGGCTTCTTTAGCTTTACGTAGTAGTGAGTAAATTTGATATAAGAAATAGAATAAAAAAAGTAAATACTAACAAACTAATAGTGCCATTCAAAAGACGTGCTCACGGTCGTAACAAGCCAGGTGCTTCCAGAGGACACGTTAAGTCAGTTCGCTGCAGCAACTGTCGCCGTATGGTACCAAAGGACAAGGCCATCAAGAGATTCACCGTCAGAAACATGGTCGAAGCTGCCGCTGTCAGAGATATCAGTGACGCCTCTGTCTACGCAGAGTACGTCGTTCCAAAGCTCTACTTGAAGGTCGCATACTGTGTCTCATGTGCTATCCACTCACGTGTCGTCCGTGTCAGATCTCGTGAAGACCGCCGCAAGAGAGCACCACCAGCAAGACCTCGTTTCAGAGATGGCAAGAAGGTAAACCCTGCTGTTGCATCACAAATGGACTCAAGAGCTGGTGGTAAGTAAAGTGATAGACTATTCGACGTTTTTATTAATTTACTATTGCAGGTAACGTTGCTAACGCTCCAGCACCATTGGTTGCAGGTGGCGCAAAGGCTTAAACTGAATGTACAGCAAGTTTGCATGAATTCGCTACATAAAAAGCTTACGATTTCTGTGTTCTTCTAAGTGTTTTGATGTGTTTTTTGTGTCTTCACTTTTGCCTTCTCGTTTGAGATATTATGTGAAATAGAGAGTTATTTTAATATAAATAGGTTATATATACTAAGCAACTAATGTAAATACATATCCCCTTCATTTAGTCTCTTCCTCTCGTTACCATCTCTTAACAACTTACGCTCATATGCTCAGAGGGCGTACGAGGCTATCTCTACTAGAATCTCAATTGAGAAGCTTTAACGCATTCGTATCTAGTTATGGTGAGTGTTTTATCATCTTATTTGCACGCATGTTAATCCATCTCTAGGCTATACTCAGTCCAGGTAAATAATGGCAAATGCAATCAACGCGATATGCTAACAATTGAATAGTACTACGCCAACTATCGTCCCTTCCACAAGCCAATCTGTAGCTTTACCACCAGGTCAGACGCTTTCAAAATCCTTACAAGATTCGCATGCAACACTCAATCATGCTTTAGGATCTGCAAATTACAATAACATTGTTAATTCTCTACGGCGGTCTTATCATCTCACTACTGCAGTCTCTTTTCCTGCTTATGCTATCTCTTATACACTCGATTTGATGCTTCAAGATCCTATACCCGATGATTCAATGCTTGATGGCGCAACTTTACTATTCAAGTATGCTCGCAAGATAGACGCGGTACCTTATGACACTAGCACCGTTGAATTATTCGCAAAAGTCTTTTGTCATCTTGGCCAACACGAGCGGGCATTTAAACTTCTACGTACATTTAGGCGTTTAAATAAATTTGTTGGGGTAGACGTTATAGAGAGCGTAGCCAAAAGTATGGAAGATGTAAAGGAATACGCAATGTCTTTAGACACACTCTCAATGATTCCATATGATGAAAAACCAACAATAAACATCCTCAATTTGCGCTTACGTTCGTCAATCGCTTGCGAAGACTACAAAAGAGTTAATCTAGTAGAGTTTGAACACTTCGACATTACTCCAAATCAGGATACCTACCATGCATTGATATTTGGTGAACTTTTAAATGGAAATTTGGAACAATCGAAATCATATCTTTTTCAGATGCGTAATAGTGGCTTTACAGATAACGTTGCTACTCATTTGGCGATTTTACGGGCATATAGAAGTTTAGGTATAGATCCAACACTCGAACATCACGCACTTAATGATACTGCTAAATTGGGACTAAATGCTGATGCTAGGGTACTCAATGCGCTCATGATGTTACGTATAGATGCAGAAGATGACAGATTAGCGTTGCGGATATTTGAAAAATTCTTTAACCATTCAAAGACAACGAATGACACATCATTAGAAAGTCTAGTGAAGGAAACACTGGAGTCAAGGAATACTGCATTCAAGAAACCACATCCTGATGCTGCAACCTACGCAATCGTTATACAAGTCTTTGCTCGGAATGGTAATCTTGAAATGGCAAAGTTCTACTATGAGGATTATAAGAAATACATCAACAAGCCAAACAGTCACGTAGAATCTGCTTTTATCAAAGCCCATGTAAGCGCTGGCGAATTACCTGCCGCATTGAATCTACTACGTAATGGTCATATTCGTACATCAGCGAGGTCTATAAACGCTTTATTTAAAGGTGGATTATCAGATGCTAGTGAAATGAAGGGTATCTACACTGCATTACGCCTATTCAAGAGATCAAAATCTAAACCGGATCACAAAACATTAGAATTAATTATACAGCACTTACATAATTTACACATGCCACCATCAAAACTTCTACGCATACTCAACAAGTTAATAGCAATATCATCACATAGAATATCATTGAATATGCGTTTATTTAATATCATCAGATTATCTACGTCTGATCACGTAAAAGCATTTATAAGCCAGCCTTCAAAATCTATTCAAGTGCGCACGCCAGGCGTTGGTAAAAAGCATCCAACTTATATACCCTCTTACGAATCTATATCAAAAATACAAGATTATTTAGAAAGGAAAGGTCAAAATGATGATGGTATGTCAATTACAATTAAGATGCGATTACTAGCAATATCTGGGGAGTTTGAAGAAGCAAAAGCAGTTTTAAAGGAGATTGTTGGCATGGGTTATAAACCAACGAAATATCATTTTGGTGCTTTAATTGAAGGTGCAACACAAAATGGTAATTTTTCACTTGCCAAATCAATTATTCAACAAGCAGGTAAAGCAGGTGTTGAATCTAATTCAATTATGTATTCAATTATCTCTGCTGGATATGCAAAAGCTGGTAAATTAGTTGAAGCTGGTGAAATGTTTGATTGGATGTTAACTAAAAAGATGAAAGTCAACGATGAAACGATTCATCTGCTTGTTAAGGCTCATTTGGATGCACAAAAACCACGTAAAGCGTTAAAGATCAGTAGATGGTTGGATAAACCTCCACAATTACTTGATGACAACATTTTAGCTACATTATATCGTCTCTATGATCATAATGGAATGTACAAAGAATCAGATGAGATCGTCAAACACATTCGTACACCTAATAAAATACTAAGAGACACGATCCGCTTGATGAAGAAGAGAAGAGAGAAGAAGAATGTATATAAGGATTACAGTAGAAGCAATTGGACGAAGGTACACCTATTTCCAGGTGCTCATAAAACATACACACCTCAGCAACTCAAAAGACTTATAATTGAGTGGTCAAAAGTATGGAACAATTCGAGGAAATCTTCTGGTTACAGACGTAGTTTACCACTATCTCGCTATTCACGTAGTAGATTTTTATCAAATAGAAAGCATTTGTAAATTATTTGTCAACTTATAAAATTATAGATTTTGCATAGTTTGAGTAGGGTAGCGCTCAGGGTTGATCGATATGCTTGAAGTGCTTTTGCTGGTTGATGATGGTACCAAGATTGAGCACACTAGAATTGCTTTTAGAGTTTACTTAAGACACCCGCTTGCATACAATCGCAGTGGAAAGTAAAAGAGCCAATTTTTCTTAATAAAGTAAAGTGAAATACTCTAGTGTAAGCGTATGTTTATCGATGCAAATTTTCGTCGACGTTCTTAAAATAGATTCGAGTATATATTATAAACACCAGTGCGAGTAACATGAGATCACCTCTATTCTATTCCATTTTATTTGAAGCAATCGATCATTTTGACATGATGCAGCTACACTAATATATGACTAACATCCATCCGAAGAGGCGCTAATGTAGATACTCTCTACGAGATCGCCGGAGCTACCTTTTTAGATTTGATTTCAGATGTAAAACTTTTTTTATCATCGTCAATTCATCAGATGAGGCTTGTAGTGCCTTACTTTAGGGATCTTGTTCGCCTAAGACACTGTATAACTCTTATGATTGTTGAATTTGATTTCCAATTTCGCATAAAGGTCTCTTGTGTTCCTACATAATTTGCTCTTTTTGTAGTTCTTCCAAGTTTCCTTCTGAGCTGAAGGGTCCAAGCATTTATCTGAATAGATATACTGCTAGATTTTAAAGAACTGTATTGATTAAATTAAATATATCATTAACGTTGTAAGCCATTTGCTGTCTCTTTGGTAAAATACATCTATAGCATTGGCTACTTTGGTTGTATTGGTTTGTAATTCAACAATATCACTTTAGTCTTATTCAATTAGCCTTTCTTGTTAACATCCACTCCTTTTATTGTCAAAAAGTAGGGAAGATATGACGAAACCTTGATTGAATAATCTACCGAGAATCTCTCACCTGACACACCAAGAGTGTTGAATAAAAATGTTCAATAAGTTAATAACTAAAGCTGCTCTATCACTTGGATTGGGTGTTCATACCGCTCAGGCTTCTTCACAAGTGGAAGACCTCTCAGGACCACATGCAATTAGTCAATTAGTAGCTGATCGTGGATTTGATACTCCTTTTTACATTAATGATGATCATTCACCTAAATTCCAAGTATTTGATGAGGCATTCAAGAATATATTAGGTAATAACCCATCTATACAATCAATTGCTAAATCATATGATCCAGATTTTAACGCATTTCATGAGGCACCACTAGTGAGAGGTGATCGCGTTTATTTCTCTTCCAATGCTGGTGATGGCGGATCCGGACCAGATCTTAACAATAGATTATTTTACATAAATCTCAAAGACATAGAGAATAATGGCGTTGATACGAATATTACTGTTACTTATGTCAATCCTAGCGATCAAATACAGATGATAAATGGAATGCAACCTTATTTAGACAATTCAATCATTATTGCTACCGAAGGACGCGAGAATGCAGGTGTTGCACCAGGTCTTTTCCGTTATGAACCTGAAACCAACACTACTACACCACTTTTGACGAGTTTCTATGGAAGGGTGGGTGAGAATTTTTTTCAAGTAGAACAAAAGCTCACGTTGTGTTTATTAGACATTCAACTCTCTTAATGATTTAAAGGTAGGTTTTAATAAAGCAAGTTTTGTTTATCTAAAAGCGATAGATACATTCAAGCAACCAAATCATCTTCGTCGACAGCTTGTACGGATTTTTGCAAGATTTCTCCCCATTCCCTCAACTTCCTGAAATGGTCTATACATTTGATATTAACACAGGTAAAGTGAGACCATTGGCATCCGACTTTGTTCATCCAAATGGAATTGCCTTGAGTCCTGATGAATCAGTCGCTTATGTGTAAGTGTAAAATAACGACGTGGGTACTCATTAAATAACTCATTTAGCACGGATACAGGTGCTATGAATGGTACAGTAAATACTCACCTTCCAGCAAGTATCTATGCATATGATATTATAAACGATGACGGTTTCCTTACTTTCAGAAATCGTCGTTTGTTCGCACATGCTCTCACTGGCGTTCCCGATGGCATACACTGCGATGATCAAGGTAACGTGTGGTCAGGTGTGGGTGATGGTGTTTCAGTTTGGGACAAGCGCGGTGATCTATTAGGTTTAATCAATGTAGGAACTACTTCAGCTAATTTCGTCATCGTTGGAGATGGATTGGTTATCGTTTTGGCAGAAACCGAAATGTTTGCAGTCAGATTAGACAGTTCTGTTAATCCGGCAAAACTTCATTATTCCGAGTAAAACGCTTTTGTTGTATGATTCAGATCATCAATTTATAGACATGTTCGGGTTATATTTAAAAATTTTCTATTGTGAGTTGTGAGATATCCGCGCTTGTTGCTTTGCCATGCAACACTAATTGAGAAAGAACAAGTCCAGTGCCAGGTGCAAGGGAGATACCCCTAAACGTGTGTCAACTTATGTCAAAAGATATATAATACATACCATGGTCCATGTCCTGACGAAACAAAGACATTATCACCAACGACGCTCTTCAACGAAGAGACAATTGGGCGTTTGCGATGCGTAATTGGTCTATAACAGAGCTAAGAGGACGCTGAGTAATGTACAGTGCATTCAAAGCTCGACGTACCTGCTTCTTCAACACGTTAGCATTCGCTAATGAAGGACCAAGTTCATGAACAGCTGACAAAAGCATATCCCATCTTTCTTTTTGTGTCAATGCAACATCGTTCACATCACCTGCTGTCGATGGCAATTCGGGACCTTCATTTTCACCTGCAACGTATACAGACCCATCTGGTCTACTGAATAGTTCAGGTGTACCACTCATACAGATACTGTCAGATCCGAGTATAGTAGTAAAAGCAGCATGAGGCGCTGGTAAGTTATTTGGTTGCAAAATCAAGGAATATCCAGGTAAAGCATCAATTGGAAGGTCAAATTCAGATTGAGGGAAAAGCATTTTGAAAACGCTTGGAGTCCACGGTCCAGCTGCTAAAACTAACTTATCAGCAGGTAACTCTTCGCCGCTTTCTAAAGTTATAACGTTGTTCTTGTATGTCTTTGCTATACCTTTGACAAATTTTGTGCCATTTTTCGTAGCTTCTTCAAAGATGCTAGTAGTGAACAAATAGGGATCTACTTGTGATGTAGTATCCTCATCTGAAACCATTTCATGTGATATAATTCCTCGGGCGTCTTCAAGTGGTTTAGAGATCCAGTCTATGTTTGATTCACTTTTTGCTGGAGGACGCGGTCTAAATGGCTAAAGAATAATCAGTGATTACTTTTAGTCGAAAAATCTACCAACCTCATCATTATCATGTACTACGTTCAGTTTTGGCTTGTTGTCGTTAGTTGATTTGATCGCTTTAAGGAGAACATTCGACGATTGAATGTTACGATATTGCCAGCGTTGTTCACCATTGTATTTATTGGACAGTTTTTTATGTAAATCGTATGAGAGATCTCCTAAACTCTCTGTAGCACTTCCATGCCAATCTTTTGCTAAAAATCCACCTGCCTTACCGGATGCTCCGCATGCGATATCAGTATTCTCAATGATTGTGACATCAACACCATCTTCTTTACTTAGAAAGTATGCAGTACAAACTCCAATTATACCACCACCTATAATTACTACGCTTGTCATCGTCGTCGCTTATCAAAATCATTTGACACAATGAGCCCGCTTAGAGACTCGGCTCTCCGTTATTATTTGGATATAAAGGAATGTTTAAAATAACAAAAATTAAAAGAGAGTATACAAATTATCCGAAATAATTCCCATTAAAAGTGCTTTAAGATAACCAGTAAGAAAAAGATAAGAAAACTCCGCGAGAAAAATTTACACTATATCCTGAAATTGTGGGGCAATTTAATGCTTGTAATGCACTTCATTTTCTATCGTTTGGATGTTTGGGGATTCCAATGGAATACTGTGAACATTTTGATGTGGTTTGTGGTTGTCTTCACTGTCATCATCATCTACAAATGATTTTTCATCAAATCTGGATGTACCAGCTGAGGATCTTAATCTTTCTCTTCTCATCGAAGAAGTGATAGATTCAGCTTCCATTTCGTGTTCATATTCGTCATCATAATAGCTTTCATCATCATGTTCATCACCCTTCCAGAATTTCTTGTCACCTTTGGCGAGACGTCTCATCCATGGTGGAACGAAGTATGCTCTTTGAGTGTCCCAGTATACATCCTTACGGTCATAATCTGGTGGTGAAATCTTATTCTTAGTAAGCTTTCTGATAATTGCTGGAATTGTGTTGATTACAACGTATGAGAGGATACCAGCAATAAGACCGTACGCAATGTTGTATGAGAGTGGCATCATAATGACTGTTAAGAATGCAGGAATAGCATCTCCGAGGTATCCCCAGTTAATATCAACAATGTTCTTCGCCATCAATGATCCGACAATGACCAAGGTACTTCCAGTAGCCCAAGCTGGGAAAGATGCGAAAATTGGACCAAAGAAAATAGAAATGAAGAATAAGAATGAGCATGTGATTGCGGTAATACCTGTTCTACCACCTTCAGCAATACCAGCAGCTGATTCAATGAAAGTGACGGCTGGTGAACTACCCATAGTAGAACCAATTAAGATAGAAAGACCATCAGCAGTGTAAGCCATCGTTGAGTTTTCGAAATCGAGTGTACGTTCATTCATAACACCAGAGAATCTTGCCATGGAATAAAGGGTTCCAGTAGCATCCAATAAATCAACGTAAAGGAATGAAATGAGCGCAATCCAGGTGTGACCATCACTGTAATCAAAGTTAAGAACACCGGCAGATTGCTTAATAGGTCTGAATGTGACAACTTTTTTGAAGAAGTCGAAATCTTGATTGCCTTCATCCGTGTAAGGGAAGGTAGTGACAGGTGTTGGTCTTGGCCAGGAAATGATTGAAACTAAAATGATACCGAAGAATATAGCACCCTTAACGCGATAAAGCATCAGATAGACTGTAATGACACCACCGCAGAAAATACCAAGCCACATTGTAGGCGATCTCATTATTTGTGCATCAGGACATTCCATTGCACCATCTGGGCAACCACTCAATCCGATTATGTTTGATGGATGTTTGCCAAGTACATTCAAACCTGAAGGTGATAAACCAGTGAATGCGACGAAGAAACCAATACCAGCACCAGCGGCCAAAGCGACTGAGCGTGGAACCAAACGGGCAAGCCATGCACGTACACCGAACATAGCCAAAACAACGAAAATAACACCTTCCAAGAATACAGCACCGAGTGCAGTCTCATAGTTTGTTCTACCACTATTGTTTATACCAACGACAGTGTTTGCGAAGTATGCGTTCGGACCCAAAGCAGGACCAATAGCAACAGGTAAGTTAGCCATAACACCCATTAAAAATGAACCAATGCAAGAAATAGCTGAAGTTGCTGTAATAATATCCCTGCGAAATTCTCTTGTGCAATCCAGGTAATCAGGATCTTCACAACCGCCTTCATAATGGTCACATCTGCACGTACCACCGCAACTTTGAAGTACGTTGGAATTGACTGAAATAATATATGCCATAGCAACTATAGAATATCTGTGAGAAAGGATAGATTGAAAAACGTTCTGCCGCCTACCGAAGGTCGTGATACCAGCACGAATTTCTTGTGTAAACTTAGCACCTGCACGGGCTTTCTTATGTCCTATAAAGTGATTAGTGAATTGGAAATCTTATGCTGCGTATTCAACTCACCTGAGCCATCTAATCTAAAGTAACGACCGAACCAACTGTCAGCGATTCTGTCGTTAACAGTCTCATTCCAGTTAGAGAGACGTTCGGCAAACTTGCTGGGCATTTTGCTGGAATTATTATCGAAATTGTATTGTTGTGGAACAAGAGAGCGATGGGAATTCTATCAACCACATTTTTTTGCGATTCAGGAACACGTGAATGGATGAAGTTTCATTTACAAAAATAAATTCAAATATTATACTGAGGTGTTCTCTTTGTGTTTATACAACTTATAATCATTTAAACTTCCTTTAAGGCGGAAATTTTTCCTTTGATCTAAACTTAAATACATATAACTGCGGATAGCTACATATTTCACCCGATATCACAATAATTTGTTACAAAACTATTTTAAACTTATCATAAAACTGCTTCTCAGTGATTTTCAGCCCTTAATTAATCAAGTTACCAGTCCGTGCGTTATTAAACTGGTTCAGATCGACTGACAGCAGTATTGAGAAAAATGAAGTATATAACATGGGTTTAAGATAGATTCCCAGTAGCAGCTCTCGGGAATATCCTTTGTGGTTTTTTCTACAATACCGATCCTTATCTGCACGTTGGTCTAAGACAAGTGAGATAATCGTAGTGTATGACTTAGATTACGAATGAAATCATTGTTTCATCAAACTACTTCATACGCAGCAATACAGTCATACAAATATACCTCCACAATCACGATTAGTTCTCCGAAATTTGGGGTCTTTCTTAGCCGATATTCGGCAGATATCAAACATTGTACCCTATCATAAGTAACGGAACTTTTAATCTTGAAAAGTACCTTCAAAGGGTCTACTCAGTGATAGTCATTACATTATGCAATGTAGACATGAATAAACAATGCATGAATGATTCCATATGCAATCGGCAACAGTACAAAACTTTTATCAACGAGCATTAGAAACTGCCTTGTTCCAATCAAGTGCACCACCCCAGGATCTCCACATACGCTCAACAATTGCTCTTTTATCCATAACGTCACCTTGTGGGACTTCCAATGCGTTCAAGTCATCAACTAGGCCTCTTCTTAAGCGTTTGTTATAAATCTCTAATGAACATCTGCGCATTATGGAAGTTGAAAGTAAAAGATGGCCCAATGTTTTCTCTGGTAGTGGTGACCCCAAAGATGGGACTAATAGGAAATCTATACGTCTAATACACTCAAATAACTCCACACGACGTTTGAGTGATATCTCTTTTTTACCAACTATTAAGCCCAAAAAGCGGGAGAACCAACTACCAACGAAGTATACGATCGCTAATGATGGAGCCACACCCACAAATCCGAATGTCAGTTCTTGCGATTTAAGTAAAGCATCCAGTTTTGTCATAGTTGTGTCAACGTCGCATTTAACTTTTTGGATTTGTATAAGTAGCGCTCTAACAAGTTGACCAAAGAGTGCTGATTTAAAAGGCGTCTTCATTTCATTCTCATACACTTGTAAAACAGTTGATAAATCACCTTTACGGACATTGTTTCCCAATTCCAACAACTGTGCATCAGAAAGCTTGAGATTTTCTTTGCCTAGATCTTTTACCATTCTCTCAAGACTGGCGATATCACTTTCAAGGCCTGCTTCAGTGACACCTAAACCACGTCCACCAAATCTAATTGTATTGATGATGTGTGTTGCTGGCTCGACAATCCAGCTCTGTACGAATCCTCTTGCCGTCTCACCAATATCTCTCAAATAGGCTTTGACTGCATCTTGCGATCTTAACACCAACCTAGCAATTACAAGTAAGACTGGAGGTCCAATTAAAAGCTTTGGCCAGCAACGAGTAAGCGTTGATGGTCTTTTATGTACTTCTACGCGTCTCGTGATACTTGCTGTGTGCGATGGGATAACATTCTCGACTAACGTCTTTAAATTATCTAGAATAGCTCTAAATGAAGTTGCTTCGTTTACTTTCACTTGATCATCTTTGGTGAGTGTATTCAACACGCTTTTAATGTGTTTGATCCAATTGTTAAGATCGCCTCCGAGACTTCTTCCGGTATTACCTTTATTATCAGGGCCGAATCCATCTTTTAGTCCATTAAAAGATGCTAGTAAACCGACAGAATTGGCGATATCATCCTTTAAGATACCTATCTCGTCAATATGCGACTGTAATTCAAACTTTAAGAGATTAAGAGGCTCGAAAGTAAGGGTCCGGAGATTTAAGGATAGTCCTACTTGACTATAAGGAAACAGTGAGTGTATAGACGGATGTGAGTTCTTAGCATAATTGAATGCGCGATTTGGGAGTGCTTTACGAGGTTGTTGAGATAGATTATAACGACGTACATATTACTCACTTTGTAATAAATAATTATAAGATTTAAATCTAGATTCAAGCGTTCTCTCCCAGAAATTGCTTAAACTATTCAATTCAACGGCATGATTGAGGAGACTTGCGACGATATTATCGTAGAGCACAAGTGTGACTCTAGCGAGTAGTAACCATTCTAATTCACTCTCGCCTTTCTCTACGTTGATATTATTCAATGCTTTTGTAGCAGTTTGAAGTGAGTGATCTTTAACTAATAAAGAGAGTGATTTGGAGATATTACCACCATTTTTTAAAGCTTTATCCGATATAGGGAATGAGTCTAGTTCTATACTAAGACTATTTAGTCTGTCGCTCAAGTACGAAGAAGTTCGTGAGGTCATCGACGTCACAATCCACGAGTGGCTTTTTTGAAATTTGGAAAACAATATCGTTTGTTTAGTATCACTTTTAAAGATATATTGCAGTATTTCTTATGACTGGTGTTAACGTACTTCAAAAAGAACCAGCTTCGTATCTGCAATAATGGAAAGCATGCAATAAATAATGAACCGGATAAGCTTACTTACAATAACTACTAGGAGGAAAGTATTCGTATCTAATATTTGGGTTTCCGACGTATGTATTGATTGTTAACAAAAGCTATGAACACTCTTCTGTGATGGTAGATTCAGGTGTAACCCCACCAATAACAAAGAAGACTAGTTAAGACCTCCTGGGGACTAAATTTGGATCATACAGTATCGTAAACTCTTGACTTCGTTGCCATTTGAATCACGTTTGCACGTTACTAATGTAGAATCCAAGGGGCTCCTTCATATCCGTACACTTTGTCCTCGTGCAGCTCGTCTATTTCTATGTGTTCAACTGAATGTATATATTCAAAATGATGTATGGCATGATCAGATTCAGTTGAAGACAAAGACACACTACGCAATCAAAAGCTACATGTTAAGATTCTTAAGCGTTGCACGACTCAAGGTGGATTTGTAGATACAAGTAGTAAGCTCAGGTAAGAATTACATGGATCGTGCCTGTTTATTATCACGATATCACTGATCAGTCTGGTTGTCTCTAGTCAGTAATTTGCTTAAGACTGACAGAAGAAAAGTGGACTTCAGCAAATTCTTATTGTCGCACTAGATTATAGAACCCACAAGAAGGTGTTTAACTATCAAGTCGTCGTTCCGGTGATGTTTCTTCCTACCTTCCTTAGTGAGAGAAGGCGCTCTTAGTACCTGTGCTGTGAATCAATCAAAAAACGATACAGAATCAATTCAATCTTAATCATTAACTGCGTTTTATTTCGCCTGCGATTGTCAGAAGAGAGTTACCAACTTCTGATTGATGCAAATGATGTCATCGGAATGAAAATGTTCCAAATAATTTAGTTAGTATAACAGATCTTTTGTGATGTGACATTTTAACAATTCCGACAAATCAGGTTACCAACCAGACGATGAAATGTGTAATTGATAAGAGCAAAATTGCAGAATGACCAGTCGACATGTTTGAAATCTAAAAGGTCTTCCAAAGTGTCAGACGAGATTAAATATAAATAGTCAGTCATACATATTTATGAGGAGTTACGATCAGTAATAAAGTGGTAGCGATTAACGTCTTATAAATCACTATTATTTTCTATAGTTCCTAATAAGAATATAGTAATGAGAATATAGTCATAGACAATGGCTTGTCATCATTTAATTCAAGCAAAATTAGGATGAGGTCTATGAAGTAGAGCGGTATCTTGAATCGCATTAACTGTACGCGTCAGCGATATGATGAAGGAGCTGTTTTGTGTTTCGTACGTGTTTTAAAGCTCGTAAAGAGGAACGAGATAAATGCTGTGATTGAATTGGTCGACACGTCCCATACCACATAAAAGACCGTGTTCAAAATTCGTTAGATACAGACATACGAAATGTATTACAATTTATAGCAAAGAATTACTTTCCCAAAGACAAAATAACATTAAGGATACTTTTTGGGTTTAAGATTAGTATCAATATAAACCAAATGACCAAAACCATAATCGCAAACTCTGTTTGAATTGAGCAGGTAATACCGAGTCCTTCCTTGTTACTAAAGACCACGAAATATGTACTTCCTTTGAGCTTTTCTAGTAATGCTGGTCTTGAGAAATCAGTATAGTTCTTAACATTGCTTTCTGATTCTTCTGGTGCAAGTTGCAAGATATCTGCTTTAAACTCGTTCTCATTACTTTCAATATCCATTTGTGCGATATTTGAGCGAGCTGTATCCACTGAGAAAAGGATCTTCGTCCTCAAACTATTTAGTGGTATGATATCCTCCTCCATCAAGCGTAGGTTTAAATCACATAGGTATAGATGCAGGCTGAGTCGCATTTGTGTCTTTTGAAATGGCGTCCTCCTTTGGATTTGCGCAACAAGTGATAATAGCCGTTTATGCAAGTTGACTAAACCGTTCCTGGGATTGATGCCGATGTCACTTTTTATGCGTTATTATATGTCATTATATGTCTTGGTAAGCTAGCTTTAACTGTGGTTGTACTGGAATACAAGTATATATGCTGAAGATACAGTCAATTAGTGTTAAATTCGAACTTATTCATAGTAATAAGAGGACGTTAAGGAAAAAGCGGACATTGAAGTTTTCGTAAGATAAAATTACACAAAACCGATTAACTTTAGTTAATAAATCTATACGTATATTATATAACAAACATGCTGTTAGTCTGTAACGAGTAGACATTAAATGTCTGATACATTTTCTGAATGATTAAATGTCATGATGCATGAAAAAATCTCCGTATACGATGAGTGCAAATCGAGGAACTCAAACTTTGGAGCAGATTATGTCTTTTCCTAATGCTTACGCCGGGTTGATTTAATACAGTTGATTAACCTTCATTTATGTTCATCATAGCATTGTAACCAATAGATTTACGTACTTTACGCCAAAGTGACACTACCCCAGCGCCTTATTTTATTTACACTAATGTAAAAGAGTCACAAACATTCGGTTGATATAGAGGTGACGTCAAGTGTCTAAGTGAACATATTTCAAGTTAACTAGTAACAATCAAAGCATACCCTGTTTGTCCTAAAACCAACCGACACCCGCATTACCATAGATCTAGAAATTTTTTTCTACTTCGTTATTTTATTTTGTTTTATAGAGCTAATCCCTCCTTTGCTCTATCAAAATGTTACTGGAAAATCTTATTAACGCTGATTGGTTAGTAGTAATATGGCCGTCCTGTGTTGTCTCAACGTATATCCTCTTTCTCGTTGTTAATTTCAACAAGGAGGGTTTCGGTTGGAGCAAAGTTTTGAAGGAAACTCCTCTCATTAGCTTTATGATATTATTTATAGGATTTCTAAGTCAAGCTTTAGCTGATCCAAGGAGGGGATGTTAGAGCACATAATTACGATTTTTTTGATGTTATGGGAATTTGGAATTGAACTAGAAATATTCCTTAGTAACACAGCTGAGAAACCTCTGGTAGTTGGAATGACAAACAGTAGTTTGGAATGGACAAGATGAATTTTATATGCGTTACAATTATCGAGCGTTTGAGAAGAAAAAAATACAGTGAACATTCCCTATATAGCGCTAGGAAATAGTTTACATTTCCAAACATTCAGGAGAGATTCCTAAATAGGAAAGGACATGACGTTCATTGAACTTTGGACCCTGATGGACAATCCTATGGCTTGAAAAGTATCTGACAACTCAAATACAGCGACTATATAGTTCGTTACTATGAATACACAATTTCGCGTAATAAACGCTATCGACGTCGTACTACATACAACCTTTAGAATGTCTTAGATTAATGATCTGAATTTATTTGACTTTCTGATCCACTCAATGTCTTCCAACTCATGTGAAATCTCCAAATAATCTACAAAGAGCATCTGTTTTGTTCTAAGCCAGCGTAATAAAAGCGGACGCCATCACGATTGTCTATATGGCGACAGAAGAAAAGGATAATTTAAGTCACTTGACAACTGTCAAGTTCAATCGCATGAATAATTTAAATAACAAATTGAACGAGTAGCGTATTGCAATATGGGTATACTTTAGAAAATGCCCTTTACTTCTATTGTTCACTTCTATAATTCTCTCTCGAGCGATCCATCTCAGTTCTGATCTGAGCATCATTGAGTATTGATGAGCAAACGCTCATTAATGTATCCTCATCTTCTGGTATGAAGAAATTTGATAAACTAGTTAAAATTGTTTCAAAATTGGAATTCTTTTCAATGATGTTATGTCTCAATGACCAAAGGATCGATATTGAGAACGCAACGATTGCATCCGGACCATAAAACATTAACATATCCCAGAACCTCAACTGGGTTTTAAATGGTACAGTATTTGCAAATAAAGTGATATACCATTTAGTTGCATATGAAGTTGGCGGTACATTTTCCTGATCGAGCTTCTCGTACACCTTTGGCATGGTCAATTTCACAATCTCATCTTGAACGTGTAGATGTTCTAATAAACCAGGGAAACCATGCTTGAAGACTTCATGCATACCATAATGCCTATCCAGTAGGGTTATCATAGCATACGCCTTTTCGGGTTCATAGTAGCAAAGCAAAGTAGCGGCTATTGGGCCCATTCCTTGACAGTAACCATTATCTTGGAGTGAAAATGCGTGCAAAACATGAAATAAGTTACGTTGTCCGAGTCCATATCTATTGTGGAAAAGGAAGTGACCACTAATTGTTCTAGGTACATCTAAATCTATCTGTATGTCATAGCTAGACGGTTCAGACTGCTTATCAAAGTATTCTTTTGTGAGCCTATCCATAGTTGACTTGTTGATCTGCTCTGAGCTACTGAGACTCTCATTGGTCTCCTCGCCTATTGTAGATATCGATCGCGTTGATGCTGGTCTAAAACCAGATTTCATACTCATCTTATCACTAGAGCCTGAGACATTTTGACTGTAAAGTGGTCTTGGAAATTCGCCTTCTTTTTCGATATTTCTTAGAAGTATAGACTCCCAAGCAGCTGCTCTCCAACGATCTGGAACTCCCTTAACTAGCCGTTTAGCTAGAGTAGTTTCATTGAGCTTGGCTTTCAAACGCCATAAGCGTACATTACTACCAATATCACGGTGTTTAGGTTGTAACATGTCCCTCCACTTTTCAATTCTATCCATTTCTTTAAGAGAGAGCATGTCCGCGCCTTTCAAATACTTGCTGACAACTCTGGCCTTATCTTGATCAGTTTCCGGTCTACGCTTGTGAGATTTTGACGGACGTTTGATTGACGGTACACGCTTTGTTTTATATAAAATAGTTAGTCTCTGCTTGTTGTCATAATTGTGAAGGAAGAAACCATATCTGATGTATATTTAGAGAGAAATGCGTGAATTCTATACTATCTCACCTATCTAAATTACCGTATACAGCTTCGTTTGTCTCGTCGTGGTCATTCTCATCGTTGTAGTTATTGCGTATCTTTTGAGCTAATTCCTCTTCTTTTATCTCTTTTTCAGATCTATAATAACTCAATTCTGTATTCTCGAAGGCTGTTGATTGTCTATTTATCGGAGAATTTTCTATTGTAGCCATCGACGTATAAAACGAAGAATACTAGCTTTCGTTGAGACTATCAAGATTATGCAGGAGGGTGAAATCACTAAGCGGTTACATATAGCAGGTTTAACGCCGTCTATTACGCTAAAAGATTTAGAGAATAGATTTAGCAGATTTGGCAGCGTCTTAAGTGTAGAAGAATGCGGTAGAGATGGTAATGGCGATCCACGTAAATATTGCTTTATGAACTTTAAATCAAGTCAAGCACAGTTGAATAAATGTACGTTCATTATTTACTAGCCCTTATATACTCACGTTTCTATAAAGTGATGCAAACATTTTCAAACTCACGTTGGAAAGACGCAAAACTTAGAATTAGTGAAGCTAAACCAAATTACACCGCTAGATTAGAAATTGATAAAGAGAAAGCAATAGAGAAGGAGCGTAAGAGAGAGTTTAAGCAAGCGAGAAAACTTCTTCAGAAGAGATTGAGAGGCGCTTTAAAGACATATGCAAAGGATATGCGATTGACTACACCATACAATGCTAAATGGAGAAGTGTGAGTCGTTTGCATGTTAACCTTACTCAATTGACCCCATTGATAGGGTTGGTATATTACTCCAGCCAAGCATCTCATACATCCAATACATATTCGTCCAGATCACCCACTCCCAATACCTTCTACATCGAAATCGGCTCCTAAAGTAACGAAAGAAGCAAAGGCACCCAAAAGATCTAAACATATCATTATAGATCCACGTAGATATGGGTCGATTCATTACGGAGAAAACATGCTAGGCAATGAGAATGTTCCTATTGACAGTAGGCCATGGCTATGCGAAGAAGACGATCAGGGCCGTGTTATATGGTACAAGGAAGGCGCAGAGAATGAAATTTACGACTTCTCCTTCAGAGATCCATTAAAGGTGTATGCTGATAATGTAGACTTCTACAATCATTTGGACGATAAAGTAGTACCATCAAAGCCGAAACAGAAGACTGACACAATTGATGAAATCGAATATCAAGTTAGAAAATTGGAAGAAAATGAGAAGCGTTATGACGATGATGCACTCAGTGATGATGATGAAGATGAGATTTTTGCTATGCTTGAAAGTCAACGATTGAGAGAAGAAAGAAGCGAATCACCTTTGTTTGAAGGTGCACAAGCAAAATCGTTTGATTGGTTGAGTAGCGCACCAGAACCAGATAACAAGCAGGTTCAAGTTCAACCTTCACATGATCCTGCCGCCGAGAAGATTAAAGAAGAGCATAGATCTCAAAACGCACTTCTAGATTCCCTTTTCCAAAATGATGGATTTGGAAGGAAAGCTTCTATAGGCCTAGACTCGGATTAATGTTGTAATTATAGCAGTAGTAAGAATATTCACATTTTTGTTACAAGTGAAAAAAATGAAAAAAATGAAATTCTCAGCGATGACTTTGTCTTACGCTAGCTGATTGCGAACCGATAGCAAGGTATTTTGGGTTCGACAACTGTCCTATATGTTTACATTAGTAATCATTAACATAAACATCAACTACACACCTGATATAGAGTTCTGTGAGCGATGTTTGCGACTGAAGGTGCTAGTACCAGACATGCGTGAACGCAATGAAAATGGTGAACCAGCCCCAGCTCTGTATGCTGAATTTCTGTGATTAGCATGGTTTGCGTGATTCCAGTCATGTTGTAAGCCAGCTACAGTATGTCTCCCACCGCAACAGACTCTTGGATCATCTAATCCATCTAGATCCTCATTCGAAAGATCGCGGTAGTTTTCATCATTGTAGCGTTGAGTTGCGTTTGATTTCGGTCTGGAAGGACTATCCATTAAGCTGGCGTTATTAGCTCTAAGGTATTCAGATGCAGGGGTACCAGCTCTCTTGCCGGTTGATGAGCTATAGCTTGAGAAATACTTCTTAGCCCGTGGCGTAGTTCCCATTCCCATACCAATATTTGACAAAGCCGACCTTGTCTTAGATCTTGCTGTTGAGAATGACCAATCGGCATAACCATTGTTACCACCCCTACCTATGCTGCTTCCAACTGAACTGCGTGGTTTCGTACCAAAATCCATCTCTGCAACGGTACTGAATGATGGACGTGAGCTTGATTGTGAGGTTGCATATGGTATAGGGTTCATCGAATTACGCTGAAGGAGATATGAAAGTGCATTCAACCATAATTCGTGTCTTTCACGGTTAGATGCAGTAAGCTTAATTTCACGATCTTGAGCAGTGTAGACGAGTATACTTTCGTGATGCAAACCAGGTGGTGATGGGTTTGGATCATCTATACTCTCCACGCGTTCGATATAGACACTCTTTGAGCTACTTTCAAATACGCCATGAGCGCCTTGTTCGTCTTCACTCCAGAAGAGAGATTTGTTGTATGGATGAAGCCAGAAATATCTTCTGTGACGCTTTGCCGAATTACCTTTTCCAAGTGATTTACGAGTATATTTAAAGAGGAATTCACCTAAACAATAGTTAGCGAAATTAGTAATAGAAAGATCGCACTTACCAATCATAGTTTGTGTAATTGCTTGTATTATTGGGTCCGGCTGAGTGTTTGTCACTACATGACTGTCTGGTACACTGACGCTGTCTTCGTCGCTTTCATCATCCTCTTCAACATTCTCACTGGTACTTCTTGGCTCACTAAATTGAGCAGAGGATGAACTCAAACTGTAAGAGCGACGCTCGATGTTTGAGACTGTTCCGAACGATTCGTGTTTCTTTTTCATTTGAGTGCGAGAGTGTGTAGATGCAGTACCAGGTGTAGCTGACCTGTAAGAGCTACCGAAAGATGAAAGTGGTGTACCTGCCCTACTATTGTGTTGACTGCCAGCAGCACTCTGGAATGAAATTGTTGACATATGCTTTTTCAACGTAGGTCTATTCTTAGAGCCAGTAGAAATGGTTTGAGAGCCTCTGTTAGTAGCTCTCTGAATAAACTCTGGTGGCGGTGGTGAGGTTGGTCTAGGTGGTGGCATACCGCCATATGGTATTCCTGTTGAATTTGTACGTGAGATAATGTCGATGTGGCCACCCTTGGCTGAACTTGCGGAAGCTCTTCTTGGCATATCCTTGGATTCTCTTCTTGATATAGTGTTGTGTTTATCTGACAAGACTGTGCTGACATGTTCAACATTGTGTTCTGACGCTTGTTCTGACGTTGGAAGAACCTTTTTGGCTTTGCTTGTTGGTGAGGTTAACTTCTCTTGTTCATGGTATACGTGTACTGTCTTGACACGAGGAGTATTGTCATTCGTGGCATCATCAGTTTGAACACCCAAGTTGGATTGCTCGTTGAGGGTTTGAGAACCAACTGATGTAGTTTTTGGATGAGCTGTAGGAACATACTTGATGCGCTGTACAATGTTAATAAAATATTTGCCGAACGTGCTACTAACCTCAACAGGAACTTCGACTTTCTTTTCGACGATCTTTTCGACAATTTTCTAGTTTTTATTAGTAAAACTGATTGAAAGAGCTATTACGAACCTCGACTGGTATTTCGATTGGTACTTCAATTCTCTTCTCGACAACTTTCTCAACAATTTTCTATCATGCGTTAGATGTAAAGGCAGATCACTTATTACTCACCTCAACAGGTATTTCGACAGGCACTTCGACCTTCTTTTCAACAATCTTCTCAACGATCTTCTCGACAGGTACTTCCTTCTCAACAACACGTTCATCTGGCTTGAGTTGCTTTTCAACAACAACTTCAATCGGCTTCTCTACAACGCGCTCGACAATCTTCTCAACCTCAATCTCCTTGGGTATTTCGATAATTTTATCAACTGGTATCTCTACTATCTTCTCCACCGGTACTTCCTTAATCTTTTCGACAGGTACCTCAACGATTTTTTCGATTGGAACTTCGACGATCTTTTCTACTATCCTCTCAACTGGTACTTCCACAATCTTCTCTACGGGTACCTCTACGATCTTCTCGACAACTTTTTCGACAGGTACTTCAATAATCTTTTCAACGATCTTCTCAACTGGGACTTCTTTCTCGACGATCTTTTCAACTGGAACTTCTTTTTCGACAATCTTTTCAACGGGGACTTCTTTCTCGACTACCTTCTCAACTGGTACCTCTTTTTCGACGATCTTTTCAACTTCCTTTTCGACAATCTTTTCAGTTGGAACCTCTTTTTCAACTACTTTCTCTATAGTGTTTTCGTGGATACCACCTAATTCGGAAGTATCAGCCAAACTAGCCTTGCGTGAAGTTGGGAGAGATGAGGCGGTGAAAGATTCGCGTAAGCCTGAGCTTGAGAGTTTACCTTTGACAGCCCTACCACGTCTTCTACCAATTGACGACATAGACGTATTAATCTCTTCCTGTTCTTCGTCGGAGGAACTGGTGTCTTGCTTTTGTACTGGTTTTTTAACCGGTGAATGTGAAGCAAATAATGGATCAAGGCCATCATCTTTTTGATCTGGTGAGCCAGGTGCTTCAAATTCTGGTGGTTGAATGGATGATTGACTGGTATCATCGAACTTGAATTTGAGTTAGTCTCATTATAAAAAGATCATATAAACCCTCACCTCGCTAACATCGCTGTTTTCAATAGAAACAGTCTTACGGAGCTTGGAGCTACGTGGTTTTCTTCCTCTTAATCTACTTGGAAGTTTAGATGGGCTACTCTCACTGACTACCTCTTCGATAATCTCATCCTCAGAACTTTCTTCGACACCTTCATCTGTTCCTCTTTGCGATAAAGCAAGTTTACGTTTGAATTCGACGATTTGTGACTTCTCATTACGGAGTTGTCTTTGAAGACCTGTGATGACTCTCTCTTTGTTACTATTTGCAACACGTAAAGTTTCATTCTCTGAAGCTAATGCTGATGCTGTACGTGCACCGCCTGGAGTCATGTTACCTTCATTGGTATTAACACGAACAGATCTTGGTGAGTCTAACATCGGTAAGTGGAAGTTACCAGTTGTTCTACGTCTCGTTGTCATATCACCCTCCTCGAACATTTCATCAAGTAAACCTTGAGTTGGGTGGTACTCTCCAGGATGACCAAAGTCACTGCGATCTGGATCGAAGTCACCTTCAAGAAGATTCTTACGACTGATATCACCATCATTGAAGGTACCAGTAATGTTAGCATCACTAGATTGATTTCTAAATTTATTCTTCGCTTTGTTCTCTTTTTCAAGTCTCTCAATTTCTTTCTTGGAATTCTCTAATGCACTTGTCAAGTCACTCTTTTCACGGCCAGCCGTAGCGCGATCCTTTCTCGCTAATGCTGTTTCTGTCTCATATTTCTGTTTCAGTTGATCGAGTGACTGATTTAACTTCTCTGTATCTTGGCGACGTTCATCAAGAGAATCTTTAGTAATTGACAATGTCTTAGTTAGCTTGTTACGCTCAGCTTCTAACCTAGTAAGTTGATCTTGATGTTGAGTGTTGGACGCTTGTAAATCTTGATTTTGCATTTCAAGGTTCCAATTATCTTCCTTAAATCTATCAACAGCTTGTTCAAGTGTACTCATACGAAGAAGAGTGTCATCTTGATTAGCACGATTGTTCTCATTATCGATTTGTAACTTTTTGATGGTATCATCACGTTCCGCAACCAAAGACTGTAAACGTCTAACTTCAATGAGTAAATGTTGACCAATTTCAGCTGCAAATTCAACATCATCTGATCTATGAGCAGCATTCCTGGATCTTCTATTCGATTGATTCTTTTGTGCAGGCGCGCTAGGGACTGCAAACGGCTGGGGTGAGTTGGCAGCAGTGCTGAGTGCGAATGAGGATGTAGAATTCAAGGTAGGCATAATAGTAGAATCTGAAATATTGCCAGGTGAACTTATATCATGATTCAAGCCTTCCAATCTGTTCATCGTCGCCTTGAGTTCTTCGACTTTCTCATCGCCATTATCTACAGATTGAATTAAAGCGGCTAATTCTTGCCGCTGTTGTAATAAATTTTCACCTAATCTACCTGTATTTGCCAATTGTGCATCCTTTTGGGAGAGTAACTGGTCAAGTTGAGTGCGCAGATCTTGTTCGCTATCTTGCTCAGGTGGTACCGGATTGAGTGAGAATTCTGCGGGATGGCTCGCTTCACCACTCTGGAAAATGTCCATGAGGATGGTGAGGGTGTTTGATGAAATGCAAGTGAGGTCGCAACGCAGAACGCAGAAAGTGAAATCATCAAAACGCGTGTAAAAAATAAATTTTATAAATCCGCAAGTTATTAATATTTAAATTATTTTATTTAGTTAATACAATTCACGCGTCTTTATAGCTATATACGGACTATTTTATGGGGGATGGGAATGTGACTGACAGTGATATAGTGGGGGGAAATGGATGAGATAATATAGCTTACACCTAGGGCAATTATTCTGTAGAATATTTTATTTATCTGCTCATTATAAACAGCGTGCACTGATACCATTCTTTCATATAGAGGTACGCCTGGGTATTATAAAAGGGTAAAAAATGTAAACGAGATATGTCGCCGTTCTAATTGATTCATAACTTTACAGTAGAAACAACTCTGATAACGTACAACGTGGATAGGAAGACAGAAGGCAGAAGAAGATAAGCTATTAAGATGGTAGAATATGTATTTATTTATTTCTGATACCGTCAATGCATCTCACATTCTTTTCCCTATCATATCTTTCGCTTCTACCACCATCTATGGCGACACTCAAGCCACCAACAGATAAAGCGTTAAGAAGATGGGTGAGCACAGATACCCTACACTCAGCTCGATATTCCTGGCCATTCCTAGCGAAGCCAAAATCTAGTAGTAATTTGCACGCCATACAAACATTGAAGTTAGGCAGTAGAGATAGCGTTCACCAGGAATCGACCGTAGATAATAAGCAAACTATTGCATCTACATCTAGGAGAAATCCCCGTAAGAAGTTTATCAAACCAGGACAGGCGTTATACAAACCAGTGAACGATTATGTCAAGAAATTCACAGATCTTGTAAAATTAGAGCAGCAAGCGAGTGAGATCAAATGGAATACAAGGCTACTAGAATGGCCAATCGAGAGACTCAAACAGGAAGGATATTGCATCACAGATTTAAGTGGTTACTATACAAAGAGAATGTTTGGCAAGCATAGCGCAATATTCCAATTACAACCAGGTGAACAACTACCATCTCATCGATTTAGAAAGGGTGATATCGTTAAACTTAGTTTGATGAACAATGAGACGGAAAAGTGGTCTGCAACAATAGAATCGTCAAGCTCTACGCAACTACAACTGCTATTTGAAAGAAAGGTGCCAATCAATACTGAAGATAGATTTAGAATTGACTATACTCTGAACGATGTTTCTTATAGACGATCACTGGATGCCTTAGAATGCTTGCACTTGGACCCAGTTGAACAAGCCAGCTCGTCTGATAATGCACTCAAGGGAACGCATTTGCGTGACCTTTTGATAGAGGGTTCTACCAACTACGATGGCATTTTTGCAAACGACTGTTGGATCAGAAGCTGGGCATCTAGGTATTCAAAACCCAATCCAATCAGAGTCGAAGGTGATCCTATATTAAACTTAAATCCAAGACAAGTGCAAGCTGTAGCATTGATGATTGGCAATCGAGCTAGCCTTATACAAGGACCGCCAGGTACCGGTAAAACTGCAACAATATCCAATAGCATTAACTTAATGAAGGTGAGAACTGAATGAGTTTAGAGAGAAAACTTACATGTCATAGAAATACTTCAAAATACCACATCCTATATTAATTGCTGCACACACTAACGTAGCTACCGATAATATTGCATCTATCCTTTCCAAAACAGACCTGAAGATTACCAGACTCGGACATATCAGTAGAATTGCACCTGAATTACATAAGGATACCTTGGTGGCTCAAGTGGAGGCTCATCCTCAATATCGAGAGGTAAAGCACGCACGTATCAAAAGCGAAGGGTTGTTTAAGAAGGCCTACAGCATGACTGGATTGCTAAGAGGTGAGTCTTTTGCTTTTAAATAGACAATTACACTAATCAGCATATTAGAGCAACTCAACGAGGAAGCTCGCAAGCAACGTAGGGAGGCGACCAGAATAACTAAAGAAATACAAGACAAGATAATAAAGTCAGCCGATGTCGTTTGTGCAACTTGTTTAGGCGGAAATCCACGCGACCTTACGGGTATTGATTTCCCGATTGTTTTCATTGATGAAGGAAGTCAAGCGACTGAACCAACAACTCTTATACCGTTAATGAAAGGTTGTTCTCATATGTCAATAATTGGAGATCACAAACAACTCGCACCAATTATTACTTCTGAGGAGGCTTCACGACAGGGTCTATCGATGTCATTGTTCGAAAGACTCATTGAGACTAGTGACGTACCTTCAGTTATGTTAGACGTACAATATCGTATGCATCCTGATCTCAGTGAGATCCCTAACAATATTTTCTATAATAGTCAGTTGATTGATGGCTGTAGAAGTAGTAATGGTACCCTATTGAGTGGGTATACACCACCACATTCTTCTTTCACGCGGAAGGACTCAGCATTGGCTTTTGTAAATCACGATCATTCAGAAACTAAAGATGGAGAGTCAACGATGAACGAAGGCGAGGCACAAGTGATTATGACAATTATTGCGGATCTGTTTGAGAAGAACGAAGATCTAAAAGGAACCGATATAGGTATTGTTAGTCCTTATATAGCCCAAACGATAGAACTATTACGTTTAATAAACAGAGATTATTATTGGAGGAGAAGATTCGCCGATATATTAGGTCCTCAACGCGTTCACGAGTTACGCCAAATTGAAGTTAAAACAGTCGATGGTTTCGAAGGAAGAGAAAAGCAAGTTATTATACTATCACTCACTAGATCTAATGAAATGGGCTCAATTGGATTCTTAGATGATCCACGTCGAGCAAATGTCGGGCTAACACGTGCGAAGCGTTGTCTCATGGTGGTTGGAAATGCGCGTACTCTTGAAAAGGGCGTCGTCAATATGAGTAAAGAAACACAGCTATGGAAGGAGCTGATATCGTTATGTAAATCCAAGTCAGCTTACGTTGAGCATAGCAATGTGTTGTAGATTATAATTTTATGCATTAATACCGATTTAATCCTGTCCAAGGAGGGTGTTGAACAGTGGCTTCTCACCGTCACCCCATGGGAACTTCTTCTCGAGTTTGCGGAGGTATGGGTAAGGAATCTTTTCTGGTTCCTCGCCGCCGTTTTGTTCGACGATGTGGTGGTGGTGAGCTTCGTGTGCCTCTTCAAGGTTTTTGGTCCAGAGACCACCGAGTAAACCTGAGTTGTTAGTGATATATTACTATATCCGCATCATATCACTCACAACCTGGAAGGGCGACGTAGAGGGAAATCTTTCTCCATAATTCACTTGATTCTGGGTGTTTTGTTAGTAAATGAATACAGATTAGTGATATATATTCACCGTGTGCGTGCTCGGTAGTAGCAGCTCTCTTAGTGATGAACTCAGATTGACCTTCCATTGGTACGACGATACCGTCTGCACCTCTGGATGCGCTGCTGGATGCGTGTCTACGCTGTGCTTGAACTGGTAATCTCAACGCTCTTCTTGCGAACATAGTAGTCGATACTCAAAAAGCATTTATAAAGAAAAATTACAAAAGTACAATAATTAATGATGCGATATCCTAGATATCAGAACGGCAAGCAGTAATAATATTGCCCAGCGCCATCTCTCCCATGTACTGCGCTCCGGTTTTGAGGCTGACGTCTGGAGGAGATGTGGCTGAGATGGGGGTGCGGGAGGTAATAGAGGGTGTGGCGCTGCTTTGTCTAGTATCTGATCCAAATTTGGCTCAGCATCCGCTTCAAGCAAATCTGAGAATATCTGTCTGCTGTGAGTATCACTGTAAATTCGATAAGAATACACACCTCTACAAATTGCTTATTCTGTCTATTGAATGTCCGTGATTTAGATGCCAATAACAATCTCTCAGATCTCGTAGCCCTAATTCCACCTGTACCAATCTCGTCATCCAGAAAGAATGACAGAAGACCTTTTATAACGTCAGAATGATATATCCTAGTTATTTAACCCACCAGTCAATATACTAGCTACGCTCCAGGCTGGATTCCACGATGCCGGATGGAATGACGAGAATGTCGTGCAGATGCTCGTATTCGGCTGAAATCTCCCCGATGGTGTCTAAACTATTAGAAATACTCTATGTCAGGGTATATATACCTACTATCATTCTAATCTCCGGTGGTTTGAACGGGTATTGCGCTGGAAATGCCAGTGTGCCTGCGGAGTGTGAGCCCAATACAAAGTACATCTAACACAGCTACCATGGTATTCACCACCCATATATGGACTGTCTGGTGGTCCGCGTAGTACATAATGCCACTTCAGAATATCCTTTTCGTCTGGTCTTGCGAATCCAAACGGTGGTGGCTGCTGCTGCATCCCTAAGTTCTCCTTCATCAGGCGTTTCCTAGCTGCTGGGGATGCCCTTCAGTTTGTTAGATTTTCGATTATTTATTTCTTCAGTCCCACATTATTATTCCTAAGATAATGATCGTATCTCTTCAACTTTAATTACTACGCCCATCAGGGCAGAACGCACCCTATGATGATATAAACAGGGTCTGTAGATTATCTGCAGGTAGGCTCTATAGAGAAACCGCAGAGTCTGTGTCAGCTTAGAACGGATATCTGAGGGTGTGCATAATATACGAATGTAGCAATATATATATATTCTATAGGGTATATGCATAGGAATAAATAAAAGTTACGCTGCTGATGGGTCTTGTACACAAATCAAAAGATAGTTACCGTCTGGGTGTACTATGAGAATTGTTATATTACGATATTAGATACTCACTACTAGTTAAAATAATCTCATGCTTCTTATTTCTCACTCTAATCAGCTTTATATCTTCCTGTGTCGCATATCAACTCATACGGTAAAATTGCTATACTAAACACCCACACTCTCACTTTGGTCAATGTCGTTCAGATTGTCTGTAATGGCGGTTATAATATTCCTACAGGCCCTGGCGTATTTCTTCCCTTGATCGCCTTCGAATATATTGCCTTGTGATTCTATTATACGCGCATCTGCTCTGTCTAATATAAGTGTACCCTTAACAGGCTTACAATCTTGTAGTCTACGTAATCCTTCTGCACTTTCTGCCATGACTGTCCTATAGAAAGCCTTTTGATCAGCAACTGCCATGAGTCATACTAATCAAACATCGCGGAATTGGATTGTACAGAAGTTTGGCGGTACATCCGTAGGAAGAGCCTTAGATAGCATAGTAGATCAGATTATACCACAGTATTTCCCTACTTCAAATGTCGTTTTGGTTTGTAGTGCGAGATCTGGTACTTCTAAGTCGACTGGTACCACTAATTTGCTATTGAAAGCTGCTACTGAAGCTCTTAGTTCCCGCTCTAATGGCACACCCTCACAACCTGGTACTCCTGGTTTTTCCGCTCTCACTAGACCTCGATTTGGTAGCCCACAACCATCTAGAAGTGCATCACCACCAGGCGTTAATCACAGCCATTTAGATGACAGCCTTAGAAAACTTTCATTATCAAGAGGTAGCTTAGATGAACCTGATTTTGTTCTCACCACGAACATACTCCGTGAGGAACACTTCAATGCAGCCAGAGTCATAATCAAGAATGACGAAATTAGAAAAAGAGTAGAGGCTGATATCTCAGCTGACATCGACAGCCTCTGCGAGTTCCTCAACGCTGCTCAAATCATCGACGAGATTAGTCCTCGTTCAAAGGATGCTATTGTTGGTTTAGGTGAGCGTTTGGCTTGCAGATTGGTATGCGCTGCATTATCGGATAGAGGTATTCCAAATGAATTAGTCAGTTTAGAAGGCGTCGTTGATGCTTTCGTCGACGGCGGATGCTCAAACAATGACAACATCTCACTTGATCAAGGTTTCTATACTAGATTGGCGCAAAGGCTGGGAGAGCGTTTGCGTAAGTGTGAAGGTAAGGTTCCGGTAGTTACTGGTTTCTTCGGTCCTGTTCCTGGATCACTCTTACAACAAGTTGGTAGAGGATATACTGATTTATGTGCTGCCTTGTGCGCCGTTGGATTAAACGGTGGAGAGTTGCAAATCTGGAAAGAAGTTGATGGTATTTTTACAGCTGATCCACGTAAAGTCGTTACCGCTAGATTGGTTCCGATCATCACACCAGATGAGGCAGCGGAATTGACCTATTATGGTAGTGAAGTTATACACCCATTTACCATGGATCAAGTTATTAGAGCTTCTATCCCAATCCGTATTAAAAACGTTCTCAATCCGCTCGGTCCTGGTACTGTTATCTTCCCAGATACTTTTAACACAAGCGTAAATAATCCGGGTGAAGACGCAACAGAAGCTGTGAATGCGAAACACGCTGGTCATGTCTCAAGTAAGCTTCCAACAGCTGTTACTGTAAAAGACAACATTCTTGTACTCAACGTACACTCAAATAGAAAGACAATGTCACACGGTTTCTTGGCCAAGATATTTACAACCCTTGATAAATTTGGTGTTTGTGTGGATCTCATTAGTACATCAGAGGTCCACGTCAGTATGGCAATCCACGGCTCAAATTCAAGTACAAAGTCATTCGAGAGATTAGTCAAAGAGCTTGAATCAATTGGTACTGTGGACGTACATCATGATATGGCTATCTTGTCGCTAGTTGGACGTGCTATGAAGCATGCCGTCGGTATCGCTGGAAAAATGTTCAGTGTGCTTGCAGCTGGAAATGTCAACATTGAAATGATCTCACAAGGTGCCTCCGAAATAAATATTTCCTGCGTTGTACAGGAAGTAGATGCGATTAAGGCCATGAACATTATTCATCAGGTGTGTTTTAGTATATTGTTACATTCTTCAACTAATTAACTCTCCTCAGGCCTGTATTAACGTCAATGCACGTGCTGCGTAGACATCCAAGTTTCAGAACGTCTTGCGTTCGTCACAAATTGAACCTATTAGTCAATAGAAAACCAGATGCATTTGTATATTGTTAAGTTTCGACTCTTGTGTGTATGCTATGAGAAATGTAAAAAGGTATCCAAATTACTACAAATTGATTGCACATTTGCTATATCTTTTAGTTCTTACCCTGATTACGCATTCAATCCCTCTGATCTCTACACTCAAGATATACCCCTAACGTAATGACAGTTAAACCAGAACTTAAGTTGTCAGTAGATATTGAAGATACAAGCAAAAAATTACCCAGTCCACATACAGCTACGAAACTTCTGAGCGATCCAATCGCTCTGCTACCACCTATACTCTCAGTTGACGACGTAGAGAAGCTATTGTCACCTGAAAATACCCTTTCGAAAAACGATAGTAACAGATTAGCTAATCGAGCACTCAATGAGGCTATATCATCAAAGAATCGTGAGATGTTAGAATGCGTACTGGGTCCACTAGGAAGACGCTGGGTTGACGTGGACTTGAATGATAACGAAGGTTCCCCAATGATAGTACTTGCGGCTGCTTCGGTTTGGTTGGATGGCGTGTCTTTACTCATCAAGACAGGTGCAGATGTAAATGCATCTGACAGCCGTAAGTTTATCATTACGTTAACCATCAAATACTGAGGATTTACCACAGAGTCTTGGACTGCCTTGCACTGGGCCACGATAAATTCTCAAAGTCAGCCAGACATTAGTTCACAGATCATTGGCCTTCTTCTTCAAAACGGTGCTTCCCCTTTAGTTAAATCTAACAAAGGTCGAACTGCGAAAGATATTGCACCAGCTTCAAATGACATAGTTGAACTACTAGAGGTAGCACAAGAGCAAGCTTTCATTACTCAATCGAACTCTGACCTCTTTTCCCTCTCACAAGCATCTGCTACACCTTCACAGTCTGGTAGAAGCAAACAACGAGCTAAAGATAAGAAAGCAGCTTACGAAAATTCAGTGTTACGGAATGCAGCCAAAGAATTAGACTTTGAGTGCTCCTTAATTCTCAAAGAAGGTGAATTAGATGAGGCCGCAGAAGAAGACGGTGAAGAACTTACTGACAGCTTATCAAAAACTTTTGACTGGAATACTTGTTTACCACACCAGATGCTTATCATCAATTCAGATCAGGTTAAACAATCAATAGATGCTCTCTTGTCTTTATCACCGCATCCTAAGCCATTGTCTTACGAAAGTTCACCCGCTAGTGCCCTTTTCTTATGGCAAAGATATGCATTCTACGTGGGTGACCCATCTGGCGAACTTTCTTCAATCATCTTCGACCATGCGGTCGAAAATATTGAACAAACTTTATTTAACAATCCCGAGAACCTTCCTCTTCTGGCCTTCTGGTTACATAACGTGACGCTCTGGTTGTACTTCATCAATTCAGATGCGTCAATGTCAGAAGAATGCAAGGACATGCAAGATATACTTTCTGATTTCACAAATGAGATTTACGTTTTCATCGTTAGATTAGTTGAAAGGAAAATGGATAGAGTTATAGAACCGTTTATTTTAGATTTTAACAGTATGCCCGAATTCGATGATATAAGATTTGACGGTGAATGGAGAATTATGAGGGCTCTCACAAAGCGAAAAGGAAGCGTCAGAAGTCCGAACAAGAAGCCTCCAGGACATAGACGCAATGGCGGAGGAAGCTTATCTAGTAGTATTTTTGGTAAAACCGGTGGTTCAACAAGTTCATTTTCAGATATATTTAGTAGTAGTAATGCAGACAATAATATCGAAACTCTGAAGTCGCCTTCTATGAACTCATTTGATGATGAAATGAGAAATCGACCGCTTGCTTCAGATGGTGGTATCGCTCCTTCAGCTTCGCTTGCATCACTTTCCAATACCAACGATGGAGAAGATATAATTAGTGAAAAGTTCAGCAAAGTAAACATAGATGATGTCAACAATAATTCACCAAAAAAGGTCACTCAGCTTTTGAATTCAACACTGATTGTTCTGGAGTTATACAATGTCAATGAAGCTCTAATTATCCAAATTTTCTCGCAAATATTTTATTGGACAGCTTGTGAAATTTTCAACAGAATGATAACGAACAAGAAGTATTATAGTAGAAGTCGGGCATCAATGATCAGATTGAATTTAAGTGCTATAGAAGATTGGGTAAACATCAACAAGTTACCTTCAAGTATATTTACATATCATTTTGCGACAGTTAGCCAAATGCTTAGATGGTTAGGATGTTTGTCTGCAATGTCCGATTTTTCAGCATTGATTTCTACTTTACAAACACTCAGGCAGCTCAATCCAAAGCAGCTTTTTAAATTACAAAAGGAATACCGCCATGAGGCTGGTCCAACAATTGAGAGTCGTATGAGTAGTGAATGTGTAGAGTATCTGGAACAGTTCGTCAATGCATGGGATTCGCGCAAGAAAACAAGTGAAACGAGGGAAGATAGTTCAGAAGTACCTCAAAAGACTCAAAATCATATTGATAACATATACCCTGAAAATCAATCCTCGAGCAGTGCCTATGACACTTCGATAGGACTTGGCTTAGGACTGCAACCGTTGCCTTCCAATAGTAACGTCTTGAAAGATGTCTACGTTCCTCCACCATTACCTGAAAATTTTAATGAGCAAGTCGATAGCAGGTGAGTTAATTTAGTATCAATCATAAGTAGCCCATTAATGATCTGCACATAGGTACATGCTACCATTTGAATTACCAACAAATCACGAACATTTGCAATGGCGTAGAAAGCACTCTTTCACGTATAGACACATAAGCGCATTCGATACACCAAAAATATCGTCTCCAGGTTTGCTCAGCGATGATGACCACCTCTCAATTCTCAACTCTCGTCCACCATCACGTGCTTCCTCCTGTCACTCAACTGGCGTATATGGCCAATTCACAGTAACGCCAGATGTGCCTGAAGATATTCTCGAGTTTGTTGATAGATTCGTACATGAAAGCCTGGATACCTTAAAAAATGAACGATCATAGATCCTTAAGTAATTTTTTGTTTGTAACTAAGCATTGTAAGTCTTTTGTGAGAAAAGAAAGTATGTAAACTATAATGACAACATGATGATGTCTGTGTAGTACAGTTAGAGTGATCTAAAAATTTAAAAATTTATGTGTGACTGAATATAACAACTACCCCTTCAAGCTCTTTTTAAAAGTTGGTTTACGCCCCAAAGCTAGAGCAGGATTCAGTATGGCGTTACGGAAACGGCGGGCAGTACTATGAGGGACGCTTAAGCGTTTCAACACAATTTCAAGAGATGAGCAGAAAGTTGTACTAGATAGTCAATCTAACCTCAGGAAGAAATGGGCCACTATCAAGCCAATAGATGAATCATTCTGGCTATCAATTTAGAGGTAATCTACGGACATACGTTTCTTGCATCCAGGATAGTGTAAATTTTGGGTTACCACGTGGTAAGATATTGCCTTAATTTTTGGCATCTCAGTTCGAGTGAGATCATTGTTTAGCATTGATACAAGTACATCCCTAACGAATTGGTATCACCTAAGCATAATGACCTTGCTACACAAACTCTAGCAATTACATTTCTTAACTCGAGGTGCAGGATGATCAAATGAAGGTTTCTCACTTTCGAATGATGACGTAAACAAGATAACTCAAATTGGGCTAGTTAAAATATTTGATAACAAAGAAGTACTAGAAGATGTATATCAAAGCAAGAAGTTTTATTTATGTTTTTGTTATTTTTGAATTTCTCATCCTAGCTAGGTAATTTGAATATACCAGGTTACCTATCACCTTGCACGCACATCAGAACCTGGTCAAATGGTCTTTACACTCAAGGGCATATTCTACCAACATATAGATTGGTCCCCAAAATATTTCTATGATCCTAATAAAAAAGTGCAAATTCGCTGGTACTTAAAGTGCCAGCGTGAATTCACATGGACAGAATCCATACTGCTTTTGGCTTACACTTCCAATCACCTTATGGAACTTTCTTAACTTCGATGTTCTTGAACAGCGCCCCAACCACTTAAATCTCAGCTTCATAGTACCTACAGGCAAGCTGTACAAGAAGCCATATGCCGAGTATGATTGTTTGCTGAATATTCCTGAATGAAAGCAATCTGAATCAAAATCAAGCAAATAATTTCTTCTATTTATTTTATGTCATTCATCGAAATATGCTTTCCAAAAATGAGTGTGCCAGTAATTGCAACCGAGTCAGGGTGAAAAGGGTACTCAATGTAAGCACTAACCACTTTTTTAAGGAAGGCGTCCGCGTAATAAGGAAGGCGTCCGCGTAATAAGGGAGGCGTCCGCGTAATTGTTAGTCACCGAAAGGGCCGTGCTTGCGTAAAAACAGAGATTTTTCAAGCTGTACCGCTGGTAATAATAAAGTAAGAGTCAACTGTGTTGTGCTTCTACACCTGTATGATTCTTTAATATCACATTTCCGTCAAAGTCTCAGAATTTAGTAAATTTTACCTAATTTTTTCAAGCGTTTACTAACGTCAAATTGTCTACATCCTCTTTACGGTTACATTGAATATCCTGTTCAACCCTGACTCGGTTGCGATTACTAGGTTAATTTATTCGAATAACTTTTACTATATTTGTTTGCAACATTGTAAGTACTGACCTTGTTATAGGGTCGCTGGCATAATATTCGGCACGGAAGCAGTCCGTGATTGAGAGTTAAACAGGGGACGGAGGTTACAACGATATTCGGGAGGACACAGAAAGGTCACAAAGTGAATCAATTTAGTTCAATATATCTTTAATTTAATAAATTTTAAGGGTCTTAGTCGATGTACCCTAAAAATTAGAGTTTTCTCCGATCTTATTCCGAAGAATTTAAGCGCTGAACATCCCTTGAAGTATTACAATGACCTTCACAATTCAGCTTGCAATAGTTGTACTCTTTTCCTTTCTAATTTTCCTGGCTGGTACTAAAAATCATAAAGTTTTCATAGAACAGAGTGATGTATTTAAGTCGAATATACTTCAAGCTTCTTGGGATATCCGCATTTCTAACCGAAGGGTTATCATCCCCATTGTCAGCTGGCCCTTCAGATTTAGCGATACAGCCAGTTCAGAAGGAAGTCAACAACCATCCAAGCAGACAAAGCGATAAAGGTTTAATTGTACGTGAGCCAACGTGCCCTGCTGGCAGCGTCCCCGTGTTTTGTTTTCCCAGTATGACAGCTCCAGCTTGCATAGGAAGGGAAATTTTATACGTAGGAGCGGTCCTTTCAGTTGTTAACTCAGAGGCTATCCATAATATGGCTAATCTAATGAAAGACTGGGTTCTAAGAAAATGGGGCTTTTACGACTACAAATCTAATGAGCCAACAAGACGTGGTATCATAGGTTATGGTTATGGATTGGTTAGGTTAGGTTAGGTTAGGTTAGGTTAGGTTAGGTTAGGTTAGGTTAGGTTAGGT